>NW_027507785.1:335804618-335892118 GCF_037356315.1 Lithobates pipiens
GGGGGTGGAGGAGGAATGGAGGAGAAATTGGGAGGGGGGGGGCATGGAGGGAGGAGGAGGAGGAATGGAGGAAGAATTGGGAGGGGGGGGGTGGATGAGGAATGGAGGAGAATTGGGACGCGGGGTGGGGGGTGGAGGAGGAATGGAGGAGAATTGGGAGGGGGGGGGTGGGAGGAATGGAGGAGAATTGGGAGGGGGGGTGGAGAGGAATGGAGGAGAATTGGAGGGGGGGTTGGAGGAGGAATGGAGGAGAATTGGGAGGGGGGGGGTGGAGGAGGAATGGAGGAGAATTGGGAGGGGGGGGGTGGAGGAGGAATGGAGGAGAATTGGAGGGGGGTGTGGAGGAGGATGGAGGAGAATTGGAGGGGGGGGGTGGGGGAGGAATGGAGGAGAATTGGGAGGGGGGGGGTGGAGGAGGAATGGAGGGGAATTGGGAGGGGGGGTGTGGAGGAGGAATGGAGGAGAATTGGGAGGGGGGGGGGTGAGGAGGAATGGGAGGAGAATTGGGAGGGGGGGGTGGAGGAGGAATGGAGGAGAATTGGAGGGGGGGGTGGAGGAGGAATGGGGGGAGAATTGGGAGGGGGGGGGTGAGGAGGAATGGAGGAGAATTGGGAGGGGGGTGGAGGAGGAATGGGGGAGAATTGGGAGGGGGGGGGTGGGAGGGAGGAATGGAGGAGAATGGGAGGGGGGGGTGGAGGAGGAATGGAGGGAGAATTGGGAGGGGGGGTTGGAGGAGGAATGGAGGAGAATTGGGAGGGGGGGGGTGGAGGAGGAGAATTGGGAGGGGGGGGTGGAGGAGGAATGGAGGAGAATTGGGAGGGGGGGGTGGAGGAGGAATGGAGGAGAATTGGGAGGGGGGGGGGTGGAGGAGGAATGGAGGAGAATTGGGAGGGGGGGGGTGGAGGAGGAATGGAGGAGAATTGGGAGGGGGGGTGTGGAGGAGGAATGGGGGAGAATTGGGAGGGGGGGGTGGAGGAGGAATGGAGGAGAATTGGGAGGGGGGGGTGGGAGAGGAATGGGGGGAGAATTGGGAGGGGGTGGAGGAGAATGGAGGAGAATTGGGAGGGGGGGGGGTGGAGGAGGAATGGGGGGAGAATTGGGGGGGGGGAGGAGAACTTGGAGGGGTTGGAGGGAGGAATGGGGGAGAATTGGGAGGGGGGGTGGAGGAGGAATGGAGGAGAATTGGGGGGGGTGTGGAGGAGAATTGGGGGGGTGTGGAGGAGGAATGGAGAGAATTGGAGGGGGTGGAGGAGGAATGGAGGAGAATGGGGGGCGTGGAGGAGAATTGGGGGGGGGGGGGTGTGGAGGAGGAATGGAGGAGATTGGGGGGGGGGTGTGGAGGAGGAGTGGAGGAGAATTGGGGGGGGGGTGTGGAGGAGGAATGGGGGAGAATTGGGGGGGGGGTGGAGATTGGAGGGGTTGGAGGAGGAATGGGGGAGAATTGGGGGGGGGGAGGAGGAGGAATGGAGGGAATTGGAGGAATGAGGAGAATTGGGGGGGGGGGAGGAGGAATGGAGGAGAATGGAGGAATGGAGGAGAATTGGGGGGGGGGGGGGGGGAGGAGAATTGGGGGGGGGGGGGAGGAGGAGAATTGGAGGAGAATTGGGGGGGGGGGGGGGAGGGAATTGGAGGAATGGAGGAGAATTGGAGGGGGGAGATCGATGACTCCTGGAAGGACACAAAGATAGAGAGTTACTGTACAGAAACAATAAAATCTGAGGGGGGGAGGGGACGGAGACATCAAAGCCGAGACTGAGCAATAGATTACAGAACAGATACAAGAGGAGTGCGAATAGATACATGGGGATGATTTACTAAGGCTGGCCAACCTCGGCCAGTTCAGCAGGAACCGTGTGTGGGCAGCCTGAATGTACCAGTTGATCGCTCAATTTTGGTTACAACCAGCCTGCTGGATTTTGCATCCAATTATCGCTATCCCCGGCTCTTGTCTGTGGTGCGCTTTGTATCCGTGGCTCGTGTCTTTGTAGCGCTTTGTATACCCGCCTTGTGTCTTTTATCCCCGGCTCGTGTCTTCGTAGCGCTTTGTACCCCGGCTCGTGTCTTCGTAGCGCTTTGTACCCCCCGGCTCGTGTCTTCGTAGCGCTTTGTACCCCCGGCTCGTGTCTTCGTAGCGCTTTGTACCCCCGGCTCGTGTCTTCGTAGCGCTTTGTACCCCCGGCTCGTGTCTTCGTAGCGCTTTGTACCCCCGGCTCGTGTCTCTGTTGCTGTGCGGTGGCTGTGCGGGTTTTGGTTGCACAGTCTGCTATTGTAACGTCTTTCAGGAAAAATCTGCACCGTAAATTCCGAGTCCTGGTTGCGTCCTTCAGGGGATTGGGATAGAATTGTCTTTTCTCTGACCTGTCATACTGTAGCCGTGTCCCCCCCCCCCCCCCCGGGGCGGAGTTCCTCCCCACTAATTGTACACGGAGTCACACATCGCACTCATGGAGTGTCAGCTCTGCGCTCCGACTTGCCAGATAATTGTCTCTTCCCAGCCGCCGGCCATCAATTCTACAAGTTGCCACGAGGAATCTTTTTTTCCTTCCTGTTCCCCCTCCCCCCTCCGCCGGGATTTCACAAGTCGCTGCGAACGGCGTTTTGACGGTTTCTGAGTCTCATTGCGACCCCCGGGGGGGGGTGTCGGGTCTATTTTTGGTTTGTAGATGAGGAGAGATAAAATGTGACAAGGAAGTGTTGGAGAGAAGCTGCCAATTCACTGGTTCACAAAGGCGCCGACGTTCCTGGGCTTAGCAAAAACCATGGTGGGGGGAGGGGGTGTTCCAGCGAGCGTGCGGTCTGCACCGCCATTTTACTGTCCAGCCAGCCATAACTTTGTTTTTGGATAGGGATAAGAAGGGTTAGAACCTCTGACAGGTCTTTATTGCTCATACTGATTTTAATGGGGCTATTTTTCCATCACTTCCTGTCGCGGTGACACCAGGACATAAAGGGGGGGGGGGGCACATGGACAGGAAGTGAGAGTCCATTTCAGGAGACTGCAATAAAAACTGAAAGTGGTTCTATCCTTTCCTGGAGTTCAGCTTTTGAGCGCATGTACACTGACAGGGCGGCCGCTAGTTTTAGCGGTGCTTTACCGTCATATTGGAGGCGCTTTTAAAGGGTTAAAGGCGCCGATGCTGAGGTGCTTTGCAGGCGCTTCGGCAGCACTGCCCATTGATTTCAATGGGCGGGGGCGGTGGAGGAGGGGTGCATACACCACCTGAAAAACGCTCCCAGTGTGAAAGGTCCTGATGCAAGTAGTGGAGGAGTTATGCAAATATCAAAATGGTGGGTATCTGAAGGAGGGGGTGTTTCCAGACAGGCTGTATTTGCATAGGTAACGCCCACATGTGATGCAGAGCCTGTGATTGAAAGAACTGAAATCAGATGATTGAAAGGGGCGGAGACAGGCTGGAAAGGACTAGGCTAGATGATGCTGGGCGTCCTGCAGCCAGGAAATGGGGCGGGGCTCTTTCTGACTTGCTGCAGCTTCTAATCCATGTTGTGAGAAGCTCACAGTGTGCGGTGAAATCAGAAATCAGAGGAAGACATTTCAGTCCAGGAGAGGAGCCGCTACGCCTGTGCAAGACTGAAGGGGAAGGAGCCGCTACGCCTGTGCAAGACTGAAGGGGGAGGAGCCGCTACGCCTGTGCAAGGCTGAAGGGGAGGAGCCGCTACGCCTGTGTAAGGCTGAAGGGGGAGGAGCCGCTACGCCTGTGCAAGGCTGAAGGGGGAGGAGCCGCTACGCCTGTGCAAGGCTGAAGGGGGAGGAGCCGCTACGCCTGTGCAAGGCTGAAGGGGGAGGAGCCGCTACGCCTGTGCAAGGCTGAAGGGGGAGGAGCCGCTACGCCTGTGCAAGGCTGAAGGGGAGGGGAGCCGCTACGCCTGTGCAAGGCTGAAAGGGGGAGGGGAGCCGCTACGCCTGTGCAAGACTGAAAGGGGGGGGAGCCGCTACGCCTGTGCAAGACTGAAGGGGGAGGAGCCGCTACACCTGTGCAAGAATGAAGGGGGAGGGGCCGGGACACCTGTGCAAGACTGAAGGGGAGGGGCCGGGACACCTGTGCAAGACTGAAGGGGAGGGGCCGGGACACCTGTGCAAGACTGAAGGGAGGGGCCGGGACACCTGTGCAAGACTGAAGGGGAGGGGCCACTAGGCCTGTGGAAGGGGGAGGGGCCGCTAGGCCTGTGCAAGACGGAAGGGGGAGGGGCCGCTAGGCCTGTGCAAGACGGAAGGGGGAGGGGGCCGCTAGGCCTGTGCAAGACGGAAGGGGAGGGCCGCTAGGCCTGTGCAAGACGGAAGGGGAGGGGCCGCTAGGCCTGTGCAAGACTGGAGGGGCCGGTGTTCTGCCGTATAGTGTCCGCCCATCAAATAGTGTCCGCTCCGTACTGCGCATGCAAATCTCCGAAGCTGAACGGCGCCTGCGCCGTGAGTGGAGGTGGTGGCCCCACCATCCAAGCGGACATAGGTTGTGAATTTTAGAGGGCCCCTCGCTTCACTCGCCACGCTTTGGGCTCGGCCTCGCTGCGCTCAGCTCTTTTTTTATTCCTACTCTAAGACTGAAGGGGAGGAGCTCAAGTGAGAGGTTGGGGCAATTCTGAGCAGATTATGGGGGAAAAAAATAATCTTGGGCAGTGATTACTTGCAGCAAATATGCAGTCAGAAGATGCAGCTGAAGTTATGTTCCGATCACGTTGTCATATTACAAACTGATAAGCGATAATTTTGTACAATTATTTCCATTTTATTCATGCAGCAGGAAGAGTGAGACTCTCCCTTCAAGGGCAGAAGAGACAGTAGTGCAATTTGACGCTTGACAATCACTAAAAAATCGCACCACGTTTTGGGGTTCCATTAAGAAATCACGGCATTGCGTGATTCTGGAATTGCGGTGAATCTGCCGGCGGATCCTACCTGGGATACCAGCTGAGGACGGATTTTGTGGTTTATCAGAACAGCCGGATATTCGGTTTTAAATTTAAAAGGGAAATCCTCCGTGTCCGTATATTCTGCGCCCCGCCCGGCGTTCCCAGCGATTCCACAGCAGATGTTTTATTTATCAGCGGAGGAGGGGTGGCAGCAGAACAAACATTGGAGGTGACAGTAAATCGGGGCCAGGCTCCCACGGGGCCCCGCGATGTGCAGCGCACCTGTCTGCCCTGACATCATCCAGCCGAGGTTGCCTGGAAACGCTGATCCACTTTTACCGATCGCAGGAGGTGAGACGTGACGAGTGACCTCCACCAACCCGCCGCCGCACAACGCCGAGGACGGACCCCGCCGCTAATCATCCCCTGGATACAGGCGACACGGAGGACGTAACATTCCGTGTGCACTGCTATCATTTACTATTGATATTTTGTTTCTCTTATTGTTATTATTCGGGGTTTATATGGGGCCAACAGTTTGCGCAGATCTTTACAATATAAAGGGGGGGAGGGGGCAGTACAGATACAATACAGGAGAATAATTACTTTTTATTTATTTTTTCCTTTGTTGCATCTCAGTGCTGCTGATCTCCTGCAGCCTCTTCCTGACCACATGCACTCACGTGATTGGCTGTGTGGCCTTTCTTAACCCCTTCAATACCAGACACTCCCCCCCCCCCTCCCTTTTTTCATGCCCAGGTCGATTCTCTGCTTTCAGTGCTGTCACACTTTGACTGACAATTACTCAGTCATGTAACACTGTACATGTATATCATTGTCATCACTTTATCTAAAAAAATAGAGCTTTCTTTAAGGTGGTATTTAACCCCTTCAATATCGGGCACTTATACACCTTCCTGCCCAGACCAATTCCAGCTTTCAGCGCTGTCGCACTTGAATGACAATTGTGCGGTCATGCTACACTGTACCCAAACTACATTTTTATCATATATTCCCCCCCCCCCCCCCACAAATAGAGCTTTATTTTGGTGGTATTTGATCACCTCTGCGATTTTATTATCTCGCAGGGATCTGCAATTAGCGGACCGCCAGCTGTTGCAAAACTACAAGTCCCATCATGCCTCTGCCTCTGGGGGTCATGCTTGTGGCTGTCAGTCTTGCTAGGGCCTCATGGGACTTGTAGTTCTGCAACAGCTGGAGGTCCACTAATTGCATATCCCTGTGCTAAACAAATAAAAAAAAAAAAACAAAAAAAAAAACTGAAAATTCTGAAACTTTTTTTTTTTTTGTTTCATTTACAAAACTTTGTAAATGAGGTTGTTTGTTTTTTTTTTTTTTTGTTTTTTTTTTTTTCCTTTTTCCTTCTTTTTTTTTTTCCTCCTTCCCTTATGGGGCTGCAATGATGGGCACTGATAGGCAGCATGGATGGGCACTGATGTTCTTGTAATGTATGTCACTGGATGCCAGTCAGTGCCAAATGATAATGCCTGCCAATCAATGATGCCCATTGTGAGCACTGGCATCTATTGTGGGCACTGATTGTCATCCCTGGTGGTCTAGGGTGGCATCCCTAGTGTGGGCATCCTAATGATAATCGATCAGCACAGACCCCCCACCGTGCACCGTGAGAGGAGCAGCAGCGAGTGCGGAAAAGCCGATCGTCGGCTCTCCCTGTTTCCATCGTGATCAGCTGTGATTGGACGCGGCTGATCATGTGGTAAAGAGTCAGGCCGCGTACACACGGGCGGACTGTTCGCTCAACTTTGTCCGCTGAACAGTGTTTGGGCGGACAGTCCGCTCGTGTGTGGGGCTTCAGCGGACAGTTTCAGCGGACAGTTTGACGAACAAAGTTTTTCGGAAATTCCGAAAAACTGTCCGCTGAAACTTGGTTTGAGCGGACAGTCCGCCCGTGTGTAGGCCCACTTTCGAAATGAGCAAACTGTTCCCGCTCGGAGGAAAGTCTGCTCATTTCGAGCGCGTGTGCAGGTAGGCGGGGCCTGCGAAGGAGACGTCGCGGGCCCCGCCGCCTGGTATGGACTTAAAGGGGAACCCCAACGCCGAAAAAAATCGGCGTGGGGGTCCCCCCAAAGTCCACACCAGACCCTTGTCCGAGCACGCTACCCGGCCGGCCAGGAAAGGGGGGCGAGCGAGCGCGCCCCCCCTCCCGAGCCGTACCAGGCCGCGTGCCCTCAACATGGGGGGTGCCTTGGGGAAGGGGGGGCCGCGCGGCCCCCCCACCCCAAAGCACCTTGTCCCCATGTTGATGAGGACAAGGGCCTCTTCCCGACAACCCTGGCCGTTGGTTGTCGGGGTCTGCAGGCGGGGGGCTTATCGGAATCCGGGAGCCCCCTTTAATAAGGGGGCACCAGATCCCAGCCCCCACCCTATGTGAATGAGTATGGGGTACAATGTACCCCTACCCATTCACCTGTAAAATAAAAGTACCCAAAAAAAAAACACAACACACGAGATAAAATATTTTATTGCACAGCTCCGGGGGTCTTCCGTCTTCGGGGGTCTTCTCGCCGGACTCCTCCGCTATCTTCTTGTAGCTCTTTTGCTAGCAATGTACCCCTACCCATTCACCTGTAAAATAAAAGTACCCAAAAAAAAAAACACAACACACGAGATAAAATATTTTATTGCACAGCTCCGGGGGTCTTCCGTCTTCGGGGGTCTTCTCGCCGGACTCCTCCGCTATCTTCTTGTAGCTCTTTTGCTAGCGGAGGAGTCCGGCTTTCTTCCTCCCCGCCGCCGGCCTCTTCTCCCGACTTCGGGGGTCTTGTCCCCCTCTTCGGTTCTTCTGCCGGGCCACCGCGCCTTCTTATAGCTCTTTTGCAGGCGGTGGCCCGGTCTTCTGTCGCCGCTGTCGCCTAGGCGAGTCCGGCGAGAAGACCCCCGAAGCTGTGCAATAAAATATTTTATCTCGTGTGTTGTTTTTTTTTTTTTTGGGTACTTTTATTTTACAGGTGAATGGGTAGGGGTACATTGTACCCCATACTCATTCACATAGGGTGGGGGGCCGGTATCCGGGGGCCCCCTTATTAAAGGGGGCTCCCGGATTCCGATAAGCCCCCCGCCCGCAGACCCCGACAACCAACGGCCAGGGTTGTCGGGAAGAGGCCCTTGTCCTCATCAACATGGGGACAAGGTGCTTTGGGGTGGGGGGGCCGCACGCCCCCCCTCCCCCAAGGCACCCCCCCATGTTGAGGGCACGCGGCCTGGTACGGCTCGGGAGGGGGGGCGCGCTCGCTCGTCCCCCTTTCCTGGCCGGCCGGGTAGCGTGCTCGGACAAGGGTCTGTTGTGGACTTTGGGGGGACCCCCACGCCGATTTTTTTCGGCGTTGGGGTTCCCCTTTAAGTCCATACCAGGCGGCGGGGCCCGCGACGTCTCCTTCGCGGGCCCCGCCTACCTGCACACGCGCTCGAAATGAGCAGACTTTCCTCCGAGCGGGAACAGTTTGCTCATTTCGAAAGTGGCCTACACACGGGCGGACTGTCCGCTCAAACCAAGTTTCAGCGGACAGTTTTACGGAATTTCCGAAAAACTTTGTTCGTCAAACTGTCCGCTGAAGCCCCACAAACGAGCGGACTGTCCGCTGAAACACTGTTCAGCGGACAAAGTTGAGCGAACAGTCCGCCCGTGTGTACGCGGCCTGACTCTTTACCACATGATCAGCCGCGTCCAATCACAGCTGATCACGATGGAAACAGGGAGAGCCGACGATCGGCTTTTCCGCACTCGCTGCTGCTCCTCTCACGGTGCACGGTGGGGGGTCTGTGCTGATCGATTATCATTAGGATGCCCACACTAGGGATGCCACCCTAGACCACCAGGGATGACAATCAGTGCCCACAATAGATGCCAGTGCTCACAATGGGCATCATTGATTGGCAGGCATTATCATTTGGCACTGACTGGCATCCAGTGACATACATTACAAGAACATCAGTGCCCATCCATGCTGCCTATCAGTGCCCATCATTGCAGCCCCATAAGGGAAGGAGGAAAAAAAAAAAAAAAGGAAAAAGGAAAAAAAAAAAACAAAAAAAAAAAAAAAAAAAAACAACAACCTCATTTACAAAGTTTTGTAAATGAAACAAAAAAAAAAAAAAGTTTCAGAATTTTCAGTTTTTATTTTTTTTGTTTAGCACAGGGATATGCAATTAGCGGACCTCCAGCTGTTGCAGAACTACAAGTCCCATGAGGCCTAGCAAGACTGACAGCCACAAGCATGACCCCCAGAGGCAGAGGCATGATGGGACTTGTAGTTTTGCAACAGCTGGCGGTCAGCTAATTGCAGATCCCTGCGAGATAATAAAATCGCAGAGGTGATCAAATACCACTAAAATAAAGCTCTATTTGTGGGGGGGGGGGGGAATATATGATAAAAATGTTCCCCAAGGCACCCCCCATGTTGAGGGCACGCGGCCTGGTATGGCTCGGGAGGGGGGGGCGCGCTCGCTCGCCCCCCTTTCCTGGCCGGCCGGGTAGCGTGCTCGGACAAGGGTCTGTTGTGGACTTTGGGGGGACCCCACGCCGATTTTTTTTTTCGGCGTTGGGGTTCCCCTTTAAGTCCATACCAGGCGGCGGAGCCTGCGACGTCTCCGTCGCGGGCCCCGCCTACCTGCACACGCGCTCGAAATGAGCGGACTGTTGCCTCGTGTGTGGGCGAGTCCGTTCATTTCAAAAGTTGCGCGGACTTAGTACGACGAACAAAGTTTGCCGTATTTGTCCGCTCAAAAAGTGCCGTGTGTGGGCGTGTTCGTTCATTCAAAAGTTTGAGCGGACTGTTTGACGAACTTAGTTTCGGCAGACAGTCCCCGCGTGTGTACGCGGCCTCACCATCAGAGACTCTTTACCTAGATCGGTGTTGTGGGGTGTCAGGCTGACACCCCGCATTACACAGATGGCCGCAATGTGCGTCCCCGGGGCGCGCAGCGGCTTGATATCCTGAAGACGTCAGATGCCGTCCGGTCAGGATATTGAAACCACTTTGCCGCCGTCATTCTGCTATATGAAAAATGCAGAAAATTGTGGGGGGAGGGGGGTTGTTGTTTTTTTTTTTTTTCTTCGTTTTTCAGTTATAAAATTCCAAAATGAATTCTGCTCCAATTCTTTGGTGATTATTTATTAAGTCTGTTCCATAAACGATCTAATTCCTTGAGACCTGAAAACACCAGGATGGTACAAATACCCCCCAAATCACCCCTTGTTGGAAAGCAGACAGTCCGAGGGATGTCAGAGGTACGGTGGGTTTTCGTTTGTTTTTTTTGTCATAATTTTGTGGAAATTCAGGAAACGTACAAATTCTCAATTTTTAAATGTATTTATTTTTTAAAGTCCAGTCACCAGTGCAGTAAAGCGTCATCATATAACGGGTGTGGGGAGACCAGGGACACTGACTGGTGACAGTACGAAAAAAAAAACACCCACATGTGATGCTGAGACTTTGATTGAAAGACCTGACATCCAATGAATGAAAGGGGCGGGGCCGTGGACAGTCATGCTGGGGAGGAAAAGGCTAGATGATGCTGGATGTCCTCCAGGAAATGGGGCGGGGCTCTATCCTACTTGCTGCAGCTTCTAATGCACATGGTGAGAAGCTTACAGTGTGCGGCGATATCAGAGGAAGCCGTTTCAGTCCAGGAGAGGAGCCGCTGCACCTGTGCAAGACTGAAGGGGGAGATGTCGGGACACCTGTGCAAGACTGAAGGGGGGAGGAGCCGGGACACCTGTGCAAGACTGAAGGGGGGAGGAGCCGGGACACCTGTGCAAGACTGAAGGGGGGAGGAGCCGGGACACCTGTGCAAGACTGAAGGGGGGAGGAGCCGGGACACCTGTGCAAGACTGAAGGGGGGAGGAGCCGGGACACCTGTGCAAGACTGAAGGGGGGAGGAGCCGGGACACCTGTGCAAGACTGAAGGGGGGAGGAGCCGGGACACCTGTGCAAGACTGAAGGGGGGAGGAGCCGGGACACCTGTGCAAGACTGAAGGGGGGAGGAGCCGGGACACCTGTGCAAGACTGAAGGGGGGAGGAGCCGGGACACCTGTGCAAGACTGAAGGGGGGAGGAGCCGGGACACCTGTGCAAGACTGAAGGGGGGAGGAGCCGGGACACCTGTGCAAGACTGAAGGGGGGAGGAGCCGGGACACCTGTGCAAGACTGAAGGGAGGATGAAAAAATAGTATAAGCCATATCCTAATCTGGTTTTGGAAACCTCAAATTGGTTGTAGATTGTTGGTTGTCTGATTAAATGTACCATTGAAGAGATGATGCTTGAATAAAGATGGTGCCATCATCCGGGGGGGGGGGGGGAAGCAGATGAAGACGTTGTCGGGGGAGGGGAGGACTGCAATCTCTGTCCCTGGAAGGGTTACACGTTACTATAAATGACCCTCTTTAACCCCGGAGATGCCAGTGTTGTGGGGTGTGTTGGTAGATCGTACAGCCTTGGGCCCCCTCGGGGCCCCGTCCCCCTCTTCCAGCGCGGCTCAGCCTTATAACAACATTCTTCCTGGACCGGACAATGACCGCACTGTGCGCCCGAACAGGATTCTCAGTGTACGATGGAGCGGCGGTCAGAGCCCCGAGCCGCACACACAGCCGCCATTGTGCCGGCCGAGACAATATTATTCTGTTCCCGCAATAACGGCCCATTTACAATCCACACGTCTGCCTTTCACCCACTGCTGTTTACGCTACGGGGCGGTAAAAATATCCCCACGTGCCCGTGGCGGCGAGCCTGGAATAGCGGCTGAAGTCTATCCAAAGCTGCGTCCCGTCGTATCGCCCGTTTCTGCGTCACCCGCCGCAAGAACAGGAAGCGTTCCCGCCGCGTCTATTATTAGTCGTGTTTATTTTATCATCCGGTGAGAAGCGGATCGGAGACTTTGTTTATATTGCGGAGATATTTGTATCGCTCAGCGGTGTCTGTAGAGGAGGAGGAAGATACAATGTGACTTCTGTGAGATAACATGGAGGTCTGCGGGACCAAGTCGCACTGAGGCTCCGACTGCAACCTTCGATGTGACTTGTTGTCGCTCTGCAAAGTCCGACACGCTGATGCATATAAAACATATAGGTGTGACCTTAATTACTAAATGACCACGCCATCACCGAAGGACCGCCCCACCCCCTCCAAGGACACGGCTGATCGCAGATCGGGGGGTAAAGGGCCAATCGCGGCCGATCACAATGTAAACAGGCTTGCCGGTTATTGGCATTCCTTTTCTCGCGCTCTGTCACTGCATGAGGAAAGCAGAGCCGGTGTTTTGTCAAAGTGCCGGCACATGCGCAGGATGGAGCCGCACTTCATCTGATTTGCCGATCAGCTGGAGTGACGTGACTGGGGCACAAGCGCACATCGTAGGAGGCATCTCTCCATGGGAGACCATTTTCCAGCCACAATTCAAACCTATAGAAAAAGTGGGGGTGGGGAGTGGAGGGCATTTAGTTCTCACATTGTGCCTTACTACTGCGGGGCGGCTTTACAGTGTGCTGATGGTCCGGTTTTGCCTGTGTTGCCGGGCAGGTTTGCGGTGTTGACTGGCTGGTTTTGCCTGTGTTGAATGGCCGGTTTTGCTTGTGTTGCCGGGCGGGTTGCAACACAGACAAAACCAGCTTTTCAACACACCCACCAACTGCCCTCCATCATTTATTTTTTATTTTTTTTTTGTTTTGGTTTTACATTCTGCTTAAAAATTTGTAAATCAGTACTGCTTGGACCTTGAAGAAGGGGACATACCCGAAAGCTTGTCCTGAAAAATTGTATGTTAGTGCAAATAAAAAAAGTATCACGGACAGTACTCAATTTTCTCTGTCACAATTGCACTAATACGGCTACAATCACATTAAGTATTTAGGTATAACAACTCTTCAGGGGCGAATGCAATGGTGATCTATAAAGGAACGTAACCACGTGGTATAATATTGTAACTGCATAATAGGAATAAATAATGTGTAAGAGACAGGATGGTCATCCCTGTGGATACTCACGTCAACTGCATAGATGTGAACAGAGCCGCTAAAAAGGTAGAGGCGCGCGGAAGGGCCGGGTCGGAGCGGAGGTAGAGGCGCGCGGAAGGGCCGGGTCGGAGCGGAGGTAGAGGCGCGCGGAAGGGCCGGGTCGGAGCGGAGGTAGAGGCGCGCGGAAGGGCCGGGGTCGGAGCGGAGGTAGAGGCGCGCGGAAGGGTCGGAGCGGAGGTAGAGGCGCGCGGAAGGGCCGGGGTCGGAGCGGAGGTAGAGGCGCGCGGAAGGGCCGGGGTCGGAGCGGAGGTAGAGGCGCGCGGAAGGGCCGGGGTCGGAGCGGAGGTAGAGGCGCGCGGAAGGGCCGGGGTCGGAGCGGAGGTAGAGGCGCGCGGAAGGGCCGGGGTCGGAGCGGAGGTAGAGGCGCGCGGAAGGGCCGGGGTCGGAGCGGAGGTAGAGGCGCGCGGAAGGGCCGGGGTCGGAGCGGAGGTAGAGGCGCGCGGAAGGGCCGGGGTCGGAGCGGAGGTAGAGGCGCGCGGAAGGGCCGGGCCGGGCCGGGTCGGAGCGGAGGTAGAGGCGCGCGGAAGGGCCGGGCCGGGCCGGGTCGGAGCGGAGGTAGAGGCGCGCGGAAGGGCCGGGTCGGAGCGGAGGTAGAGGCGCGCGGAAGGGCCGGGTCGGAGCGGAGGTAGAGGCGCGCGGAAGGGCCGGGTCGGAGCGGAGGTAGAGGCGCGCGGAAGGGCCGGGTCGGAGCGGAGGTAGAGGCGCGCGGAAGGGCCGGGTCGGAGCGGAGGTAGAGGCGCGCGGAAGGGCCGGGTCGGAGCGGAGGTAGAGGCGCGCGGAAGGGCCGGGTCGGAGCGGAGGTAGAGGCGCGCGGAAGGGCCGGGTCGGAGCGGAGGTAGAGGCGCGCGGAAGGGCCGGGCCGGGTCGGAGCGGAGGTAGAGGCGCGCGGAAGGGCCGGGCCGGGTCGGAGCGGAGGTAGAGGCGCGCGGAAGGGCCGGGCCGGGTCGGAGCGGAGGTAGAGGCGCGCGGAAGGGCCGGGCCGGGCCGGAGCGGAGGTAGAGGCGCGCGGAAGGGCCGGGCCGGGTCGGAGCGGAGGTAGAGGCGCGCGGAAGGGCCGGGGTCGGAGCGGAGGTAGAGGCGCGCGGAAGGGCCGGGCCGGAGCGGAGGTAGAGGCGCGCGGAAGGGCCGGGTCGGAGCGGAGGTAGAGGCGCGCGGAAGGGTCGACGCGGGAGCGGAGATAGAGGTGCGCGGAAGCTTTTTTCTCACTGATCACCAGCCTACTGTAAACAAAATGTCCCACTAAAATCACATGTCCCAATGATCATTTGCGTACATATGTCTGTGATTATACGCTTAACAGAATTGTTTGTTTTTGTTTTGTTTTTTTACCAAAAACATGTAGCAGAATACATTTTTATTTAAATGTTATGAAAAAAAATCGATTTTATTGGATTTCTTTTAAAATGTAAAGAAGAAAATATTGTTTTTCCTCAAATGAATAAAAACCACCAAAATAAAGGTCTATTTGTGTGAAGAAAATGATAAAAATGTCATTTGTGTACAGTGTCGCACGACCGCACAATTTGTCATTGAAAGTGCGAGAGCGCTGAAAGCTGACAGTCGGTCTGGGAAGGAAGGGGGGTGAATTGCCTGTTTATTGAAGGGGTTAATGCAACTTCTGAGGGTTAATATTGAAGTCTGTGGCCCTCCAAGTTGCATGAAAGTCGGACCAAAATAGCGCAGGAACTACCTTGAAGTCGCTGGTATGTGATGATATGAAGGGTTCTCATTGGGAAACATCATGGAGGACGACTTGCCCTGCGACTTTGATGCCCGAGGACGAGTCCCACACCTGTGATTGGGAGATTCGTAGATAAGTAGTGCAGGAACTATATATATATATATATTTTATTTTTTCCCCCCTGTCGCTGAACTTGAATCGTGGCAATTTAGACGCACCCATTGGAATACATGGGATGCGACTTGTCATGCGACTAAGCAGTCCAAAGTTGCATTGGTGTGCAGCGGGCAGTGTACGTGGGTCAGAAGGGCAATGTAAAGATGGCACAGGGCAGCGGGCAGTGTACGGGGGTCAGAAGGGCAATGTAAGGATGGCACAGGGCAGCGGGCAGTGTACGGGGGTCAGAAGGGCAATGTAAGGATGGCACAGGGCAGCGGGCAGTGTACGGGGGTCAGAAGGGCAATGTAAGGATGGCACAGGGCAGCGGGCAGTGTATGGGGGTCAGAAGGGCAATGTAAGGATGGCACAGGGCAGCGGGCAGTGTACGGGGGTCAGAAGGGCAATGTAAGGATGGCACAGGGCAGCGGGCAGTGTATGGGGGTCAGAAGGGCAATGTAAGGATGGCACAGGGCAGCGGGCAGTGTACGGGGGTCAGAAGGGCAATGTAAGGATGGCACAGGGCAGCGGGCAGTGTACGGGGGTCAGAAGGGCAATGTAAGGATGGCACAGGGCAGCGGGCAGTGTACGTGGGTCAGAAGGGCAATGTAAAGATGGCACAGGGCAGCGGGCAGTGTACGTGGGTCAGAAGGGCAATGTAAGGATGGCACAGGGCAGCGGGCAGTGTACGGGGGTCAGAAGGGCAATGTAAGGATGGCACAGGGCAGCGGGCAGTGTATGGGGGTCAGAAGGGCAATGTAAGGATGGCACAGGGCAGCGGGCAGTGTACGGGGGTCAGAAGGGCAATGTAAGGATGGCACAGGGCAGCGGGCAGTGTATGGGGGTCAGAAGGGCAATGTAAGGATGGCACAGGGCAGCGGGCAGTGTACGGGGGTCAGAAGGGCAATGTAAGGATGGCACAGGGCAGCGGGCAGTGTACGGGGGTCAGAAGGGCAATGTAAGGATGGCACAGGGCAGTCGGGGGTAACTTGTGGCAGAGCAGTGGCTTTGGGGGGGTCTGTGTATTCTGTACATTGCCCTGACCAGGATCCAGAATTCTTCTCTGTAGCGGTCTTTGAATTCTGTATAATTAGAAGCCCCCTAAGGGGTGGGGGGAGGGGCGGCGGTGTTGCGATTCGCTCGCTCTCGGCTCAGACGCAGATATTTTTTTGTCTGCACAAATATTTAGAATTCTCCCGGCGGTCTGCGTCATCGGACGGTCCGCACCTCTTCCTAATAGGGTCTGCCAGAGCTGGGGGATCGCAGCCGTCATGGCCGTCCGTGACTCAGCCCCGGAGGGAGGGGGTGGAGGGGGCACAGCGGCGCGCTCACACGACTCCGAGGTGTAAATGAGATCTCAGAAAACCTTTTCACACCCGAAATCAGAACAAGCCGAGCGAGGGAATATTTATCACATTTCCAGCCCGACCTGTTATCCCCCTCCCCCGCTTCCTGGCTGAGGCTTTCCTTATTGGGGGGGGGGGGGGGGCGGTGTAATTACCTGAATGTGATCTGGTATCAGCTTCTTGCCATTCCTGTACAGCAGGGCTGGAGTGTAAGAGGAAGAAGCAGCACAAAGAGCCAACAAATGCATGCTGCTGATAGGAGGAGAGAGCAGAGTGACAGAGAGATGAGCTCATCATTGTGCTGCTGCTCCTTTCACTGTCCAATCACAGGCTTGGGGGGCGGGTCCAGACCAGCCGGAGCTTGCAGGAAGTGGGTTGCTCGCCATCAGACTGAGGACCTCCTAATGGCAGAAAAAACATCTCTGAGATTGAAGGTGAATATTGCAGCAGAAACCAGTTCATTGTATCTTTTTGTTATTCATTTTTTTTCTTGTTTTCTGCTTTGAATCTCTTGTGTAGGTAAGTGTGCCGGAAGGTTCTTCCTTCACTGGCTGCATGCTTGTTTAGGGTCAGTGGTACAGGTGCCAGGAAAATAGCATTTTCAGAGAGAAGTGAGCAGAAATAGTCTACATCTTTCTATCCACAGAGGGTCAGTCCGCTACGGAGCCAAGCTTTGGGCTCAGCCGCCTGATCACCCCCCACCACAGGGTCACCTACCTCCACCCACATCCCCCCCCCTCATGTATGGTAGGCTGTTTTATTATGGGGTTTTTTTTTATATCTGAAGTCTTCAGGCCGGTCATGTGATATCCTGGGGCCTTCAGTCTCTTCCAGCAGTGGGCGGTCCTCCAGATGCAGAGAGCAGCGCTAGCGTGATGACGTCATACGCTCTGCAGCATTATATTCTGAGTGTGGGGTGCTGTGCTCAGGACACACAGGGTGTCTTGAAACCCAGATGACTGAGGGCATCTTGTGGTCAGGAAGAGGTACTACAAGGGGCAGCTCTGGATTAAAGGTGTAACCTTGTGGGCATAAACTGGCCACCTTTTGAACTCAGATGACTGAGGGCATCTTGTGGCAGAGAAAGGGTACTACAGGGGGCAGCTCTGGATTAAAGGTGTAAACCGGCGGTCACACAATGGGCACGTTTGAACCTGGAAGACTGAGGGCATCTTGTGGCTCATAGGAGGTACTGCAGGGGACAGATCTGGATTAAAGGTGTAAACTTGTGGGCACGAACTGGGCATCTTAGAGCCCAGAATGCTCATCTTGTGGTCAAGAAGTTCTAGAGGGGGCAGCCCTAGATTAAAGGTGTAAACTGGCGGATACACATTGGGTGTTGTTGAACCCTGAAGACTGAGGGCATCTTGTGGTCAGAAAGAGGTACTGCGGGGGGAGGGGGCAGCCCTGGATTAAAGGTGTGAATTGGGGACTTTATATAAAGAAAGAAATTTGGAATTGGGCTTTAAAGGTGTTGCTGTCCCTGAAATCTGAATTCTGCCAGTGCTGAGCTCTACTAAAAATGCCAGTTGCCTGGCTGTCACCCTGGTCTTCTACTTGTCTTAATAATTCAGTCCGTAAGCAAAAGGGGACACATAGTGTGTGTGTGTATATATGTGTATATATTATATTATTATTACACATAGCTATCATTTAAAAAAAATTTTAACTCTTCTCCACACTATATAAAATATATATTGTATAGTAATGTGGGTGGAAGGGCCGGTATATTGGATAGTAATGACTTGTATATAGTCATATACTATATCTAGGAGGAAATTGCTGTATCAGCACCACCTGGTGGGTGTATGTGGAAGTGTCACCACACAATGAGAACTTCAAAACCATCACAATAATATATTTATTTTAAATGTATAATAAGAATAATAATAGTGTCTGGGGGAGGGGACATTAGAGTGTAAGCTCCTCTGTACAGACTGATGTGACTGTGGGGGAGGGGACATTAGAGTGTAAGCTCCTCTGTACAGAGACTGATGTGACTGTGGGGGAGGGGACATTAGAGTGTAAGCTCCTCTGTACAGACTGATGTGACTGTGGGGGAGGGGACATTAGAGTGTAAGCTCCTCTGTACAGAGACTGATGTGACTGTGGGGGGGGGGGGGGGGGACATTAGAGTGTAAGCTCCTCTGTACAGACTGATGTGACTGTGGGGGGGGGGGGGGGGACATTAGAGTGTAAGCTCCTCTGTACAGACTGATGTGACTGTGGGGGGAGGGGACATTAGAGTGTAAGCTCCTCTGTACAGAGACTGATGTGACTGTGGGGGAGGGGACATTAGAGTGTAAGCTCCTCTGTACAGAGACTGATGTGACTGTGGGGGGGGGGACATTAGAGTGTAAGCTCCTCTGTACAGACTGATGTGACTGTGGGGAGGGGACATTAGAGTGTAAGCTCCTCTGTACAGACTGATGTGACTGTGGGGGAGGGGACATTAGAGTGTAAGCTCCTCTGTACAGAGACTGATGTGACTGTGGGGGGGAGGTGATATTAGAGTGTAAGCTCCTCTGTACAGAGGCTGATGTGACTGTGGGGGGGGAGGGGACATTAGAGTGTAAGCTCCTCTGTACAGACTGATGTGACTGTGGGGGAGGGGACATTAGAGTGTAAGCTCCTCTGTACAGACTGATGTGACTGTGGGGGAGGGGACATTAGAGTGTAAGCTCCTCTGTACAGAGACTGATGTGACTGTGGGGGGGGGGGGGACATTAGAGTGTAAGCTCCTCTGTACAGACTGATGTGACTGTGGGGGGGGGGGACATTAGAGTGTAAGCTCCTCTGTACAGAGACTGATGTGACTGTGGGGGAGGGGACATTAGAGTGTAAGCTCCTCTGTACAGAGACTGATGTGACTGTGGGGGGGGGACATTAGAGTGTAAGCTCCTCTGTACAGACTGATGTGACTGTGGGGAGGGGACATTAGAGTGTAAGCTCCTCTGTACAGACTGATGTGACTGTGGGGGAGGGGACATTAGAGTGTAAGCTCCTCTGTACAGAGACTGATGTGACTGTGGGGGGGGGGGACATTAGAGTGTAAGCTCCTCTGTACAGACTGATGTGACTGTGGGGGGAGGGGACATTAGAGTGTAAGCTCCTCTGTACAGAGACTGATGTGACTGTGGGGGAGGGGACATTAGAGTGTAAGCTCCTCTGTACAGAGACTGATGTGACTGTGGGGGGGAGGTGATATTAGAGTGTAAGCTCCTCTGTACAGAGGCTGATGTGACTGTGGGGGGGGAGGGGACATTAGAGTGTAAGCTCCTCTGTACAGAGACTGATGTGACTGTGGGGGGAGGGGACATTAGAGTGTAAGCTCCTCTGTACAGAGACTGATGTGACTGTGGGGGGAGGGGACATTAGAGTGTAAGCTCCTCTGTACAGAGACTGATGTGACTGTGGGGGAGGGGACATTAGAGTGTAAGCTCCTCTGTACAGAGACTGATGTGACTGTGGGGGATCTCTGTACAGCACTGCAGTATATGTCAGAGATATATAAATGAATACGGGGAATACGGAAATCTTTTTGGTTACAATGATTCTTTTCTCTCTCTATCAGGATTTGCACAGGAAGTCTCCACCAATCAGAATGCGGATCTTGAATCTGAAGTCCCGGCATCCTCTACGGTTTCCTCCATTGTGACCTCTGCGGACCGGCGTGACTCCACCTCCATTGTGTCTGAGTTTTCGGACGTCACCCACGGGGAGAAGATTAATGAGACGATCGCAGTGACTTACCCCCCTCCATCCGAGCGCCCACCTACCATCGGCGCATCGGAACCCTTCACTGCGACAACCGCCATTACGGAGGAGCCCAACAACAGCACCGGGGGGGCCGCCCCCAGCCAGGGGGACGCGGAGACCAGAGGGGTGACCGGGCCGAGCCTCACCCAGCTACCCCCAACCACTGATACACTGACCACACCGGTGACGGGGGAGGTGACAACAGGTGAGTGACCCGATCAGAGACCTGACCGCACCCACAAGCAGTTTCCGAAACACCCCTCTCCGCTTTCTACAAAGTTACAATGTACAGTGTGATCACCGGGGGAGGGGAGACTGTACAAGGAGGAGGAGTAATTTCCTCCGTTTCCCCTCCCCCCAGTGATCAGACTGTACATTGTAATGTAGAAGGGGGAGGAGTCATTTCCTCCGTTTCCCCTCCCCCAGTGATCAGACTGTACATTGTAACTTTGTAGAAGGAGGAGGAGGCGTTTCCTCAGAGTTACAATGTACAGTCTGATCACTGGGGGAGGGGAGACTGAGGAAATGCCGCCTCCTGCCTGTAGCAGACTGATGACAGCCTGGGCACAGTCACTGACTGGAGATGAAGGATGTCTTTGTAATAAGAGGCGGAGCTTTTCAGAATAATGATCCTATTGGTGTATATTGTGACATTTTGTACGGTTTGTGACTCTTTAGTGCGGATCTCACCGTTTTCTCGTCATTTCTGAATGTTTTGGTATAATTTGGATATTGGAGAATATTTTCCCATCCTGTGTGTTTGTAGGGACCCCCAGCATCTTCACAGAGAGCCCTCTGCTTCCCAGCACACCATCCGCCCCGACGCAGAATAATACAGAGACTCCGCCAGGCTCCACCCACCCTGCTGCTACGACCCCCGCCCTCCGTGCCAACCAGACGTCTTCCGCCACCAACCTGCCTATAATGACCACGGCGCAACCTACCACCCCCGCCACGCAGACCGCCACCACCCGGCACACCCCAGAGGAAGAGAGCGACCCGACCCTGCTGGAGGTGGGAGACGTCCGAGGTGAGATCAGATCTTCATGTGTGTGACAAAATCAATATTCATCGATCTTCTTTATCTGATAAGTGGAGGCCGCCATTGTTATTAGACACGTGCGCTTCCCTTAGTCCCCAATCAAAATTCGGACGAAGTGTTCGGATGTATCCAAATTTCCAATGGGAACGAATTTAAATGAATCCAAAAGAACAAATCTAAATTTTCGCCTGAAAATCGGTTAGAAATTAAATTCAAAGACTAAATCAGAATTCTAAATATAAACATATCGCTCGTTTCCTTCACAGACTTTGTGTGTTCGAATAGAATATATAGCCGTCTCCCAACATTCAAATTTCAAAAAGAATAGAATAAAAAATAAAGGAATAGAATAGAAAAGAATATAATAGAAAAAAAAAAAGATTAAAATAGATTTTAGTCGTCTTCTGAAATTGGAATTTTCGAAAAGAATAGAATTGAATAAAATAGAATAGAGCAAAACAGAATAGATTGGGGGAAAAAAATAATATAATTAAATCCAAAGTAAAGGAATAGCTTAGAAAAGAAGAGAATAGAAAAAATACAAGAGATTATAATAGAATATAGCTGTGTTCTGAAAAAATGGCTGTTTATAACGGAGAAATTCACGATTATAAAAAAAGGAAAATTATTATATACATAAAATATATTCTTTTTTTTTTTTTTTTTTTTAATATTGTCACCAGTCAGTGCTCCTGATCAACACCACGCCGTGATCTGTATGGTGTACTGCACTGGTGACAGGATGTAAACAAAGGAAAAAGTGAAAAAAAAAAAAATATATATATATAAAATATAATTTTTATTTAACTTTTAAAAAAGTGTCCAAAATGTTACTTGGTGTCCGATTTATCCGCTGCAATGTCGCAGTCCTGCTAGAAGTCGCTGTTTGGCGCCATTACTAGTAAAAAAATACAAAAAAAAAATTTCAGGATGTTGTATAGCAGAAAGTAAAAAATATTATTGTTTTTTTTTTTTTGTTTTTGGTCAAAAGTGTCGCCTTTTTTTTTTTTTTTTTTTTTTTTTTTTTTTTTTAATAGTGCAAAAAATAAAAACCGCAGAGGTGATAAAATACCAACAGAAGAAAGTTCTATTTGTGGGAAAAAAAGGAACGTCAATTTTATTTGGCTACAATGTCGCACCACCGCGCAATTGTCAGTTAAAATAATGCAGTGCCGTATCGCAAAAAATGGCCTGGTTGTTAAAGGGGGGTAATTTTTCCCGGAGCTGAAGTCGTTTCCTAAAGGGGGACATTTGGGGGGTATTTTTACTGTCCTGACATTTTATGGACCTCAAGAAATCTCTACAACTTCCCTGATAAATAATATTCACTGATTTGGGAGATTTTCATTAAAGAAATTATTTTGGCCGAAATTTATAAAGAAATATTTATTTGCAAAATATTTTAACAGTGCTGCGCCCTCTGCTGGCTGCTACTCTGATCTGGGGGGGTCCCCAACATTCAGCTGTCACATGTCAAACCAGGGGCGGGGCTTAGTTACCTGTGGGGGAGGAGTCGGGAATGGCCGATATTAAAAGGGTGATGATTGAATTGGTTTTATTTTTTTATTATTTTTTATCTCCTCAGAGATGCCGCATTTGCACACCGGGAGCGGCTCCAATCCTCTCTTCGTCATGATCGTCTCCGTCTTCACCATCATGGTAGTAATGGTGGTAGTGGGCGTCGGCTTCCATCGCTACAAGAAAAGAAACAGACGCACCGACTTCCGACGCCTGCAGGACCTCCCGATGGTGAGGAACCCAGAACGACCGCTTCGCACTCCCCACTCACCCCACACTTCCCACTCACCCCACACCACCCACTCACCCGCACCCCCCACTCACCCCACTCCGCACCCCCCACTCACCCCGCACCCCCCACTCACCCCGCACTTCCCACTCACCCCGCACTCCCCACTCCCCCCGCACTTCCCACTCCCCCCGCACCCCCCACTCACCCCGCACTTCCCACTCACCCCGCACTCCCCACTCCCCCCGCACTCCCCACTCCCCCCGCACCCCCCACTCACCCCGCACTTCCCACTCACCCCGCACTCCCCACTCACCCCGCACTCCCCACTCACCCCGCACTCCCCACTCACCCCGCACTCCCCACTCACCCCGCACTCCCCACTCCCCCCACACTCCCCCCGCACTCCCCACTCCCCCCGCACTCCCCACTCACCCCACACTTCCCACACTCCCCACTCACCCCCCACTTCCCACTCACTCCACACTTCCCACTCACCCCCCACTTCCCACTCACTCCACACTTCCCACTCACCCACACTTCCCACTCACCCACACTTCCCACTCACCCACACTTCCCACTCCCCCCACACTTCCCACTCACCCCGCACTCCCCACTCACCCCGCACTCCCCACTCACCCCGCACTCCCCACTCACCCCGCACTTCCCACTCACCCCGCACTTCCCACTCACCCCGCACTCCCCACACTCCCCACTCACCCCCCACTTCCCACTCACCCCACACCACCCACTCACCCGCACCCCCCACTCACCCCACTCCGCACCCCCCACTCACCCCACACTTCCCACTCACCCCGCACTCCCCACTCACCCCGCACTCCCCACTCACCCCCCACTTCCCACTCACCCCACACCACCCACTCACCCGCACCCCCCACTCACCCCACTCCGCACCCCCCACTCACCCCGCACTCCCCACTCACTCCACACTCCCCCCGCACTCCCCACTCCCCCCGCACTCCCCACTCACCCCCCACTCCCCACTCACCCCCCACTTCCCACTCACTCCACACTTCCCACTCACCCACACTTCCCACTCACCCCATACTTCCCACTCACCCCACACTTCCCACTCACCCCGCACTCCCCACTCACCCCCCACTCCCCCCGCACTCCGCACTCCCCCCGCACTTCCCACTCACCCCGCACTTCCCACTCACCCCGCACTCCCCACACTCCCCACTCACCCCCCACTTCCCACTCACTCCACACTTCCCACTCACCCCCCACTTCCCACTCACCCCCCACTTCCCACTCACCCCCCACTTCCCACTCACCCCATACTTCCCACTCACCCCACACTTCCCACTCACCCCACACTCCCCACTCACCCCGCACTCCCCACACTTCCCACTCACCCCACACTTCCCACTCACCCCGCACTTCCCACTCACCCCGCACTCCCCGCACTCCCCACTCACCCCCCACTTCCCACTCACCCCACTCACCCCACTCCGCACCCCCCACTCACTCCACACTTCCCACTCACCCCGCACTCCCCACTCACCCCGCACTCCCCGCACCCCCCACTCACCCCACTCCGCACCCCCCACTCACCCCGCACTCCCCACTCACTCCACACTTCCCACTCACCCCGCACTCCCCACTCCCCCCGCACTCCCCACTCACCCCGCACTCCCCACTCCCCCCGCACTCCCCACTCACCCCGCACTCCCCACTCACCCCACACTTCCCACTCACCCCGCACTCCCCACACTCCCCACACTTCCCACTCACCCCGCACTCCCCACACTCCCCACTCACCCCCCACTTCCCACTCACTCCACACTTCCCACTCACCCACACTTCCCACTCACCCCATACTTCCCACTCACCCCGCACTTCCCACTCACCCCGCACTCCCCACTCACCCCGCACTCCCCACACTTCCCACTCACCCCATACTTCCCACTCACCCCATACTTCCCACTCACCCCACACTTCCCACTCACCCCGCACTTCCCACTCACCCCCCACTCACCCACACTTCCCACTCACTCCACACTTCCCACTCACTCCGCACTTCCCACTCACCCCGCACTCCCCACTCACCCCACACTTCCCACTCACCCCGCACTTCCCACTCACCCCGCACTTCCCACTCACCCCGCACTCCCCACTCACCCCGCACTCCCCACTCACCCCGCACTCCCCACTCACCCCGCACTCCCCACTTCCCACTCACCCCACACTTCCCACTCACCCCCACACTTCCCACTCACCCCCCACTTCCCACTCACTCCACACTTCCCACTCACTCCACACTCCCCACTCACCCCACACTCCCCCGCACCCCCCACTCACCCGCACCCCCCACTCCGCACTCCCCACTCACCCCACACTTCCCACTCACCCCACACTTCCCACTCACTCCACACTTCCCACTCACCCCACACTTCCCACTCACCCCGCACTCCCCACTCACCCCGCACTTCCCACTCACCCCGCACTCCCCACTCACCCCCCACTTCCCACTCACCCCCCACTTCCCACTCACCCCCCACTCACCCCCCACTTCCCACTCACCCCCCACTCACCCCACACTCCCCACTCACCCCCCACTCACCCGCACCCCCCACTCACCCGCACCCCCCACTCACCCGCACCCCCCACTCCCCACTCACCCCCCACTTACCCGCACTCCCCACTCACCCCGCACTCCCCACTCACCCCCCACTCACCCCACCCCGCACTCCTCACTCACCCCACACTCACCTGCACCCCCCACTTATCCACACACACCCCCACTCACCCCATGCCCCCCACTCACCCGCACCAACCTGCAACCCACACCACCCACCCACACCCACAACTGATCTGAGATCAATGGTCATTGCTGAAATCTTTCAATATTCACAATAAGTAGGAGGAGTCTGATCCATTATAATCAAATGATTGGCACCATCTAGTGGCCAAAGTGTGTGTGTATATATTATAAACATATATATATATATATATAATGTATATGTACACACACACACATATATATTTTTAGGAGATATATTTCCAAAAAGACAGGCACCGCTGTCTATGGCGCATGTACCGTAGACAGCGGCGCACTGGGCAGGCTGCAGATCGCGGCGATATCCCGCGAGTGTCGGCTCCCGTGCGCATGCGTGGGAGTGACATCATCGCTGCTCCGGCGAATCACAGCGTCGGAGCAGCGAGACCCGTTAGTCACTCCGGGATCCATGACAGCGGCGGACATGAAGATGGAGGACCGCTTCAGGGGCTTCCTTCTCAGGTAAGTTATTCATAATGAGCTAGTATGCTATGCATACTAGCTCATTATGCCTTTGTCTTACAGGTTGCTTTTTTTTTATTCCCCCCCCCCCCCCCCAAGGGGGATTATAGCAGGGGGGTGGATTTCTACTGGGAGGAGGGGAATTTACGCTGGGGGGGGGGGGGGGTGCGCATGCAGATTAGTGCTCAGTGTTTTTTTTTATTATTATTTATTTTGGGGGGGGGGGGATATTTGCTCACATATAGTGCTCATGATCTGGCCCCTCCTACCAGCCAGGATCTGCCCGCATTGCATAGAGAAGCACAGAGACCCGGTGATGACATCATCAGACCTAAAATGAATAATAATAAATATATATATATATATATATATATATATATATATATATATATATATATATATAGCTGTGGGCGGGTCTATATACATAAAGTGTAATAGATTGATCCAGTGATAATTGTGGTGGAGGGGGTGGGGGGGGTTGTACTGGGGGGTGGTTCCAGTCTGATGTCTTTTCTCTCTCCCGATAGGACGATATGATGGAGGACACGCCCCTGGCTCTGTACAGTTATTAGCGGAGAACACGCTCAGCCTTATTTTGCACAAAGACTTTGACTTCTGTTTGTTGTGATCACCAAGAACGGCGAGCCGCGCCAAACCGCCCTCCTCCTTCCGCGTGCCGTCGCATACCAGGCCGGGACCTAACGCCAATTTCAGGGCACCTCCCCTCCCCCGAACCGGATTCATGGAAAGGGTGCCAAAGCACAGCACAGATCCTACTACTGACAGCGGCGGTTCCCGGCACGGACGGCCCCGCCCCCCCGGTCCTCACCGCCGGACCACCAACCATTTCCTTTTAAGATGCCAAATAATTTATCTGCCAGCAATAGTGAGACTCCGGAGGAAAGGAGGCGGTGAGAGGCCGGGGGCTGTACTGGAGACCGCCGTGCAATCCGCACCTCATTCACCTTTTCTCAGGATCCATTTTCAGCAGTTTTGGGGTTTTTTTGTCCCCCAGGGGCCGGGACTGCGGTTTTTGGATCATTCTGTACTGTGCGACCTCCCTCTCATGCTCCCGTCTGTGGGCGGGGCCACATTGAGCATCGCCTTAGTCTTCCTGATCGCAGACGCTGAGGATTCTGCCGACTCCGTGGATTCTTATCTAGCGGGGCAGCCAGGTGCCGAGCATTGCTAGGATGAAGATTAGAGGCGCACCGCAGGCGGGCGAGCGTATTTAAACGAAGACATGCCTGAGCGGAGTTCTTCCTTAATCTTCATCCTGTCAGGATTCTCCTCTTTGTGCCGGAACAGCGCCCCCTACAGGATTTCTGTGCCGCCATGATGGAGAGTCACCTAGATGGATCCCGGGAGGGGGAGGGGAGCACTGACTCCTACAGCAATAAAACCCGCCTGCACAGAACGCATGCTGTGGGCGGAGACCTCGCGCTCCCTTCTGATAGGGGGCGCCAAACAAACAGCAGAAGATCTAAATGGAGGGAGAAGAGCAGGGCCAGAACCTGACCTGTAAAGCTTGGCCAAAATGTGACTGTGGACTACAACTCCCAGCATGCACAGCGGCCGCGGGCAGTGCTGGGACTTGTAGTGTTTTTATTGATGTTGTTCAGGTCTGTAAAAAATAGAGGCTGCTGCTGCTCACCTCCTGATGGAAATGTTAGTTGCCTGGCAGTTATATCCACCCCCCCCCCCCTCCCTTTAATGCTGTACTGGACAAGCATGCAGCCAGTGAAGTCGCAGCTTTAGATCTGACACCAAGTATTAAAGCCGAGGGATCGGTACGAGAGCCAGGCAGCCAGCATTTTCAAGAAGCAGAGCTCAGCCGCAGCAGCCTCCACATTTCTCGCTCGATGGGTTTCTTTTAAGTTGACTCCTCTACTTGGTACCGAAGCGGTGTGAGACAGCTCTGACGGAAGCTGACTCCCTGGCTACAATACTGTTTCTATAGCCAGTGAAGCCGAACTTTACTGCACTGTGCCAGGACTAGTATAATGGACTGGCAGCTTCCATCAGAGGCTTTGCACACGGGTATTGTATTTTTGCTTTGTGACAATCCTTTTAATATGCCACCGTCCGAGCAGTGACGTGATTTCTCAGTGTAAGTGGCAGCAGATGGGGGGGGGGGGGTTGGGGACCCCGAGCCTGGAGCCACACCCTCTATAGCGCTGGCAGGGAGGGCGGGGCTAAATCCTGGGCTGTTCTGGGTAATGCAGTCCCTGCAGACTGTCCTGAATGTCTGCAGAGGAAAAACCAGCACTAAAGAAGTATGGGAGCGACAGCTGCCAAAAAATACTCATTTCCTGGCTGTCATACCGATCCAGCTGCTTCCATGTTTTCAGACCTGGAATAAGATTGCAGATCAGGAGTTCGGACTTCAGTTTCTGCATGCTTGTTCCAATTCAAAAGGCGGTAAAGCTGGAGGGGGCCAATTTAAGTGGCTTTCAGTGTGGGAGGTGCCTAGCTGAGGGGAAAATACGAGGGGTCTTCAAAAAGGTTCCACGCTTTTTTTTTTTTTTTTTTCATGTTTTAATAGAGTTTTAAAAAGTGCGGAACCTTTTGGAAGACCCCTCCTATTTTCCCATTGGTGGTCACGGGAACTTCTACAGCCGGTTTTTTGTATAAGATATGTCCAGGTGAACTGATGACCTGCAGTAATGGTTTCCTGCCACTCCCATGCTCAGGGTATGACCCTCCCACTAGGATCCAGCACCGCCTCTGCAGATCGCTCCGCCCAATCTTAGCACTCAGGGTACCCAGCCAATGGCTCTCCAGGTGTTGCCGCGTTGCTGATGTTCTTCTTAGGAGGTCCGGGACGTGTTGTGCTGAAATTCAGTTTATGCTCTAGTTTTATTACTTGTTGAAATAAAGTTTTTATTTTCCCCAGTTCTGTGTTGGCTGCTTTCTAGGTAACGATAAAGACTGAATATCATCATCGGCAGAAAATACGAAGACCCCCTTTCACACTGGGGCGTTTTTCAGGCGCTTTAGTGTTAAAAAAAAGCGCTTGTAAAGCTCTTGAAAGAAGCCTCACCTGCAATCCCAATGTGAAAGCCTGAGTGCTTTAAGAGCCCTTTCACACTGCCAGTGCCTGAAAAATGTTCGTAAATCACAGCTTAAACCAGCATTTTTCAAGCGCTAGTGGGCTGCTTTTAACCCCCCGCTAGTGGCCAAATAAAGGGTTAAAAGTGCCCCTGCCAAAAGCGATTTGCAGGCGCTTCCCATTGATTTCAATGGGAAGGGGGCGCTTTAGGAGCCGTGTATTCTACGCTCCAAAAGCGCTGCAAAGAAGCTGCTTGCAGGACTTTTTTTGATGCCCTGCCAGCGCAGCACCTCAGTGTGAAAGCACTCGGGCTTTCACATTGGGATTGCAGTTGCGGCTTCTTTCAAGCACTTTACAGGCGCTTTTTTTTAACGCTAAAATGCCTGAAAAACTCCCCAGTGTGAAAGGGGTCTTAAGATGGATGTCACTGACACAAGAATGTTCCATACATTGGTGATCAGTGAGAAGAATGTTCCTTACATTGGTGATCAGTGAGAAGAATGTTCCTTACATTGGTGATCAGTGAGAAGAATGTTCCTTACATTGGTGATCAGTGAGAAGAATGTTCCTTACATTGGTGATCAGTGAGAAGAATGTTCCTTACATTGGTGATCAGTGGGAAGAATGTCCCTTACATTGGTGATCAGTGAGAAGAATGTTCCTTACATTGGTGATCAGTGGGAAGAATGTTCCTTACATTGGTGATCAGTGGGAAGAATGTTCCTTACATTGGTGATCAGTGAGAAGAATGTTCCTTACATTGGTGATCAGTGAGAAGAATGTTCCTTACATTGGTGATCAGTGAGAAGAATGTTCCTTACATTGGTGATCGGTGGGAAGAATGTTCCTTACATTGGTGATCGGTGAGAAGAATGTTCCTTACATTGGTGATCGGTGAGAAGAATGTTCCTTACATTGGTGATCGGTGAGAAGAATGTTCCTTACATTGGTGATCGGTGAGAAGAATGTTCCTTACATTGGTGATCAGTGAGAAGAATGTTCCTTACATTGGTGATCAGTGAGAAGAATGTTCCTTACATTGGTGATCAGTGGGAAGAATGTTCCTTACATTGGTGATCAGTGGGAAGAATGTTCCTTACATTGGTGATCAGTGAGAAGAATGTTCCTTACATTGGTGATCAGTGAGAAGAATGTTCCTTACATTGGTGATCAGTGAGAAGAATGTTCCTTACATTGGTGATCAGTGAGAAGAATGTTCCTTACATTGGTGATCGGTGAGAAGAATGTTCCTCACATTGGTGATCGGTGGGAAGAATGTTCCTTACATTGGTGATCAGTGAGAAGAATGTCCCTTACATTGGTGATCAGTGGGAAGAATGTTCCTTACATTGGTGATCAATGAGAAGAATGTTCCTTACATTGGTGATCAGTGAGAAGAATGTTCCTTACATTGGTGATCAGTGGGAAGAATGTTCCTTACATTGGTGATCAGTGGGAAGAATGTTCCTTACATTGGTGATCAGTGGGAAGAATGTTCCTTACATTGGTGATCAGTGAGAAGAATGTTCCTTACATTGGTGATCAGTGAGAAGAATGTTCCTTACATTGGTGATCAGTGAGAAGAATGTTCCTTACATTGGTGATCAGTGAGAAGAATGTTCCTTACATTGGTGATCAGTGAGAAGAATGTTCCTTACATTGGTGATCAGTGGGAAGAATGTTCCTTACATTGGTGATCAGTGGGAAGAATGTTCCTTACATTGGTGATCAGTGGGAAGAATGTTCCTTACATTGGTGATCAGTGGGAAGAATGTTCCTTACATTGGTGATCAGTGGGAAGAATGTTCCTTACATTGGTGATCAGTGGGAAGAATGTCCCTTACATTGGTGATCAGTGGGAAGAATGTTCCTTACATTGGTGATCAGTGAGAAGAATGTTCCTTACATTGGTGATCAGTGAGAAGAATGTTCCTTACATTGGTGATCAGTGGGAAGAATGTTCCTTACATTGGTGATCAGTGAGAAGAATGTCCCAACAAAAATATCCAGAAAAACGCATTTCAAGAAAGTTATAAATTGATTTGCATTTTAATGAGTGAAATAAGTATTTTGATTCCTTCACAGAACATGACTTAGTAGTTTGGTGGAGAAACCCTTGTTGGAGATCACAGAGGTCAGACGTTTCTTGGAGTTGGCCTCCAGGTTCACACATCTCAGGAGGGATTTTGTCCTCTTTGCAGATCTTCTCCGAGTCATTTAAGGTTTCCAGGATGACATTTGGTAACTCCAACCTTCAGCTCCCTCCACATATTTTCTATGGGATTAAGGTCTGGAGATTGACTAGGCCACTCCAGGGCCTTTAATGTGCTTCTTCTTGAGCGACTCCTTGGTTTCCTTTGCCGTGTTTTTTGGGTCATTGCCATGCTGGAAGACCCATCCATGACCCATTTTCAATGCCCAAATTATGACAGTACATGGCCCTGTTCATCGTCCCCTTAACAGAAAAACACCCCCAAAGCATAATGTTTCCACCTCCATGTATGATGGTGGGGGTGGTGTTCTTGGGGTCATAGGTCCTCCATGTATGACGGTGGGGGATGGTGTTCTTAGGGTCATAGGACCTCCCATGTATGACGGTGGGGGATGGTGTTCTTGGGGTCATAGGTCCTCCATGTATGACGGTGGGGGATGGTGTTCTTGGGGTCATAGGACCTCCATGTATGAAGGTGGGGGATGGTGTTCTTGGGGGTCATAGGTCCTCCATGTATGACGGTGGGGGATGGTGTTCTTGGGGTCATAGGTCCTCCATGTATGATGGTGGGGGATGGTGGTCTTGGGGTCATAGGCAGCATTCCTCCTCCAAACACGGTGAGTTGAGTTGATGCCAAAGATCTGGATTTTGGTCTCCTCTTACCACAACCCTTCCCCCGGTTCTCCTCGGAATCATTCGATGTTGATTAGTAATCTTCAGAGGGACCTGTACATGTGATTTCCTGAGCGGGGGGACCTGTACATGTGATTTCCTGAGCGGGGGGGACCTGTACATGTGATTTCCTGAGCGGGGGGGACCTGTACATGCGATTTCCTGAGCAGGGGGGACCTGTACATGTGATTTCCTGAGCGGGGGGGTCTTGCGGGGGCTGCAGGATTTCAGTCCCTCACGGTGTAGTGTGTTACCGATTGTTCTCTTGGTGACTATGGTCCCAGCTGAGATCATGGAGAAGATTCTCCGGTGTAGTTCTGGGCGGATTCCTCACCGTTCTCCTGATCATTGATCCTCCACGAGGTGAGATCTTCCATGGAGCCCCAGACCGAGGAGATCCATCGTTATTTTGTGAATAATAATCCCACCAACTGTTGTCACCTCTCACCAAGCTGCTTGGCGATGGTCTTGTAGCCCATTCCAGCCTTGTGTAGGTCTCCAATCTTCTCCCCGACATCCTTGGACAGATCTTTGGTCTCCATGGTGGAGAGATTGGAATCTGATCGATTCTGTGGACAGGTGTCTTCTATACAGGTAACAAGCTGAGATTAGGAGCACTCCCTCTACGAGCCAGAAATCTTGCTGATTGATCGGGGATCAAATACTTATTTCACTCATTAAAATGCAAATCAATTTATAACTTTTCTGAAATGCGTTTTTTCTGGATATTTTTGTTATTATTCTCTCATTGTTAAAATAAACCGACCAATAAAATTATAGACGGATCGTTTTTTTGTCAGTGGGGCAAACGTACAAAATCAGCAGCCGATCGAATACATTTTTTCCCTCCCTGTATAAAATATATGAACAATCTAGAAGTAGGGACTGGGTGTGTAAATGTGGGAAATCAATGGAAGATATTCAACACCCCAAAACATCTAAGAGGTGGGATAGAATTCTTCAGTATCCACCAATATATCAGTTCTGGGTGGAGCTGTTCTTTAATATGAACCATATAGCCCCGCCCCCCTCACACACACACAAGACATGGGAGGGGTTTGTCATCCCTTTAATCCAATCTTCCCGTCACCTGATATAAAAAGACGATTCCATTATAAAACATTGAGCAGCGATATACAAAGCGGTCGGGTATACAGCCCATCACCCACCTCGCTCCGCACAGATTTCTACAACGTATAGCAGCATAACGAGCGAGAGAGGGCGGAGTCTATGTGCAAAGGCTTATGGGAAAGATCCTGAAACCCCAAAATGAATGGTGAAAGGGGGAAATTCCCCCAACGGCTGAAGTCCCTTCCAATCACGGCTTTGGTCACTTCCACATAAAGCTTCAGCAAGTCAGTTGGGTTCCCTGCAACAATGTGTGTGATTAAAGGAGGACTCCAGGGAAAAGCAAAATGGTTGGGTTCTGGATGGAGCAGGGAAGGTTTTTGTGGGTGTCATATTCCTGCTGGGGAGATTTCCCATCACTTCCTGTCCCTGAGACAGAGATCACAGGGAACGTTTTATTGGATATCATCGTCATATCCCTGCTAAGGAGATTCCAGTCACTTTCTGTCCCGGGACGGAGATCGGAGGTTTTATTGGATGTCATCTCACTCCTGGGGAGATTTCCTCACACCTCCTGTTCTCAGGACAGAGATCATAGAAGTTTTATTAGGTGTCAAATTTGTTGTGGGGAGATTTCCCTTCACTTCCTGTGACAGAGATCACAGATGTTGTTATTGGATGCAGTCTCTCTCCTGAGGAGATTTCTTCTCACTTCCTGTTCCGAGGACAGATATGGGTGTTTCATTGGATATCACATCCATGCTGGGAGATTTCCCATCACTTGCTGTCCCCAGGCCAGGGGTTGCAGGGAAGGTTTTATTGGATGTCAACTCTCTGCTGGGGAGATTTCCTCACACCTCCTGTTCTCAGGACAGAGATCATAGAAGTTTTATTAGGTGTAACATCGGTTGTGGGGAGATTTCCCGTCACTTCCTGTGACAGAGATCACAGATGTTTTTATTGGATGTCACCTCTTTGCTGGGGAGATTTCCTCTCACTTCCTGTTCTGGGGACAGAGATCACTTCAACAGAAAAGGGGGAAATCTCTCTAAAGCCGACACTAGACTAGTAATAAGGTTGAGGGCCTTACCTTTCTCTACCCCATTCACAGACTAACTCTCAGATTTGGCTGGAGCTCCACTTTAGCACTTCGTAGATCCTTTGTGTTACCATGAAGCTCTGGAGCAGAGAGCAGATTGGCTGTCAGTGATCACCCAATCAGGAGTGATCCCATGGAGGTGTTCAACCTAATAGGTCACTAAAGGAAACGCCGTATCCGATCGCTCAGGAAGTCCTCCAACTTGGCTCGAAGACTAAGTGCTTGCCGACCAGCCGCTGCAGACGTATTGCTGCAGGTTGGCTCAGCTGCACCAATTGCCGTCATTGTATGTCGATCGTGTACACAGCGATCTGTGGGCGCACATGCTTAATCGCTAGTGGGAGGAGCCAACCAGCGGGTCCGGCGGACTCTATGTCCACCGGCGATCGCTCCAAAGAGAGGCAGAACGGGGATCTGCCAGTGTAAACAAACAGATCCCCTTTCTGTCTGGGGAGTAGAGTGAGATTGTCTATTCCTAGTGCTCAGGAACAGCGATCTCTCTGCTCCTCCAGTCAGCCCAGCCCCCCATACAGTTAGAAACACCTCCCAGGGAACATATTTAACCCCTTTTCATGCCAGTGTCATTAGTACAGTGACCGTGCGTATTTTTTAGCACTGATCACTGTATTGGTGTCACTCATCCCTAAAAAGTGTCCGGTCTGTCCGCCACAATGTTGCTTTCCTGATAAAAAAAATAAAAATCGCAGATCACCGCCATTACTAGTAAAAAAAAAAAAAAAAAAAGCCATAAATCTAACCACTCAATATACCAGGGGTAGGGAACCTCGGCTCTCCAGTGTCTGTCTCTAGGAAAGGCGAGGTTCCTTACACCTGCAATATACACTTATTGGGATTTTCTTAACCAAAAATATGTAGCAGAATATATATTGGCCTAAACTGGGGAAGACATTTTTTTTTTTTTTTTTTTTTGGGGGATATTCATTATAGAAAAAAGTAAAAACTATTTATTTTTATTTTTTAAATTGTCGCTTTTTTTTTTTTTTTTGGTGGGTATAGTGCAAATAATAAAAACCGTAGAGGTGATCAAATATCACCAAAATAAAAGTTCTATTTGTGGGGGAGGACATAAAATTTTGTTTGGGTACAACGTCACATGACCATGCGTTTGTCAGTTAAAGCAACAAAGGGCCGTATTGCAAAAAAATGGCCTGGTCAGTTAGGGGGTAAATCCTTTCTGGGTCTGAAGTGGGTAAAGGAGTGATTGTGACTCTACTCCTCCTCGGGATCACAGGTGTGCGGCTCCATCATTCAGCCCAGAAGACTGGAGACATCTAGTGGAAGAAAGCAATTACTGCAGGTACAAGCTCCAGATTGAGGGCCAATATTGCAGTGAATTTGTATTTTTTTTTACGTGACCCGGGGATTAAAAATGACCGAAAATATACTTTGGCGTTGCTTGTCTTCTGCAGTGACAGGCTTGTTTTAGATCAGTGGCTCCCAACAGGCCGGGTTCTGGGAATTGTTCTTTGATAAAATAACTGTCCAAAATACAAAACCATCGACTGATATAAAAGCACCTGAGCAAGAGAAGGGAAAACCTGCACACCTGGCCTGTTGGGGGCACTTGAGGACCACGGCTACAGACCACCCCCCCAGTCCTCCTCCACTCACAAAGTCTTGTAAAAGCCAGCGAATGTCCTTCTTCCATCGAGCAGTCCTGCATTGTTTATTGGACGATTACTTCCTCCGCCCAGGCGGGGGCGTCACAAGTCACTGAAATTCAGCTCCGGCGGGCTGTCGGAAAGGTCGCCCAGGTCGTCATCGCTCTGATTACTATCGCTGAGGTCGCTGTGCGTTTTCCGGCCGCTGCTGGATTTATCCCGGGACCCTGCAGGCACAAAACAAGATAATCAACAGTTACAGAGCGACACCGTGTACTGTCCACCGAGCCGTCTCCATGGCAACGGGGAAGCTTTATTTTCTTTTGTTTTTCCAGCCCCCCCCCCCTTTTTTTTTTTAAAGGGTTGTGAAGGTTCCATTTTTTTTTTGTGTTTTTTTTTTTTCTTTTTTTAAACACGTCATACTTACCACCTCCTAGGCAGTTGGTTTTTCAGAGTGGCCCCCCGATCCTCCTCTTCTCGGGTCCCTCAGTGGCACATACATACATACACACATTGCACACATATTTTATTTTTATTTTTTCCACATATATTCATATTCGATGAGTATTTTTGTTTTTTTGGGGGGAATAATATAGACATGCAATTTTTTCATCAGTGCTTTGTCTATACAGAGATTATTGTGCGCTATTTATACCTCTGTGATTGAGATCATTCCCTCATCTTTCTTCCCCTGCTTTTTGATAAAATATATTATGTATCTTTTCATGCGACTTTGTTGCTTTATCTGCTTTCTACATGTCCCTTGAGGCAATTTTCTATTTTAGGTGGATGTGTTTTGTAGATTTATTATCCATACTACATCCTCTACAGAAAACACACACTAAAGATAATAATAATAAATATGTATATATATATATAACCTTTTCTAAAGGTCAACGTTCCCTATCCTTTCTATAATGGATACGGGGCCCACAACAGTGCAACGCCTTTCTCCCGCTTGTCCGTGGGCTAGTACCAGGCAGGATCAGCCACGTTTTTAGCGCTTCCAAAGAGGCAGGTCAGACAGCACAAGCACTGCTATAAGGGCACGGGATCCCTTATTTTTTTTTTTCGGGTTACAACCACTTTAAACCACCTCCCTGGGTATCCGCTGCGCTTCCCATGACAACCACTGGAGGTCTCTATAAGTTACACAAGAACAATGTTACTATGGCTGACCCAGAATTCAGCCAGTCTAGGAAAAGCTCTTCAACTGGAAAAAGAGTTCTGAGATATTCAGAAACACATAAAGAAGGTTAGCAAAAAAAAAAAAAAAAAAAAGCGATGGGTTACAACCAAGATGTTCCTGTTGCTACGATGCAAGTGGCTTTTTTTAAAACCACCTAGCATCCTCCGTTCCTAGGACGCAGGCAGGAAACCACCCAGCATCCTTCCATTGCTGGGACACAGCTGCTATTGCTGCCCAGCATCCCCTGACACTAAGATCTTGCTGGCAGAAGCCTGAATAAAAATGCTCTGAATGCATGCAACATTTACATTTTAAATGAATACAGCTTTAAAAAAAAAAAAAAAAAAAAGGCATAAATGACCATTACTAAGACGCAAACGGCTTCTTAAAAATCACCTAGCAACCTATGTTGCCAGGATACAGGCAGAAAGTCACCTAGCCTACTTCGAATTGCTGAAACGCAGACACTATTGCCGCGCAACGTCCTCCATTGCTTGGACCTTTCTGGAACGCTGTATGCATATCATGTGCAAGCAACGTTTACATGCATATATCATTGCAGCATAAATGACCCTGCTGCTAGGATGCAGGAGGCTTCTTAAGGAAGCTGTCTAGCATCTCCTGTTGCTAGGATGCAGGCAGAAAGCCACCTAGTGTCCTTCCATTGCTGGAACATAGATGGAAAGCTACCAAGCATCCCTCCATTTCTGGGGTACAAGCCACCAATACTGCCTAGACTACTCCGTTGCTAGGACGCAGGCCACTATTACTGTCTGGAATCCTCCGTTGCTAGGACGGAGGCCACCATTACTGTCTGGAATCCTCCGTTGCAAGGACGGAGGCCACCATTACTGTCTGGAATCCTCCGTTGCTAGGACGCAGGTCACTATTACTATCTGGAATCCTCTGTTAGGACGCGGGCCACTATTACTGTCTGCAATCCTCCGTTGCTAGGACGCAGGTCACTATTACTATCTGGAATCCTCTGTTAGGACGCGGGCCACTATTACTGTCTGCAATCCTCTGTTGCTAGGACACAGGCCACTATTACTGTCTGGAATCCTCCGTTGCTAGGACACAGGCCACCATTACTGTCTGCAATCCTCCGATGCTAGGATGCAGGCAACTTCTAAAGGAAGGGGCTTGGGCTCCTTCTGTTGCTTGGACAGTGGCTCTTGTACTTTAATAAAGTCAATTTGCGCTTTGTGCATGTAAATGTTAGCACAAACATTTACATACACACAGAGTAATCACGGTCCATATGTCTCCCGTCTTCCCCATCACATGATCACTGTGATTGGCTGTCACAATAGTCATCTGACCTGGAGCCTATCCCACTGGCTCCTGATCACAGAGACCTTGAGCAGAATGCGCATGGCTGGATATGTGCGGCAGCAGAGAGGGTGGGCCTTAACACTCAGGCACTACACATCTGCTTCCATGCGGCTTCGAGGTTCTTTGCTCCCACTGCGCGTTCCCAGCACAACAACAACGCTGTCACCGACAACTCCTGGTCTGCGTTTGCGATAGCCAATCAAGTGCTCGGACAGGACAGGACTACAGAACCTCTCCCCGTCTCAATAACATTGAGTGGAAGAGTTCTACTTTACATTAGGCTTCCTTCACATGGGTGAGGGGCAGTAAAAGCAGGCAGTTATGATGTGGTTTTACTGCCCCTGACAACCAGCCTGAAGTCTATAATACAGCCAGCAGGGGGGGCGCTATTCACATGCTGTGGTGTAACAGTTTGTCTCATAGCTATGGCAAAATTTAAACACAGCGTGACAAGCTGACAGATGGCGCCACCAGTGCAACGCGGCCTTACAATTATACGGGGGTCAAGCCATAATCGCTTAGCCACCCTCTAAAAAGGCAACCCACTGTGGATCGCCATTCAGAGACTGGACTAACCTCGCCTCAGCGTTTCTTTACAGGGGATTGAACAGAAACCAAGCAGAGCCGGGAGATTCAGGAGGAGGTGATGGAGAACTCTGGGTCTCATTCATACAGTTATAGGGCTGAGCAGATACCTCTAGAGACTGCGGGGACACTGAGACTGCAGGACGTGTCCTCGGAGCTGATGTCAGCCAGGCTGAGCTGCGATTGGGCGTCTTCCAGCGAGGACAGCGATGGCGATTTGCTGATTGGCTTCCTGGCAGATCTGGGCGGTCCTGCAGACAAGCAGAGAGATGATGTCACTGTATGAGACAACAGGCTTTCTTATTTCCTTTATTGTTCCGTACACCGCGTCCGGGTTCTACTACTTTATAGAAGGGGGGAGGGGGATATATATGTAGAATAAAGTAAGATTTAGTGATGCTAAAAGCGATTTCATTGATGGATTTATTGGTCTTTTTATATAATCTTTATGTATTAAGTGGACAAAAAAAAAAAAAAAAGGGAACGGCTGCACTCCCCATCCGATTCAATACATTTCAGGAGATCATAAAAACAAATACATGAGTATATGGCAAAAAAGCGACGCGTTTCACACGGCTTCCTCTGATGATGTCTGTAGAGACGATTGGTCCACCTCCTCCATTTTTAGGGTGTGCATTTTATTGTGGGACATAATAGCGTGGCTTCTGTGGTGTATGGGGGGGGGAGGGGGGAGTTTTAGATTGGGCATGGCCCCCACCCGCATGTGGGACACTTTTCATTCATTGAAAGTACTGTCCTTGGTGCCGAGAAAAAAAAAAAAAAAAAAGTGCCGGCTTCAGCAGTACATATACTAGACTTGGAACGATACAGAGAAGATTAGCATGGCCTCTGCGCAATGATGACACATAAATTTGTGAAGCGTTCCATAAAAAAAAAATTTATTAAAATAAAAAATTGACAAATAAGAAACACTAAACTTCAGCTTTAGGCTCCATGCACACTGGAGCTCATTTTTTTTTTTTTTTTTTTTTTTTTTAAGCAGCCCATAGACTCCCCTCCATGTTATCCTAGGTGCAAACACAGACGTTTTTGAACTTTTATTAGCAGTGGAGTTTATGGGCTGTTTTCTGAACGCCAAGAAATCACGTTCAGGAGTCGTTTTTCTGACCACAAAAGAAATAAATTAATAAAAAAAAAACAAAAAAAAAAAAAAAAAAACCGCAAAACTCTCAAATGTTGATAAACGCTCAAAAACGTGGCCCCCCACATTTAACGTTTTTGATCTATTGAAAAAAAAATAAAATAAATACACGCCATTGCAAAAATGTTAAACATTAAAAGACTCACTGCAAAGCTACTGGCGTTTTTTTATAACAATATTTTAACATGCGGTGAGCATGGAGTTCAGTTTGTATCTATTGAAGGTTCAAAAGGTAATCCGTACAAAGTGCCTGAGATAAAAAGGTATAGAAGTCACATAATAGATCCGGATATAATAATAACATGTCAGTATATAGGAGAATATAGAGATATCACATTCCAAGGGCCCTCTGTATCTGGTGATCTATTGGACAGCAGAGATTAGAGAGTTTAGTGGTTTACTGACATGGGAAATATCAGAACTTTGATATCAGGAGGAGAATGCGGAGATGATGGATGAAGAATATCAATACTATGAGCTCCAAGACCTCAGATCAGCCCCAAGACACACACATCAGACCTCAGATCAGCCCCAAGACACACACATCAGACCTCAGATCAGCCCCAAGACACACACATCAGACCTCAGATCAGCCCCAAGACACACACATCAGACCTCAGATCAGCCCCAAGACACACACACATCAGACCTCAGATCAGCCCCAAGACACACACATCAGACCTCAGATCAGCCCCAAGACACACACATCAGACCTCAGATCAGCCCCAAGACACACACACATCAGACCTCAGATCAGCCCCAAGACACACACATCAGACCTCAGATCAGCCCCAAGACACACACATCAGACCTCAGATCAGCCCCAAGACACACACATCAGACCTCCGATCAGCCCCAAGACACACACACATCAGACCTCAGATCAGCCCCAAGACACACACACATCAGACCTCAGATCAGCCCCAAGACACACACACATCAGACCTCAGATCAGCCCCAAGACACACACACATCAGACCTCAGATCAGCCCCAAGACACACACACATCAGACCTCAGATCAGCTCCAAGACACACACACATCAGACCTCCGATCAGCCCCAAGACACACACACATCAGACCTCAGATCAGCCCCAAGACACACACACATCAGACCTCAGATCAGCCCCAAGACACACACACATCAGACCTCAGATCAGCCCCAAGACACACACACATCAGACCTCCGATCAGCCCCAAGACACACACATCAGACCTCAGATCAGCCCCAAGACACACACATCAGACCTCAGATCAGCCCCAAGACACACACATCAGACCTCAGATCAGCCCCAAGACACACACACATCAGACCTCAGATCAGCCCCAAGACACACACACATCAGACCTCAGATCAGCCCCAAGACACACACACATCAGACCTCAGATCAGCCCCAAGACACACACACATCAGACCTCAGATCAGCCCCAAGACACACACACCAGACCTCAGATCAGCTCCAAGACACACACACATCAGACCTCCGATCAGCCCCAAGACACACACATCAGACCTCAGATCAGCCCCAAGACACACACACATCAGACCTCAGATCAGCTCCAAGACACACACACATCAGACCTCCGATCAGCCCCAAGACACACACACATCAGACCTCAGATCAGCCCCAAGACACACACACATCAGACCTCAGATCAGCCCCAAGACACACACACATCAGACCTCAGATCAGCCCCAAGACACACACACATCAGACCTCCGATCAGCCCCAAGACACACACACATCAGACCTCAGATCAGCCCCAAGACACACACACATCAGACCTCAGATCAGCCCCAAGACACACACACATCAGACCTCAGATCAGCCCCAAGACACACACACATCAGACCTCAGATCAGCCCCAAGACACACACACATCAGACCTCAGATCAGCTCCAAGACACACACACATCAGACCTCCGATCAGCCCCAAGACACACACACATCAGACCTCAGATCAGCCCCAAGACACACACACATCAGACCTCAGATCAGCCCCAAGACACACACACATCAGACCTCAGATCAGCCCCAAGACACACACACATCAGACCTCCGATCAGCCCCAAGACACACACATCAGACCTCAGATCAGCCCCAAGACACACACATCAGACCTCAGATCAGCCCCAAGACACACACATCAGACCTCAGATCAGCCCCAAGACACACACACATCAGACCTCAGATCAGCCCCAAGACACACACACATCAGACCTCAGATCAGCCCCAAGACACACACACATCAGACCTCAGATCAGCCCCAAGACACACACACATCAGACCTCAGATCAGCCCCAAGACACACACACCAGACCTCAGATCAGCTCCAAGACACACACACATCAGACCTCCGATCAGCCCCAAGACACACACATCAGACCTCAGATCAGCCCCAAGACACACACACATCAGACCTCCGATCAGCCCCAAGACACACACATCAGACCTCAGATCAGCCCCAAGACACACACACATCAGACCTCCGATCAGCCCTAAGACACACACATCAGACCTCAGATCAGCCCCAAGACACACACATCAGACCTCCGATCAGCCCCAAGACACACACATCAGACCCCAGATCAGCCCCAAGACACACACACATCAGACCTCCGATCAGCCCCAAGACACACACATCAAACCTCAGATCAGCCCCCAGACACACACATGAGACCTCAGATCAGCCCCAAGACACACACACACACATCAGACCTCAGATCAGCCCCCAGACACACACACATCAGACCTCAGATCAGCCCCAAGACACACACATCAGACCTCAGATCAGCCCCAAGACACACACATCAGACCTCAGATCAGCCCCAAGACACACACACATCAGACCTCAGATCAGCCCCAAGACACACACACATCAGACCTCAGATCAGCCCCAAGACACACACACATCAGACCTCAGATCAGCCCCAAGACACACACACATCAGACCTCAGATCAGCCCCCAGACACACACATCAGACCTCAGATCAGCCCCCAGACACACACACATCAGACCTCAGATCAGCCCCCAGACACACACACATCAGACCTCCGATCAGCCCCAAGACACACACATCAGACCTCCGATCAGCCCCAAGACACACACATCAGACCTCACATCAGCCCCCAGACACACACACATCAGACCCCAGATCAGCCCCAAGACACACACACATCAGACCTCCGATCAGCCCCAAGACACACACATCAGACCTCCGATCAGCCCCAAGACACACACATCAAACCTCAGATCAGCCCCCAGACACACACATGAGACCTCAGATCAGCCCCAAGACACACACATCAGACCCCAGATCAGCCCCAAGACACACACACATCAGACCTCAGATCAGCCCCAAGACACACACACATCAGACCTCAGATCAGCCCCAAGACACACACATCAGACCTCAGATCAGCCCCAAGACACACACACATCAGACCTCAGATCAGCCCCAAGACACACATCAGACCTCCGATCAGCCCCAAGACACACACACATCAGACCCCAGATCAGCCCCAAGACACACACACATCAGACCTCAGATCAGCCCCAAGACACACACACATCAGACCTCAGATCAGCTCCAAGACACACACACATCAGACCTCCGATCAGCCCCAAGACACACACATCAGACCTCAGATCAGCCCCAAGACACACACACATCAGACCTCAGATCAGCCCCAAGACACACACACATCAGACCTCCGATCAGCCCCAAGACACACACATCAGACCTCAGATCAGCCCCAAGACACACCTCAGATCAGCCCCAAGACACACACATCAGACCTCAGATCAGCCCCAAGACACACACACATCAGACCTCAGATCAGCCCCAAGACACACACACATCAGACCTCAGATCAGCCCCAAGACACACACATCAGACCTCCGATCAGCCCCAAGACACACACATCAGACCCCAGATCAGCCCCAAGACACACACACACACATCAGACCCCAGATCAGCCCCAAGACACACACACATCAGACCCCAGATCAGCCCCAAGACACACACACATCAGACCTCCGATCAGCCCCAAGACACACACATCAAACCTCAGATCAGCCCCCAGACACACACATGAGACCTCAGATCAGCCCCAAGACACACACACACATCAGACCTCAGATCAGCCCCCAGACACACACACATCAGACCTCAGATCAGCCCCAAGACACACACATCAGACCTCAGATCAGCCCCAAGACACACACATCAGACCTCAGATCAGCCCCAAGACACACACATCAGACCTCAGATCAGCCCCCAGACACACACACACATCAGACCTCAGATCAGCCCCAAGACACACACATCAGACCTCAGATCAGCCCCAAGACACACACATCAGACCTCAGATCAGCCCCAAGACACACACATCAGACCTCAGATCAGCCCCAAGACACACACATCAAACCTCAGATCAGCCCCCAGACACACACATGAGACCTCAGATCAGCCCCAAGACACACACACATCAGACCTCAGATCAGCCCCAAGACACACACATCAGACCTCAGATCAGCCCCAAGACACACACACATCAGACCTCAGATCAGCCCCAAGACACACACATCAGACCTCCGATCAGCCCCAAGACACACACATCAGACCTCAGATCAGCCCCAAGACACACACATCAAACCTCAGATCAGCCCCCAGACACACACATGAGACCTCAGATCAGCCCCAAGACATACACATCAGACCCCAGATCAGCCCCAAGACACACACACATCAGACCTCAGATCAGCCCCAAGACACACACACATCAGACCTCAGATCAGCCCCAAGACACACACACATCAGACCTCAGATCAGCTCCAAGACACACACACACATCAGACCTCAGATCAGCCCCAAGACACACACATCAGACCTCAGATCAGCCCCAAATGGTGTATCTGCAGGGGTGTAGGGTACCCGCTGTAGGTATGTGGGAGGGCATCGTCTGCCTGAAATTATTATTGTATACATTTCTGCTTTCAGTGTATATTTAGCTGTCTGGCTCCTCCCTATCTTGATGTCACGTATCTAAGACATGAAGTTAGTAGGGAATGTACAATACAACCAGCAGCCTTATGGCAGTTCAGAAGCGGCTGTCACTTTCTTTGTGAAATAGTTCCCTAATCGCTGTGGAAATACCTTCAACTCGGACATAAAGACATGGAGGAGCCAAAAAAATCAAGTGGGCGGGGACTTGGATCATTGCAATGAATGCGGGAAGTCCCAACAATGTCAAGGTGGGCGGGGACTTGGATCATTGCAATGAATGCGGGAAGCCCCGACAACGCTGAGGTGGGCGGGGACTTGAAATGCAGAATGCTCCAACAATGCCGGAACTGGTGAGGAATTGCATTGTTGTGATGAATGTGGAAAGCACCAACAACATTGAGATAAGCAGAGACTGCAATGTAATAATTACTGCAATGAATATGGAAAGTGGCGATAACAATGAGGTGGGCAGGAATCATTGCAATAAACGAGGGAAGTGAAATGCCACCAAGGATGGCGAGGACTTGGATCATTACATGGGGGAAAGTGCCAACAACTCTGAGGTGGGTTTGGATCTTAACTCATTACAATAATTGTGGGGGGGTGACAATGCTGAGGTGGGCGGGGACTTCCTCATTACAATAAAAATGAGGGAAGTGACAACACTGAAGTGGGCGGGGTTTTGAATCACTGCAGTGAATGAGGGAAGCACTGACAACGCCAAGGTGATTTTAATGGCCACCAGAAAGCGTTGTCGGCCCTCCAGGGGAAATACAGCTCTCTACTGGAAACTGACGGGATGAACTGGTGATAGTTCAGGGATATGAATGAAGGAATGAAGGAAGAAGGCGGGCGGAATAGCAGAACTCATTGGAGGGAATACACTCTGTACATACAAATGTTTGTTTTTGGCGGGAGAAACACTTTAAAGAAGCCAAACGGGTGACTCCGCCCTCCAGATTTCACCCTTTAAAAGGCCATCTGAATTCCCCCCCCCCCATGTATATTTCTATCTGACCCCCAACCTTCTGTTACATCCATTTCCATCATGTAGGGTCCCCCCAGATTTGGGAACGGGGCGTACACCCGCATTGATAAGTCTCCCTGATTTAAGTATTACACTCACCCGCTCGGTCTGCTTTGGCGGGTCTCACAGAGACTTTTCCTTCCAGAATTCTCACCTCTTCCTTCAGATCTCCAATCGCTGACCTGCAGACAGACCAGGAAATCATGAAATCTTTGACTAAACGACAAACTCATCTCATTTCCTATTGAGACCTCCCCCAGGGCTGACACAAGGGCGGGCGGGGGGGGGGGGGGGTTGGTTGGTGCACTCCTGGTGCCGCTCCTTACTGAAGGTAGTGATCTCCATTTTATTCTGGTCACAAGGAGCAGCTGCTGACAACTTGCTGGAGGAAGAATTAGGCTTTCTCCCCCCTCCAGCCTGCAGGGGGCGATAGACAGCCAACACTCAAAACTCATCTCAGTGCAGCACTGAGGAATGAGGGCAGTCTGTCCGTCCTCTCGCCCTTTGTCATGTGACTTATCAAATGACTGGAGAAAAGAAGGAGAAGCTGCCTTCATTCCAGGAGAGCTGCGAGCGCATAGGGGCACTGTGATGGGGTAACTGATTTATAGGGGTACACTGAGACTGTCATAAGGGGAAGGGGACAAGGGAAAGGTTGGGACTTTGTATAAGGGGACAAGGGAAAGGTTGGGACTTTGTATGAAGCATGTAGTCTCCAGGGGCAACCAACTATCAATAATAGATTGATTGATTATAGATTATTGATAGTTGGTTGCCCTTGTCCCCTTCCCCTTATGACAGTCTTAATAGACAGGGATTGAGCTATATGACCTAAATGGTCATTACCTCATATAAAGTCCCAAATAGATACTATATTTCTCAATATAGGGGTACACTGATGTAAGGGGGGACTCTGATGGGGACACCTGATGTAAAAAGGGGGGGGGGCACTCTGACGAGGACATCCGATGCAAGGAGGGACTCCTGACGGGGACACCCGATGCAAGGAGGGACTCCTGACGGGGACACCCGATGCAAGGAGGGACTCCTGACGGGGACACCCGATGCAAGGAGGGACTCCTGACGGGGACACCCGATGCAAGGTGGGACTCCTGACGGGGACACCCGATGCAAGGTGGGACTCCTGACGGGGACACCCGATGCAAGGAGGGACTCCTGACGGGGACACCTGCCCACACCACTAATGCATGGTCCAATATATCAAATATAGTTACAATTTTTCTCATTTTTGAAGTGAAAAGAACTTTCCCCTCTACACACGGAAGCATGATTTTACACAGCTACCTGATCTGCAGTAGATCTCTCTGAACGATCTGTGCGTCTGACCGCGTTCTGCTCAGCTCCTGCGTCTGCATCTGATGGGTGCTCAGTAACCCCTCCAGAGCCTGCGCAACACAAAGACCAATTATTATTGGAGATTTTCCAGCACAGATGTAGCAGATTATAACATAACCAAGACAAATATTCACAAAGGGCAGCGATTGGCCCGTGGGTGCTCGTCTTTCTGGGATCTGTCTCCTCCCATCAGTTTTTTTTCATTTCACAATAAACTTGATTAGTACCAGAAAAGCGAGGAAAAGAGCGAGCAGGGTTTCTCAGACGTATAATTTTTTGCCCACAGTATGGTCTTACACCCAAATTGTGAGTCGGAGACGCCTGACCCTGATTACTTTTTTTTTTACACTTGGTCTGATATTAATAAAGTTTATTGTAAAAGGAAATAAAAAATAAATAAAGAGGAGGCGGCATCTCACAGTTGTTTGCTGACATAATACACAAATTAACCCCTTTTTGCCTGACCCAGCAGATGTGAGGAGGTGTTTGTAGTCCAAATCAGGAGAGCAGCCTAGTGCGACTCCATACAGTGCAGTGAGTGTTGTCACCTTAGGACAGGAAGTGGCAGGATGACCAAATCAAAATAAAAAGCAAAAGAAGTCTGAAAAAAGAAAACGAATGCAGCCACCACATCTAGGGACTGGTAAGCTGTACTAGATTACATTTTTGTTCTTTCCTATAGAAACACATTTAATGTTGGAGAATTTTCCCCACAATGCGGCACCGCACTCACACAGGCGTTCCTTTCTTGCGCTCTTTTCAGTTCTTGTCCATCTGAAATCTGCCGCAGAATGTCGTCTTCTTGCCGCCCTGGTGGGAGAGAGAAGAGAGAGGACCAATTGATGAGCCACCTGATGAAGAGAACCTGCCCCCCAACACCCCGCACAAGAGTCAGAGGACACTCACGTAATCTCTGATGCAGATAGTCGGTGTCTCTGCGCAGACTTTCATATTCCTTCCAAAGGAGCCGCTTACTGCAAAACACAAGAATGCCGCAATAAAGCAACGGAGGGGCGCATGGCATGTTTCCAGAGGGAAGGCGGACAACACTGGGGGGGGGGGGGGCAGATACCACGGGGAAAAGGGGGAGGGGAGGAAGAAAGACACCACTGAGGAAAAGCTGGGGGTGGAGGTGGGGATTAAGGCAGATATCACCAGGGAAAATCAGGAGGAAGGCAGACACCTGGAGGGAGGGGAAGGGAGGGAGGACGGACGAAGAGAGGGGAAGGGAGGGAGGACGGACGAAGAGAGGGGAAGGGAGGGAGGACGGACGAAGAGAGGGGAAGGGAGGGAGGACGGACGAAGAGAGGGGAAGGGAGGGAGGACGGACGAAGAGAGAGGGAGGGAGGACGGACGGACGAAGAGAGGGGAAGGGAGGGAGGACGGACGGACGGACGAAGAGAGGGGAAGGGAGGGAGGACGGACGGACGGACGAAGAGAGGGGAAGGGAGGGAGGACGGACGGACGGACGAAGAGAGGGGAAGGGAGGGAGGACGGACGGACGGACGAAGAGAGGGGAAGGGAGGGAGGACGGACGGACGGACGAAGAGAGGGGAAGGGAGGGAGGACGGACGGACGGACGAAGAGAGGGGAAGGGAGGGAGGACGGACGGACGGACGAAGAGAGGGGAAGGGAGGGAGGACGGACGGACGGACGAAGAGAGGGGAAGGGAGGGAGGACGGACGGACGGACGAAGAGAGGGGAAGGGAGGGAGGACGGACGGACGGACGGACGAAGAGAGGGGAAGGGAGGGAGGACGGACGGACGGACGGACGAAGAGAGGGGAAGGGAGGGAGGACGGACGGACGGACGAAGAGAGGGGAAGGGAGGGAGGACGGACGGACGGACGAAGAGAGGGGAAGGGAGGGAGGACGGACGGACGGACGAAGAGAGGGGAAGGGAGGGAGGACGGACGGACGGACGAAGAGAGGGGAAGGGAGGGAGGACGGACGGACGGACGAAGAGAGGGGAAGGGAGGGAGGACGGACGGACGGACGAAGAGAGGGGAAGGGAGGGAGGACGGACGGACGGACGAAGAGAGGGGAAGGGAGGGAGGACGGACGGACGGACGGACGAAGAGAGGGGAAGGGAGGGAGGACGGACGGACGGACGAAGAGAGGGGAAGGGAGGGAGGACGGACGGACGGACGAAGAGAGGGGAAGGGAGGGAGGACGGACGGACGGACGAAGAGAGGGGAAGGGAGGGAGGACGGACGGACGGACGAAGAGAGGGGAAGGGAGGGAGGACGGACGGACGGACGAAGAGAGGGGAAGGGAGGGAGGACGGACGGACGGACGAAGAGAGGGGAAGGGAGGGAGGACGGACGGACGGACGAAGAGAGGGGAAGGGAGGGAGGACGGACGGACGGACGAAGAGAGGGGAAGGGAGGGAGGACGGACGGACGGACGAAGAGAGGGGAAGGGAGGGAGGACGGACGGACGGACGAAGAGAGGGGAAGGGAGGGAGGACGGACGGACGGACGAAGAGAGGGGAAGGGAGGGAGGACGGACGGACGGACGAAGAGAGGGGAAGGGAGGGAGGACGGACGGACGGACGAAGAGAGGGGAAGGGAGGGAGGACGGACGGACGGACGGACGAAGAGAGGGGAAGGGAGGGAGGACGGACGGACGGACGAAGAGAGGGGAAGGGAGGGAGGACGGACGGACGGACGAAGAGAGGGGAAGGGAGGGAGGACGGACGGACGGACGAAGAGAGGGGAAGGGAGGGAGGACGGACGGACGAAGAGAGGGGAAGGGAGGGAGGACGGACGGACGAAGAGAGGGGAAGGGAGGGAGGACGGACGGACGAAGAGAGGGGAAGGGAGGGAGGACGGACGGACGAAGAGAGGGGAAGGGAGGGAGGACGGACGGACGAAGAGAGGGGAAGGGAGGGAGGACGGACGGACGAAGAGAGGGGAAGGGAGGGAGGACGGACGGACGAAGAGAGGGGAAGGGAGGGAGGACGGACGGACGAAGAGAGGGGAAGGGAGGGAGGACGGACGGACGAAGAGAGGGGAAGGGAGGGAGGACGGACGGACGAAGAGAGGGGAAGGGAGGGAGGACGGACGGACGAAGAGAGGGGAAGGGAGGGAGGACGGACGAAGAGAGGGGAAGGGAGGGAGGACGGACGAAGAGAGGGGAAGGAAGGGAGGACGGACGAAGAGAGGGGGAAGGAAGGGAGGACGGACGGACGAAGAGAGGGGAAGGAAGGGAGGACGGACGAAGAGAGGGGAAGGAAGGGAGGACGAAGAGAGGGGAAGGAAGGGAGGACGAAGAGAGGGGAAGGAAGGGAGGACGAAGAGAGGGGGAAGGGAGGGAGGACGGACGAAGAGAGGGGAAGGAAGGGAGGACGGACGAAGAGAGGGGGAAGGAAGGGAGGGAGGACGGACGAAGAAAGGGGAAGGGAGGGAGGACGGACGAAGAAAGGGGAAGGGAGGGAGGACGGACGAAGAGAGGGGAAGGGAGGGAGGACGGACGAAGAGAGGGGAAGGGAGGGAGGACGGACGAAGAGAGGGGAAGGGAGGGAGGACGGACGAAGAGAGGGGAAGGGAGGGAGGACGGACGAAGAGAGGGGAAAGGAGGGAGGACGGACGAAGAGAGGGGAAGGGAGGGAGGACGGACGAAGAGAGGGGAAGGGAGGGAGGACGGACGAAGAGAGGGGAAGGGAGGGAGGATGAAGAGAGGGGAAGGAAGGGAGGACGAAGAGAGGGGAAGGAAGGGAGGACGGACGAAGAGAGGGGAAGGAAGGGAGGACGAAGAGAGGGGGAAGGGAGGGAGGACGGACGAAGAAAGGGGAAGGGAGGGAGGACGGACGAAGAGAGGGGAAGGGAGGGAGGACGAAGAGAGGGAGGACAAAGAGAGGGGAAGGGAGGGAGGACAAAGAGAGGGGAAGGGAGGGAGGACGAAGAGAGGGGAAGAGAGGGAGGACGAAGAGAGGGGAAGAGAGGGAGGACGAAGAGAGGGGAAGGGAGGGAGGACGAAGAGAGGGGAAGGGAGGGAGGACGAAGAAAGGGGAAGGGAGGGAGGACGAAGAAAGGGGAAGGGAGGGAGGACGAAGAAAGGGGAAGGGAGGGAGGACGAAGAGAGGTGAAGGGAGGACGAGGAGAGGGGAAGGAAAGCAAGCTCTGACATCCTACTGATGTGTGTTCCAAACGTACTTCTCATTGACCTCCTGTAGGATGCTGCTTGCGGATCGCAGGGATGGGCTGGCAACCCGCGGCGGCTCCCTCACTATGTCCTGCAGGTGGCGCAGTTCACACGACATCTCCTGTCTTAGCCCTTCCACCCGCCTGTCCAGTAGTGACTCCGTCACGTCTCCCCGCACAGCGGCCAGCCGGCGCACCTCCTCTGCACAATACATGAAATGGTGAGTTGGTGGGAGAAGGCAACTGATGGACTAGAGGGGCCCCCGACTTCCACCGTTACTAAATTCTTATATGGGGTTTATATAGTGTCCAGTGTGTACAGTGCTTTACATTACGACGGGTTAGAGGAGGAAGGAAGGAAAGGAAGGGAAGGAAGGAAAGGAAGGAAAGGAAGAAAAGGAAGGGAAGGAAGGGAAGGAAGGGAAGGAAGGGAAGGGAGGAAAGGAAGAAAAGGAAGGGAAGGAAGGGAAGGGAGGGAAGGGAGGGAAGGGAGGGAAGGGAGGGAAGGGAGGAAAGGGAGGAAAGGGAAGGGAGGGAAGGGAGGAAAGGAAGAAAAGGAAGAAAAGGAAGGGAAGGAAGGGAAGGAAGGGAAGGAAGGGAAGGAAGGGAAGGAAGGGAAGGAAGGGAAGGGAGGGAAGGGAGGAAAAAAGGAAAGAAGGGGAGGAAGGAAGGAAGGAAGGAAGGAAGGAAGGAAGGAAGGAAGGAAGGAAGGAAGGAAGGAAGGAAGGAAGGAAGGAAGGGATAGGCTTCCATGAAGACAGAAGTTTTTTTTTTTTTTTTTAGGGATTACCTAAAGGTCATAGAAGGCGATAGTCGGACAGATTGGGGTGAGGAGTTCCAGAGGATGGGAGAGGATCTGGAGAAGTACTAGAGGTGAACATTGGAGGAGGAGCCAAGGGACATATGGCTCCTTACACATCATGACTTTCTCTGAATTACACCAATCACAGCACAGATCCTGACCGCTCACCTTCCAGGCTCTGTATCCTCTGCACATGGTGGTCTCGGTCTTGTTCTAGACGTCCGATCGCTTGGTGCAGGGAGGTGATCATCTGTGGGAGAGAAAGCCTCTAATGAAGGCTTAAAATACCTACTTTAGGAAATTTCAGACACTGCTGACCCTCCTGACTTCCCCACCCCCAACCTCCTAACACACCCCACCCCCCCAACACCACCCCACCCCCAGCCCTTCCCGATCTCCTCATACCACCTAACCTCCCACGTCCCATGCATGTAGTTTATGACAAAGGGGTCGGTCACTTACCTTGGCTTGGGACAGCAGCTGGCTGCTTAGGGTCACCATGTCTTCTGAGGAGACCGTCGGCGCTAAGTTGTATGTTATCGGTACACACGGAGAGGCGGGTTTAGGGGGGGCGTCCTCATACAGAGGTCGCAGTAACTGTGGTGAATCAAAGCGATAATTTCCTGTAAACAGCGATAGAAGAAAAAATAAGCTGAGCAATTCCCCGACATTAACCAGCATCAAACCTCCGACCTCCGACAATAACCGGCCTCAAACCTCCGACCTCCAACAATAACCGGCCTCCGACCTCCGACAATAACCGGCCTCAAACCTCCGACCTCCAACAATAACCGGCCTCCAACCTCCGACAATAACCGGCCTCCAACCTCCGACCTCCGACAATAACCGGCCTCCAACCTCCGACAATAACCGGCATCAAACCTCCGACAATAACCGGCATCAAACCTCCGACAATAACCGGCATCAAACCTCCGGCCTCCGACAATAACCGGCATCAAACCTCCGGCCTCCGACAATAACCGGCATCCGACAATAACCGGCATCCGACCTCCGACAATAACCGGCATCCGCATCAAACCACCGACGATAACCGGCATCAAACCACCGACGATAACCGGCATCAAACCACCGACGATAACCGCCATCAAACCACCGACAATAACCGCCATCAAACCACCGACGATAACCGCCATCAAACCACCGACGATAACCGCCATCAAACCACCGACGATAACCGCCATCAAACCACCGACGATAACCGCCATCAAACCTCCGACGATAACCGGCATCAAACCACCGACGATAACCGCCATCAAACCACCGACGATAACCGCCATCAAACCACCGACGATAACCGCCATCAAACCACCGACGATAACCGCCATCAAACCTCCGACGATAACCGGCATCAAACCTCCGACGATAACCGGCATCAAACCTCCGACGATAACCGGCATCAAACCTCCGACGATAACCGGCATCAAACCACCGACGATAACCGGCATCAAACCACCGACGATAACCGGCATCAAACCACCGACGATAACCGGCATCAAACCACCGACGATAACCGGCATCAAACCACCGACGATAACCGGCATCAAACCACCGACGATAACCGGCATCAAACCACCGACGATAACCGGCATCAAACCACCGACGATAACCGGCATCAAACCACCGACGATAATCGGCATCAAACCACCGACGATAACCGGCATCAAACCACCGACTATATCCGGCATCAAACCACCGACGATAACCGGCATCAAACCACCGACGATAACCGGCATCAAACCACCGACGATAACCGGCATCAAACCACCGACGATAACCGGCATCAAACCACCGACGATAACCGGCATCAAACCACCGACGATAACCGGCATCAAACCACCGACGATAACCGGCATCAAACCACCGACGATAACCGGCATCAAACCACCGACTATATCCGGCATCAAACCACCGACGATAACCGGCATCAAACCACCGACGATAACCGGCATTAAACCACCGACGATAACCGGCATCAAACCTCCGACGATAACCGGCATCAAACCACCGACGATAACCGGCATCAAACCACCGACGATAACCGGCATCAAACCACCGACGATAACCGGCATCAAACCTCCGACGATAACCGGCATCAAACCACCGACGATAACCGGCATCAAACCACCGACGATAACCGGCATCAAACCACCGACGATAACCGGCATCAAACCACCGACGATAACCGGCATCAAACCACCGACGATAACCGGCATCAAACCACCGACGATAACCGGCATCAAACCTCCGACGATAACCGGCATCAAACCTCCGACGATAACCGGCATCAAACCTCCGACGATAACCGGCATCAAACCTCCGACGATAACCGGCATCAAACCTCCGACGATAACCGGCATCAAACCACCGACGATAACCGGCATCAAACCACCGACGATAACCGGCATCAAACCTCCGACGATAACCGGCATCAAACCTCCGACGATAACCGGCATCAAACCTCCGACAATAACCGAGTCCTTACTGTGACCTCTGACCCCAGGGGAGATTACACTTCCTCCTCCACAGCCGCCACTCACAGTATGAGCCCCACCCACCAGACTTACCTTTACTTAGCTCCGCCCGGCTGTACAGTCTGTCCTGTAATGAGGAAGAAAAGACAAATTAATCCCCCCCAAAAAAATAATAATAATCAACCGGGGACCTCTGGCAAGGAGGGGGTGTGACCTGGACTTCCATAGGGAAGGGGGTGTTACAGTTGTGAACCCCCCTAAAGGATCAAAAGGTGGGGGGAGCTGTACAGCTATGAACTCTCATAATGAAGAGGGAGGGGCCTTACAGCCATAAACCCCTATAGGGGAGGGGTGCATGCATGGACCCCCCAGGATGGAGGGGTGGAGGACCCCCCCCAGGATGGAGGGGTGGTGGACCCCTCAGGATGGAGGACCCCCCAGGATGGAGGGGGGGAGAGGGGCGGTGGTCCCCCCAGGATAGATGGGGGGGAGGGGCGCTGGACCCCCCAGGATGGAAGGGGGAGGGGCGCTGGACCCCCCAGGATGGAAGGGGGAGGGGCGCTGGACCCCCCAGGATGGAGCGGGAGGGGCGGTGGTCCCCCCAGGATGGAGTGGGAGGGGCGGTGGTCCCCCCAGGATGGAGGGGGGGAGGGGCGGTGGTCCCCCCAGGATGGAGGGGGGGGGAGGGGATGGACCCCCCAGGATGGAGGGGGGGGGGGGAGGGGCGGTGGTCCCCCCAGGATGGAGGGGGGGGGAGGGGCGGTGGTCCCCCCAGGATGGAGGGGTGGGGAGGGGATGGGCTCCCCCCAGGATGGAAGTGATGGTCCCCCAGGATGGAGGGGGAGGGGTGGTGGTCCCCAGGATGGAGGGGGAGGGGATGGACCCCTAGGATGGAGGGGGAGGGGATGGACCCCCCCAGGATGGAGGGGGAGGGGATGGACCCCCCAGGATGGAGGGGGAGGGGATGGACCCCCCAGGATGGAGGGGGAGGGGATGGAGGGGGAGGGGATAGACCCCCCAGGATGGAGGGGGAGGGGATGGACCCCCCCCCCCCAGGATGGAGGGGGAGGGGATGGACCCCCCCCAGGATGGAGGGGGAGGGGATGGACCCCCCCAGGATGGAGGGGGAGGGGATGGACCCCCCCAGGATGGAGGGGGAGGGGATGGACCCCCCCAGGATAGAGGGGGGAGGGGATGGACCCCCCCAGGATGGAGAGGGAGGGGATGAACCCCCCCAGGATGGAGGGGGAGGGGTGGTGGTCCCCAGGATGGAGTCGATCGTTCTTCCTACCTTGATTTTGGCCACATTGTCGTCCATGGCGGAGAGGACGGAGCCCACCTGCCGGTCCCAACTCATGATGTCCTCCAATCACCTGACAGAGAAGAACAGATCTCGGGGGGCGGTGAGGGGGAGGGGAGGTCGGTGTCCCCCAATATTGCTGTAGAGGGAATGACAGAGGAGACAATCCACCTTTTATCCGCCCCTCTGTGTTTCTCTCCCAGCTCTCCCCTAATTGGCTGCTCTTACTTTGTTTTCCCTCTCTGATTGGTTCCCGCAGTCGGCGTGCTCCGAGCTCTCTCGCCTGATTGGCCTCTTACCCGGCGGCCCTCCCCCAGCGTCCTCTTTCCTGATTCGCTTGGCAGAGTTTACCTACACCGTGTCCTGTCTTCTGATTGGGCCGGTAGAGCCGAGTAACCTCTATGCTGTCTCCTGGTTGGTCGCTTTCTTCCTGCGTTTCCTGGGTTACTGTAACGGCCGACGCGGGGGATGGCGGGATATGACACTGGGCGGTGCCTAACGAGGGAACCCCGCCCCTCCTGGTACACACCTCCACCACGCCCCCTTCTGACCTGTATGGAGAGAAGAGATGGAAGAAGAACACGTGGAGATCCGAGAGAGACTGCAGGGGGCGCTCCGCCCCTACGGGTTCCACATCTACCCCTTCCAGGTGTGTACTACCCCCCCCCACCCCTATGGGTTCCACATCTACCCCCTCCAGGTGTGTACTACCCCCCCTCCACCCCTATGGGTTCCACATCTACCCCTTCCAGGTGTGTACTGCCCCCCTCCGCCCCTACGGGTTCCACATCTACCCCTTCCAGGTGTGTACTACCCCCCCCCCCACCCCTATGGGTTCCACATCTACCCCCTCCAGGTGTGTACTACCCCCCCCCCACCCCTATGGGTTCCACATCTACCCCTTCCAGGTGTGTACTGCCCCCCTCCGCCCCTACGGGTTCCACATCTACCCCTTCCAGGTGTGTACTACCCCCCCCCCACCCCTATGGGTTCCACATCTACCCCCTCCAGGTGTGTACTACCCCCCCCCCTCCACCCCTATGGGTTCCACATCTACCCCTTCCAGGTGTGTACTACCCCCCCCTCCACCCCTACGGGTTCCACAGCTACCCCTTCCAGGTGTGTATTACCCCCCTCCACCCCTATGGGTTCCAGATCTACCCCTTCCAGGTGTGTATTACCCCCTCCCCCACCCCTATGGGTTCCACAGCTACCCCTTCCAGGTGTGTACTACCCCCCCCTCCACCCCTATGGGTTCCACAGCTACCCCTTCCAGGTGTGTATTACCCCCCTCCACCCCTATGGGTTCCAGATCTACCCCTTCAAGGTGTGTATTACCCCCTCCCCCACCCCTATGGGTTCCACAGCTACCCCTTCCAGGTGTGTATTACCCCCTCCCCCACCCCTATGGGTTCCACAGCTACCCCTTCCAGGTGTGTACTACCCCCCCCCCCTCCACCCCTATGGGTTCTATATCTACCCCTTCCAGGTGTGTATTACCCCCTTCCCCCACCCCTATGGGTTCTATATCTACCCCTTCCAGGTGTGTATTACCCCCCTCCCCCACCCCTATGGGTTCTATATCTACCCCTTCCAGGTGTGTATTACCCCCCTCCCCCACCCCTATGGGTTCCACAGCTACCCCTTCCAGGTGTGTACTACCCCCCCCTCCACCCCTATGGGTTCTATATCTACCCCTTCCAGGTGTGTACTACCCCCCCTCCACCCCTATGGGTTCTATATCTACCCCTTCCAGGTGTGTATTACCCCCTCCCCCACCCCTATGGGTTCCACAGCTACCCCTTCCAGGTGTGTATTACCCCCTCCTACCACTAGGGGGCGCTAAAACTCTTTGGGTTCCAGGTGTGTATTACCCCCCCCCCCCTCCTACCACTGGGGGCGTTACAGTCCTATGGGTTCCATATCTACCCCTTTGAGGTGTGTATTACCCCCTCCTACCACGGGGGGGGGGGGGGGGGGGGGGCGCTAAAGCCCTATGGGTTCCTGATATATTCCTTCCAGGTGTGTATTACCACCCCCCCCTCCTACCACCAGGGAGAGCTGCAGCCATATGGGTTCCAGATCTGCCCTTTCCAGGTGTGTTTTACACCCACCTGCTCCTTCGAGGTTTTTTTATCACCCCACCCTGCCACTGAGGGTGCTACAGCCCTATGGGTTCCAGATATACCCCTTTTCAGGTGTGTTTTGCCCCTCTGTGCCTGTGGTGTGATGTGGCTCAGTGGGGTAGATCTCATACGATGATAGAACTGGCTCAGTGGGTAAGACCCCTGCATGATTTATTCCCGGAGTTCTTCTCATTTCAGGTGGGTTGGTACAATGCGGTCCTGGACCCCGTCTTCCACCTCTCGTACCCCGGGGACACGCTGGCGTTTGTGGTGATTAGCGCCCCCTCCATGTTTACGAACTCATTCAGACCTTTCCTGAAGGAGAAGAAGCTTCAGAGTCTTCAGGATCCGATCGACCAGTGCGTCGCCCATCACATGACGCTGGCCAAGGAGGTAACACGGAACGCCGCATTCACTGTACTGCGTCACATCCTATTGGTTGAGTGAACAGAAGTCCGATCCCTGGGGGAGGGGGGATTCTACAAAGTAACAGAATTTAAGAGAACCTGTCACTAGGAGACGTAATATTGTGTCATGTGATGGACTCTGTTGTATCTGATTGGTCCTCTGTGTGTCCTTCAGCACTTCCCATCCCACCAAGTGGACATCATCTACGACTACGAGCTCCACCCCAACCGGCGACCCAAAGTCCTCATGCAGACAGCGGCCCATGTGTCCGGAGCTGCCTACTATTACCAGAGGAAAGACGTACCTGAAGATCCCTGGGAGAAGAGGGTGAGGAGTCCTGGGGGAGGAGAGGAATCGCGGGGAGAAGAGGGTGAGGAGTCCTGGGGGAGGAGAGGAATCGCGGGGAGAAGAGGGTGAGGAGTCCTGGGGGAGGAGAGGAATCGCGGGGAGAAGAGGGTGAGGAGTCCTGGGGGAGGAGAGGAATCGCGGGGAGAAGAGGGTGACGAGTCCTGGGGGAGGAGAGGAATCGCGGGGAGAAGAGGGTGAGGAGTCCTGGGGGAGGAGAGGAATCGCGGGGAGAAGAGGGTGAGGAGTCCTGGGGGAGGAGAGGAATTGCGGGGAGAAGAGGGTGAGGAGCCCTAGGGGACGAGAGGAATCGCGAGCAGAGAGGGTGAGGAGCCCTAGGTGAGGAGAGGAATCACGAGGAGAGAGGGTGAGGAGCCCTAGGGGAGGAGAGGAATCGCGAAGAGAGAGGGTGAGGAGCCCTAGGGGAGGAGAGAGGGTGAGGAGCCCTAGGGGAGGAGAGGAATCACGAGGAGAGAGGGTGAGGAGCCCTAGGGGAGGAGAGAGGCTGAGGAGCCCCTAGGGGAGGAGAGGAATCATGAGGAGAGATGATGAGGTGCCCCTAGGGGAGGAGAGGACTCACGAGGAGAGACGGTGAGGAGCCCTAGGGGAGGAGAGGAATCGCGAGGAGAGAGGGTGAGGAGCCCTAGGGGAGGAGAGGAATCGCGAGGAGAGAGGGTGAGGAGCCCTAGGGGAGGAGAGGAATCGCGAGGAGAGAGGGTGAGGAGCCCCTCGGGGAGGGGAGGGGAGGAGAGGAATCGCGAGGAGAGAGGGTGAGGAGCCCCTAGGGGAGGAGAGGAATCGCGAGGAGAGAGGGTGAGGAGTCCTGGGCAGGAGAGGAATCACGGGGAGAAGAGGGTGAGGAGCCCTAGGGGACGAGAGGAATCACGGGGAGAAGAGGGTGAGGAGCCCTAGGGGACGAGAGGAATCACGAGGAGAGAGGGTGAGGAGCCCCTCGGGGAGGGGAGGGGAGGGGAGGAGAGGAATCGCAAGGAGAGAGGGTGAGGAGCCCCTAGGGGAGGAGAGGAATCACGAGGAGAGAGGGTGAGGAGTCCTGGGCAGGAGAGGAATCACGGGGAGAAGAGGGTGAGGAGCCCCTCGGGGACGAGAGGAATCACGAGGAGAGAGGGTGAGGAGCCCCTCGGGGACGAGAGGAATCACGAGGAGAGAGGGTGAGGAGCCCCTCGGGGACGAGAGGAATCACGAGGAGAGAGGGTGAGGAGCCCTAGGGGAGGAGAGAGGCTGAGGAGCCCCTAGGGGAGGAGAGGAATCGCGAGGAGAGAGGGTGAGGAGCCCCTAGGGGAGGAGAGGAATCGCGAGGAGAGAGGGCGAGGAGCCCCTAGGAGAGGAATCACGAGGAGAGAGGGTGAGGAGCCCTAGGGGAGGAGAGAGGCTGAGGAGCCCCTAGGGGAGGGGAGGAGAGGAATCACGAGGAGAGAGGGTGAGGAGCCCTAGGGGAGGAGAGAGGCTTAGGAGCCCCTAGGGGAGGGGAGGAGAGAGGGTGAAGAGCATTTGTTTTATTTTATTTTTTTCTTATAAAGGCTTTTATTTTGGCTGAAGTTCCTCAGACTGTCCACCAGGTGTCCCCCTCTGTTGGATTTGCTGTTTTCCAGTTTCTAATTCCTCCTTTTTGTATTATTCTTCTTGTTGCAGAAGATGTTCGGCGTTTGCATTCACCCGATCTATGGCGGTTGGTTCGCCATCCGCGCTGTGCTGGTGTTTACCGAAGTCCGGGCCCCTGGCTTGGAGAAGCTGGACCCTATAGACTGCGTCCCGAGCCGGGAGGACCGCATCCGCCTGCTGGAGAACTTCAACTTTAACTGGCGGGACGGGAAGTACCGCGACGTGCTGCCGGCGGAGGAGAAGTACTCCGAGGACCAGACGCTTTACTTCTCTACCCCACCCGCGGAGAGGATGAAGCTGCTGGAAGTGTGGGGGCACCTGCCCCCCAGCCCCCCCTGCTGAACCTCAAAAAAAGTCATTCTCAGGTTGAAGGGCGGCTCCGTCCATAACTGATATCACATTTCCTGTAGCACATTCTACCTCTTCCCACCAGGAATCTTTCCTTCCACCCACTTACTGTTACAAACCAAAATGGCGGTGTCCCCTCCCCCCCCCCCAGCGTATAGACAAATCGTTGCGGAGTGACACCTACATCATGATGTCACAGGAGGGGCGGAGTCATGACTATTGCCATTGGAATCTCTTGGACCACCCATGCATAGATGGAGTGACCTTTGACCCGTCTTCCAATCTCTCATCTTTCCCCAGTAGATTTCCGGACACTTTACCCACCGAGCAATCCCCTCCCCCACTGCTGTTACTAGATGTGCTCAGGGTTCCCCGCCATCAGGGGGGGTAAACTGAATTTTAGAACTTTTAAAAATAAATAAATCTTTATTTTGTAATAATAATAACAGGAGGATAATAACTGAAGAGTCTTCCTGATGAAGAATCTGATCTTTATTTTTAGATATTTATGTTCGTGTGATCAATGAGAAGAAAATTGTATCAATGTCTCAAATCTGATTCTATTTATATTTACACAAGGAGGAAGCTGTGGTTGTGTGGGGGTTTTGTGTGTTTTTTTTTTTTTTTTTTTTCTTGTTTCTTTTTTCCTTGTTTTTGTTTTTTTTCCATATATTATTATTATTATTATTATTTTATTTAGTTTTTTTTTTTTTTTTTGCTAGGCAATCTTTATTTATAAATAACTGACAACATGAAGAAAGACTTTATATCAGTAAAATGCTGAATTCAGATGACACTAAATTGGAAAAGAACATTTGTCTGGTTATCTGTAATGTGAGATCAATAAAGATCTTCAGATCAGACAAAACGAGATCTGTGTGTGCGTTTTGTTACATTTTATTCATAGATATTTCCTTGATGTTTGATTTCTGATGGAGGGGCCCCTGGATTTGTATTATTTTAGGTCTGATTTATAAATCAGCTGAATGGCCACAATATGACTGACATGACAAATATACCGCTGGATTAAAAAAAAATATTGCACAATAAAAGTGGTTGTAAACCTCAGACGTGAAATCTGAACAAAGCCTATTCCTCTATATCAGGGGGAGGCAACCCGATGCCCTCCAGGTGTTGTGGAACTACATTTCCCATGAGGCATTGCAAGGCTGGCCATTACAATTACTCCCAGAGGCATGATGGGACTTGTAGTTCTGTAAGGGCTGGAGGGCCCCTGGGTTGCCTCCCTCTGCTAGTATATACAGAGGGGGGAATAACGATCGTCTCCCCTGCAGATGGTGGAAGTTTTACCCACTTCCATAGAAATGAAGGGTCTATCATTGTTATCAGAGGTGTATTTTATATGATGGAGACAGAATATCAACCAAAAATCCTGAAAAAAAATGCAAATGTTATAAATGGAGTTGCAGTTCAGTGAGTAAAATAAGTATTTGATCCCCTTAGTAGTTGGTGGAGAAACCCTTGTTGGTGATCACAGAGGTCAGACGTTTCGTGTAGGTGATGAGGTTTTCACATCTCAGGAGGGATTTTCTCCTCTTCTCTACAGATCTTCTCTAAATCCTTAAGGTTTCTTGGCAACTCAGTTTCAGCTCCTCCATACAGGGTATAGGATTAAGGTCTGGAGACTGGCTTGGCCACTCCATGACCTTCATGTGCTTCTTCTTGAGTCACTCCTTTGTTGCCTTGGCAGTATGTTTTGGGTCATTGTCATGCTGGAAGACCCGTCCATGACCCGTCTTCAGTGTTCTGGATGAGGGAAGAAGGTTCTCCTCCAAGATATTACAAGACATGGCCCCGTCCATTGGCCCCTCAATGTGGCAAAGTCGGCCTGTACCTTTATCAGAGAAACACCCCCAAAGCATCATGTGCCCACCTCCGTGTGTGACTGTAGGGATGGTGTTCATGTTCCACCTCCTTGTGTGACTGTAGGGATGGTGTTCATGTTCCCACCTCCGTGTGTGACTGTAGGGATGGTGTTCATGTTCCACCTCCGTGTGTGGACTGTAGGGATGGTGTTCATGTTCCCCCACTGTGTGTGACTGTAGGGATGGTGTTCATGTTCCACCTCCGTGTGTGACTGTAGGGATGGTGTTCATGTTCCACCTCCGTGTGTGACTGTAGGGATGGTGTTCTTGGGGTTATAGTCACCATTTTTCTTCCTCCAAACACACAATCTGCAGGGGATCAATCATTATTTTCCCTACTGTGTTTGTCTCAGTCCAGAGCACTGAGTGTCATTTCTGTCTGCTGCCTCCTTCCTCTGCTATCTCCATGAATCACTTCTAACAAGTTTTCCTGATACCAAGAGATAAATGGTGACGGGGAGGGAACTCCAGCACACAACCTGCAATTGACAGCCTCAGCTCTATTCCTTTGTGTGTGTGGGGGGGGGGTCCCTTCCCTCCCCTCCAATCAGCTCTCAGAGCTCTCCTTACTGAGCTCTGCAGAGTGAGACTTTAGCTTTTTTTTTTTCTGACAGTTCAGTCAAGCTTTAAAATTCAGCACTTTGAATGGATGTAGAGAAGATAACTCTGCAGATAAACAGGTACAACTTATGTAGGAGGATTTGTTTCATCTCCATGTATTCCCCCTTTCTCCCTCTCTGCTCCCCTCCCCCCTTTCCGCCCTCCCCCTCCCCTATTTTCTCCCCCCCCCTTTCATTTGAGATTATTTAGACCCCCACATTATATATAAATATTTCTTTTAGTTATTGCCTCAGTGGTGCCTCCCGTGTTCGGCACAGGGGGGTTTACCCAGTCATGATGCCTCAATAGTGGTGCCCGTTACCCTTAATTGGTTCCGTGCCGTGCCCGTCTCTAACCACTCCAAATCACCAGATCACTTATATTGATGTTTAGTGTATTTTGTCATTTATATGGTGACTTTCCAACTACAGATTGTATTCCTTTCCAGATGTTTAAGGTCAATTCCTCCTGAAGAAGCCAATATTTCCACGAAACATGTCGAGGGATTTCGCCTTTGAAACCGACATCAGTCCCCAATATATTTTGGGATCCACACTGTCTAGTTTGTACTGTTGTGTCATAGAGAGAAATACGTTTTTTTTTTACATATTTTTGTATTAAATGTTTTCATATTTTCTGTTTTTCTCAAGTAAATTAATATTTTTAGAAATTTAATAAAAAAATTTAGAAATGAATAAATTTATATTTTTAGAAATAAATAAATACATTAATATTTTGCGTGCATGTAAGAGTAAAAAACAAAAAAAAACCTGGGAGCAAAGCGTGGTGATGTGACCTGACAAATCACATGACCACCTCTCTTCCTATCATTAAGCGGCCAGGCTCCGGCGGGGCACACAGGATGCAGCGTAGAGCTGCACGATTCTGGCCAAAAATGAGAATCACCGTTTTTTTTTCTTCTTAGAATAAAAAAGATCACAATTCTCGTGACGTAAAATCTTTCACATTATACAAAAAAAGTGTGCTAACTTTACTGGTTTCATTTTTTTTTTTAAATTATTATTAATTAAAGTTGTTTTTTTTTTTTTTTTTTTTTTTTTAAAGACGGCTGCGCTAATACATTGTGACATAAAATATTGCAACAACCACCATTTTATTCTCTAGGTGTCTACTAAAAAATATATATAATGTTTGGGGTTCTACGTAATTTTCTAGCAAAAAAAAAAATGATTTTAACTTGAAACCAACAAATGTCAGAAAAAGGTTTAGTGTTTAAGGCTCGGTTCACACAGGGGGCGACATGAGGCGACACGACTTGCCTCGCCGCGACCTGACAAGTCGCCCCCCATTCTGTACTATGGAACCGTTCTGAGAGGAGCGACTCGAGTCGCTCCGACTTAGAAAAAAGGTTCCTGTACTACTTTCGGGCGACCTCGGGGCGACTTGCATTGACTTCTATACAGAAGTCATTTGCAAGTCGCCGCTGAGGTCGCGGCGCGGCAAGTCGGGTCGCCCCTGTGTGAACCGAGCCTTAAAGTGGTGTTGCCACCAAAAAATTAAAACTGCTTAAAATTCGTAAAAAAAAATAATTGGCAAAAAAAAAAAATTTTTACTCACCTCTAAATACCGGTTGCTAGGGGGTCCCTCGTAATCTGCCTTCCTCATTGCCCGGGCTGGTGACATCACTTCCCCTCGCGCCGCACATTCACCTGGGACCTGTCATGTGTCCCAGGTGACTGTACGGCGTATCACGGCGCCCTGCGCCGCTCGCGCATGCGCAGTGGGTGCCCGGCTGTGAAGCCACAGCCGGGTGCCCACAGTATGCATGACGGCGCCGCGAGCGGAGCGGGGAGCGAGGGGGGGCTTCGTTCCCCCGCATCGCTGGACCCTGGGACAGGTAAGTGTCCGATTATTAAAAGCCAGCAGCGCCAGTATTTGTAGCTGCTGACTTAAAATTTTTTTTTTTTAGGGGGTACCCCACTTTAAGGGGTTAAACTTTTTTCACTTATACACAAAGTCTATTCCATTGGCAAATTGTTAGTGTTTAAATGAATAGGAACGTGTATCTGTCACAGGGTGGTGTCTGTGGATACACTAATTAAACAAAATGCCACGTCCTGTTTATCACTTAGTAAATATAGACATTAATAGGAAATGGGGGGAAAATTAGGGAGAAAAAAATAAATATGAATGAAAGAACCTTACACATAAAAGACCCCAAAACGAAAAAATGTGAAGGTTCAATTGGACTTTTTAGGCATAAAAGAAGTTGTAAACACAACCAGTGTCTATATTTACTAATTGATAAATTGTTACAATGTTTATACTTCAGTTCCACTGATGGGGTCGGTTCACACCAGATGTTGTTCTGTTCAGTTCCGTGCGTTTTTTTGTTCTGCACTAAAAATACATGCACAGTGTTTTCCATGCATTCCAATGGCTCTCGTTCACACCGCGCAGTCGGTTTCCGGTCGGTTTCTGGTGCAGAAATAACGGAACTGCGTCTGGTGTGAACCGGCCCATAAGGAATGTTGCGATTCTCGGCAGACTGCCCGGATTTTCTCTTCCTTTCTTTTGAGGGCTTCAGAAGAGCCGAGAGAATTCTCTGCATAGGAAGAATCGGGAAACACTTTAGTCCGGATCGGCGATAACGATTCTTGACGATTAATTGTGCAGCTCTGATGCAGAGCAAGGCCTGCATTTTATGAATGGGCTGTGATATGTGTATAAGTGGGGTGTGGTGGAGAGAAGACAGCAATATCCGCTCCCTTTTTATAAATCAGAGATTTAATGCATTTTTTTTTTAAGTACCTGAAATGCACTTAAAGCGGAGCTCCACCCTAAAGTGGACCTTCCGCTCATCGGAATCCTCCCCCCCTCCGGCGCAACAATTGGCACCTTTCAGGGGGGAGGGGGTGCCGGTACCTGGATAATCCAGGTAAATGCACCCACTTCTGGGATAGCTCTCTGCGGAAAGGGGCGTAGATTACGCCCCTTTCCGCAAGTGCCCGCCCCTTTCCGCAAGTGCCCCGCTGCCTGCTGGGAAAACACACAGCTCCCAGAGGCAGCGGGGACCGTCCTTATTGCGCAGCGCGGCTCGCGCATGCGCAGTAGGGAACCGGGAAATGAAGCCGAAAGGCTCCACTTCCTGATTCCCATACCCAAGATGGTGGCGGCAGCACCCGAGAGACGATCTACAGACCGGCTTCGGGTGCCGACATCGCGGGCGCGCTGGACAGGTAAGTGTCACTATTTTAAAAGTCAGCAGCTGCAGTATTTGTAGCGGAGTCCCGGTTTAAAGTCGTGTTCCACAGAAAAAAAAAATTCTTTAACATTCCTAAAAAAAAAAAAAAAAAAAAAATGTGGATTTTTTGTTTTGTTTTAACTCACCTCTAAATGGCTGTTGCTAGGGGGTCCCTCGTAGTCTGCCTCCTTCAGTGCCCGGGGACCTGACGTCACTTCCCCTCCGCGCAGGAAGGGCTCAGCTCCGCCCCCCTCCCCTCCTGTCAGTCACCTGGGACACATGACCGGTCCCAGGCGACTGCGCGGCTAATCACGGCAAGCGGCGCCACGCGCGCATGCGCAGTGGGTGCCCGGCTGTGAAGCCACAACTGAGTGCCCACAGTTAGAATGCTGGTGCCTCCCAGAGGAGGGGGTGGGGGGGTGAGCGGGGCTTCGTTCCCCCCCCCCGCATCGCTGGACCCCGGGACAGGTAAGTGTCCGATCATTAAAGTCAGCAGCTGCAGTATTTGTAGCTGCTGACTTTTAATTATTATTCTTTTTTTTTTTTTTTTAAGGGGAAACTCCTCTATAATGTCACTGTACAGCAGAGCTCAGACTGGAGGCGGGAGAATTTGAATTGGACATGTACAGCAGAGCTCAGACTGGGGGAGGTAATCTGGTATTCTGCCGTGCTAGCAAGGGACAGCTCTAGAGGGCTGAACATAATAGGTTCTTAGTAAATGACATAGGGAGCTCCATGGACTCCTGCTCCAAGATCTGGGCTTCATAATGAGATTGCTGAGAGGAGGAGAGAGCAGAGTTACCCATCACACTGGTAAAGGGATACGGCTTGAAAATGTAACTGAACTACAGTAGAGAAAAAAATGGGGTCTCCTGTCCTGCCAGGCAGGGCTGTGCTGTGTGGCAGGGCTGTATAAATCTCAGGACTGGATGAACAAAAATTCTAATCCTTTGGCAGGTAAAACAGTTGTACACCCACCGGCCACTTTATTAGGTACACCTGTTCAGTTGCTCGGTAACACAATTTGCTGATCAGCCAATCACATGGCAGCAACTTAATGCATTTCGGTATCTAGACGTGGTGAAGACGACTTGCTGAAGTATCAAACTGAGCATATGACAGGGGAAGAAAGGGGATCTGAAGGTGGCCTGGGTGTTGGTGGCAGACGGGCCGGTCGGAGTATTTCTGGGATTTTCACACACAACCATCTCTCGTGATTACAGAGAATGGTGGGAAAAAGAGAAAATATCCAGTGAGCGGCAGTTGTGTGGAGCAAAATGCCTTGTTGAGGTCAGAGGAGAATGGGCAGATGATAGAAAGACAACAGGAAATCAAATAACCTCTCGTTACACCCAAGGAATGCAGAATACCATCTCCGAACACACAACACATCCAACCTTGAAGCAGATGGGCTACAGCAGCAGAAGACCACACCGGGCGCCACTCCTGTCAGCTAAGAACAGGAAACTGAGGCTACAATTGGCACAGGATCCCCAAAACCGGACAACAGAAGATCTCCCTCTGAGGAGCGATCGCGGGTCATCGGCTCCGGCGCCCCCATTAGATCCTACAGTGTGCCAACCTACCTACCGCAGTGTAATGATGGCGGCTGGTCAACAAGAGGTTAATAACATTCAATTACAATATGACTTGTGTCACAATTCTATAAATTATTATTATTATTATTATTATATGCTAGATTTTTCTTCCCCAGAAAAGTGGAGTTACCCTTTAGGAAGTTATGTGGATTTGCTCTCAGACATTGTTTCCATTGGTTGGTTGGATGATTTCCGACAGGAAATGTCTGAGTGGAGAGGGGCGGGACTGATGACATCACACAGGCACCACGTAGTCCTATCACCAGAAGGAGGCGTGTCCCACAATGCACTGTGCTGCGTTCCAAGCCTCGCTCTGATCCTGGAGGAAGCATGCTGGAGACCAGCTGGACATTATAAGAGGGAGGCAATCCTGGAGGAGTTATATATATATACACAGTATCTGACAAAAGTAAGTACACCCCTCAGTGACATTCCTTCTCTCTTTTCATGTGACAACACTGAAGAAATGACACTTGTCTACAATGTAAAGTAGTGAGTGTACAGCTTGTATAACAGTGTACATTTCCTGTCCCCTCCAAATAACTCAACACACAGCCATTCATGTCTAAACCACCGGCAACAAAAGTCAGGACACCCCTAAGTGAAAATCTCCAAATTGGGCCCAAAGTGTCAATATTTTGTGTGGCCGCCATTATTTTCCAGCACTGCCTTCACCCTCTTGGGTATGGAGGTCAGCAGAGCTTCACAGGTCACCACTGGAGTCCTCTTCCCCTCCCCCATGATGACATCACGGAGCTGGTGGATGTTGGAGACCTTCCCCTCCTCCACCTTCGATTTGAGGATGTCCCACAGATGACCAATAGGGTTTAGGTCTGGAGACATGCTTGGCCAGTCCATCACCTTTACCCTCAGCTTCTTTAGCAAGGCAGTGGTGGTGTTGGAGGTGTGTTTGGGGTGGTTATCATGTTGGAATACTGCCCTGCGGCCCAGTCTCTGAAGGGAGGGGATCATGCTCTGCTTCAGTATGTCACAGTACATGTTGGCATTCATGGTCCCCTCAATGATCTGTAGCCCCCCAGTGCCGGCAGCACTCATGCAGCCCCAGACCATGACACCCCCACCACCATGCCTGACTGTAGACAAGACACACTTGTCTTTGTCCTCCTCACCTGGTTGCCCCCACACACGCCTGACACCATCTGACACCAAATACCTTTATCTTGGTCTCATCAGACCACAGGACATGGTTCCAGTAATCCATCTCCTTAGTCTGCTTGTCTTCAGCAAACTGTTTGTGGTCTTTCTTGTGCATCATCTTTAGAAGAGGCTTCCTTCTGGGGTAACAGCTGGTGTATGATCTGAGTGGAGGGGGGGGGTATCTGGGGGTTTGATCAGACTGGGGGAGGGGTATCTGAGGTTGTGTGATCAGAGTGGGGGTATGTGGGGGGTTGATCAGGGTAGGGGTATCTGGATTGTGTGAGCAGAGTGAGGAGGCTGTGTGTGTTGGGGGGGGGGGGGTGTATCTGGGGATGTGATCAGAGAGAGGGAGGGGGGTGATCAGGTTAGGCATATCTTGGGGGGGGTGATCAGACTGGGGGAGGGGGTATCTGGGTGTGTGTGATCAGAGTGTGGGGAGGGTGATCAAGTTAGGGGTATCTGGGGGGGGGGTGTGAGGAGGCTGTGTGTGGGGGGGGGGGGGGTATCTGGGAGTGTGATCAGAGTGCAGGTGTGTATGTGTGGGGGGAGTATCTGGGGGGGGGGGGTGTAATCAGAGAGGGGGTATCTGAGTGTGTGGGGGGGGGGGTATCTGGGAGGGTTTGAGCAGACTGAGGAGGCTGTGTGGGGGGGTGTATCTGGGGGTGTGATCAGGGTAGGGGTATCTGGATTGTGTGAGCAGAGTGAGGAGGCTGTGTGTGTTTGGGGGGGGGGTATTTGGGAGTGTGATCAGAGTGTGGAGGGGGGGTGTATCTGGGGATGTGATCAGAGAAAGGGAGGGGGTATCTTGAGGGTGTGATCAGACTGGGGGAGGGGGTATCTGGGGGTGTGTGATCAATGTGGAAGGGTGATCAGGGTAGGGGTATCTGGGGGTATGATTAGAGAGGTGGTATCTGAGGGGGTGAGCAGAGTGAGGAGGCTGTGTGGGGGGGGGGGTATCTGGGTGTGTGATCAGAGAGGGAAGGGGGTGATCAGGTTAGGGTTATCTTTGGGGGGGGGGGGGCTGGGGGTGATCAGACTGGGGGAGGGGGTATCTGGGGGTGTGTGATCAATGTGGGAGGGTGATCAGGGTAGGGGTATCTGGGGGTATGATTAGAGAGGAGGTATCTGAGGGGGTGAGCAGAGTGAGGAGGCTGTGTGGGGGGGGGGGTATCTGGGTGTGTGATCAGAGAGGGAAGGGGGTGATCAGGTTAGGGCTATCTTTGGGGGGGGGGGGGGGCCTGGGGGTGATCAGACTGGGGGAGGGGGTATCTGGGGGTGTGTGATCAATGTGGGAGGGTGATCAGGGTAGGGGTATCTGGGGGTATGATTAGAGAGGAGGTATCTGAGGGGGTGAGCAGAGTGAGGAGGCTGTGTGGGGGGGGGGGGGGAGTACCTGGGTGTGTGATCAGAGAGGGAAGGGGGTGATCAGGTTAGGGTTATCTTTGGGGGGGGGGCTGGGGGTGATCAGACTGGGGGAGGGGGTATCTGGGGGTGTGTGATCAATGTGGGAGGGTGATAAGGGTAGGGGTATCTGGGGGTATGATTAGAGAGGAGGTATCTGAGGGGGTGAGCAGAGTGAGGAGGCTGTGTGGGGGGGGGGGGGGGGAGTACCTGGGTGTGTGATCAGAGAGGGAAGGGGGTGATCAGGTTAGGGTTATCTTGGGGGGGGGGGTGATCAGACTGGGGGAGGGGGTATCGCGGTTTACGCCTACTTTATGCTGAAATAATAAATAAAATCACTATATCATCTGTTTGTGTTGCAGATTTTAGGATCCCTTCTGGGTCGGAACTCCTGAAGAATGGGGCGGAGTTATTATGTTGATGAATCCGTTCAAAAGTATTTTACGAGAATCGCTCATCAGAAAAACAACTTTGTTACCGGACTTCTCATAGGGCAAGTAAGTGCAACGCACAACGATCGCAAAAAAAATAAAATAAAAAATGCGCCGCCGCCTTTTGTATATTTTGTTCTGTATTTGAAGAGAATTTAATCCCTTAAAGCGACCGGAATGTCGCTGGACTAGGAGCGGTTATACCGGGAGGATCTCCGCCTCGGGAAATCATCTGGTCACACCGATATCGGTTCCATCAGAAGCTTTTAAGGGCAATGGAGACATCTGGGGTCCGATAGACCCCAGATCTCTCCTTAAAGAGTACCTGTCGCTGCCTATTGCTATCACAGAGGGGTTTTATATTCTCTGTGATGACAATAAAAGAGATAAACGTTTAATGCAACAGTGTAAAAAAATAAATACATTTATAAATTATAATAAATGACTACATTTTATAAAAAAAAAAAAAAGATAGAGCCCCCGTACTCAAGCTCAAAGATAAACACACTGAAAGCGGTGCCTATGGATAGTAACATTCACACCGTTTGTCGCTGTTCCACGGGCGTGCGCTATTTTAAACCCTGACATGTTGGGTATCTATTTACTCGGCGTAACTTCATTTTTGTATATTTTACCAAAACATTGGGCATTATAATGTGTTTTTTTTTTTTTTTTGTGCATTATATTGTGTTTTTTAAATGTATTTATTTCTTTTGAAAACCGCTGCGCAAAAAACGCATGACGTAGAAAATTGCAGCACCCACCATTTAATTCTCTAGGGCCTCTGCTGTAAAAACAATTTTGAGGGATTCTGAGTAATTTTCTAGCAAAAAAAAAAATACAGATTTTTTTTTTTTTTACATTTTAAACAAAAAGTGCCAGACAAGGCCCTGTCTTTAAATTAATAGGGTACAGGAGGGTTATAACCTCTGTCGGCTGAGCCATTAGGGAGATTTCACTTCACTTCCTGTCACAACAGGAAGTGGGAGGGAATCCCTGGTTGTCATCAGAACTTGTGTCCCAATTGGAAGATTTACCCCTCCTATTTCTGTTGTAGGGGCGACCCAAAATTTTGTGATTTCCTTTTCCTCTTGGTGATGATGCTAATCAGGAAAAAAGGAGAAGGGTAAAATCTCCCTTATATGAACGGGATCAAATTGAGGGGGGGGGGGGGGGGTGGAAAGAAAAGAGGGGGTAGAAAAAAGGGTGAATGGGGGGGGAGAGAAAGGAGAGAGGAAAAAAATGAATCTAAAATAAATCAAGATATATAAATAAACTAAATAAATAAAATAAACATAAATATAAAAATCTAAATTAAATATAAAATAAAATAGAAAATAAAATAAAATGGGGAGGAAACACACACATGGAGAAAGGGACTGAATAAATGCATATGCGGGCTTTCCTTTTACAGTAAGTAATAGTGGCGCACGGCATACATTTCCCTTTTAGAGTTGGCCCCCTAGTTCATGTCTAACGGGGACACAGACAGCAATAATCACTGCCTTTTTATTTCTTCTGTATGTTTCCCATCATGCCTCGCTGCATACAGTTTTCCTTCTGGAAATGATTTTTGAGTGAATCTGTTACAAAGTTTCCTCCCTGGAGATCTGACACTTCCTGTGATAAGCTGACCACGCCGAGTTCTTGTCTCACAACCAGCAGCAGCGTTGTCGGCCTGCCATAGCGGACTATTAACTTGGCTGCTGAGCCGCCTTCCCATATATTTGTTATATTGGGAATTATAAAAGGTATCCTCCACCCTAAAACATCCCATAATACTTAAAGCAGAGCTCCAACCCTCCCCCCAAGAAAAACAATATAAGCCCATCAACAGATAAATTAAAAAGCAATGTAAGTACCTGAATTTATCTAGGCGTTAGCCTTTTTGCGATCTCTGTACAGCAGAGCTCAGCCCAGAAGAGGGAGAAGCAGCACAAAGTGGCAAACGGTTGTGCTGCAGTGGTCATGTGCTAGCAAGGGACACACTGATAGAAGGAGAGAGCAGATTGACAGAGATGAGCTCATCAGTGTGCTGCTTCTCCTTTAAACTGTCCAATCACCAGGCTGGGGGAGGGACAAGACTTTGAAATTATTACTGAACTATAGCAGGGGAAAAAAAAAAAAATCAGGTTGTCTGCCATTGAAGACAGGACTTTACTATGAGGCAGAGCTGTGTAAATCTCTCGACTGGATGGACAGAAATATAAATCCTTGCAGGGGTGCTCAACCTTCGGCTCTCCAGCTGTTGCAGAACTACAAGTCCCATCATGCTTCTGCTTTCGGGAGTCATGCTTGTGTAACTGTCAGCCTTGCAATGCCTCATGGGACTTGTAGTTCCTCAACAGCTGGAGAGCCACAGGTTGAGCACCCAGTTTAGTGAGTGAAGCTCTTCCGTTGTTTGGATTTTATTGGTGTATTTCCCAGTTTTTTCCCGGAGTCCGGCTTTAATATTTGAATCGGATTGATTGGCAGCCATAATGTATGGGACCCGCTATCTCCATGTCCACGTTTCCTGCAATAACCGCCTTCCATCCTTCCTTCTCTCCCACTTCTTCTAGTGCTCCTCACAGAGAGATTATATCGTCCTGGCCGCTCGGACCCCCCAGAAGGAAGATCCGGGGGAAGGACCCCAGAAGTCCAAATCCAAACCGGAAGAAATCGATGAGGAATGGTTCTGTGTCCACGCCAGTCAGGTGGGTTATAAATGAAGAACGTAAATAATATAAAACCATTAAATATAATATTATTATTAATACAGAGATTGTAAATAAAAAATAATAAGTTGATTTTGACAAAATACGAATTCTGCTTTATTTCAGATCTTGTATTTCTGCTTTTATTTTTTTTCATGTTTTTATATATATATATATATATATAAATATAAAATCTCTGCCTATCTTAGAGAGAGCCGGGTAGGGGTTGCTTGCACAGAGTGGCGCGCAATGGGTACTGTAGGGAGTGGTGGGTAATGGGTTGCTTGCACGGAGTGGTGGGTAGGGGTTGCTTGCACGGAGTGGCAGGTGATGGGTACTGCAGGGAGGGGCGGGTAGGGGTTGCTTGCACGGAGTGGTGGGTAATGGGTACTGCAGGGAGTGGTGGGTAGGGGTTGCTTGCACAGAGTGGCACGCAATGGGTGCTGCAGGGAGAGGCGGGCAATGGGTACTGCAGGGAGAGGCGGGCAATGGGTACTGCAGGGAGAGGCGGGCAATGGGTACTGCAGGGAGAGGCGGGCAATGGGTACTGCAGGGAGAGGCGGGCAATGGGTACTGCAGGGAGAGGCGGGCAATGGGTACTGCAGGGAGAGGCGGGCAATGGGTACTGCAGGGAGAGGCGGGCAATGGGTACTGCAGGGAGGGGCGGGTAATGGGTACTGCAAGGATGGGTGGGTGATGGGTACTGCAGGGAGGGGGGGGTAATGGGTACTGCAGGGAGGGGCGGGTAATGGGTACTGCAGGGAGGGGCGGGTAATGGGTACTGCAGGGATGGGCGGGTGATTGGTACTGCAGGGATGGGCGGGTGATTGGTACTGCAAGGATGGGCGGGTGATGGGTACTGCAGGGAGGGGGGGGTAATGGGTACTGCAGGGAGGGGCGGGTAATGGGTACTGCAGGGAAGGGTGGGTAATGGGTACTGCAGGGAGGGGCGGGTAATTGGTACTGCAGGGATGGGTGGGTGATGGGTACTGTAGGGAGTGGTGGGTAGGGGTTGCTTGCACGGAGTGGCGGGTGATGGGTACTGCAGGGAGGGGCGGGTAGGGGTTGCTTGCACGGAATGGTGGGTGATGGGTACTGCAGGGAGGGGCGGGTAGGGGTTGCTTGCACGGAATGGTGGGTAATGGGTACTGCAGGGATGGGTGGGTGATGGGTACTGCACGGAGTGGTGGGTAGGGGTTGCTTGCACGGAGTGGCAGGTGATGGGTACTGCAGGGAGGGGCGGGTAGGGGTTGCTTGCACGGAATGGTGGGTAATGGGTACTGCAGGGAGTGGTGGGTAGGGGTTGCTTGCACAGAGTGGCACGCTATGGGTGCTGCAGGGAGGGGCGGGTAATGGGTACTGCAGGGATGGGTGGGTGATGGGTACTGTAGGGAGTGGTGGGTAGGGGTTGCTTGCACGGAGTGGCGGGTGATGGGTACTGCAGGGAGGGGCGGGTAGGGGTTGCTTGCACGGAATGGTGGGTAATGGGTACTGCAGGGAGGGGTGGGTGATGGGTACTGCAGGGAGTGGTGAGTAGGGGTTGCTTGCACGTAATGGTGGGTGATGGGTACTGCAGGGAGGGGTGGGTGATGGGTACTGCAGGGAGAGGGGGGTTGGGGGTCACTTCAGCTCTGCCTTTGTTCATGTAGAAAGTGCTGTGATGTCACTGACAGCTCCAATATACCCACAGGAGTTGCTGAGGTGGGTGACGTACTGGGTGGATATAAGTCAATGATTTAAAAAAAAATAAAAAATCGAATCAGATATATATTTTTTTATTTAAATCTATTTTTATCAAATTTATTTTAATAAATCTGCTTTTGGAGTAAAAAAAATCTATCTCAAGCTGGTTTTCTATTTAAGAAACATTAATAATTTAGTTTTATTCAGCATGAGATGGAGCTCAGTTATGTAGTATGAGGCTGTATATTCTGCAATATTTAGATTTTTTGGTAAACTCATTCAATGAATGCAAGCTGAGATAACATGCACTGCATTGATACATTCACACAATGTCACATTACCCACGAGATAAACCAAAGTTCAGGAATATTCCTTTATCCCATTGTTCTGCATATCTATGTACACTACAAACTGTACGATTGGATCGGTTCTGATATCGTGTTTTGCTAACCTGACAGATTATTATTCTAAATGGGAAAACTTCATTTTATTTGTAAATATTAAAGATTCTCTAACTACCAGCAAGAATAAGTTATCGCATTTAAAGAGGACCTGTTATTTCAGATCCATCATGGCAGCGCCTGTTAGTGGACGTCCAATCACCCGCTGCCGCCACGTCCCTCACTGTGTTGTGTTACCGCCCCCATCACCAGCCTTCCCATTGAAGCGAATGAGACTATCGGTGAGCCAGCGGCGGGTGAGAGGAGGGGCCAGCGGCGGGTGAGAGGAGGGGCCAGCGGCGGGTGATGGGGCCAGCGGCGGGTGAGAGGAGGGGCCGCTGTGGATCAGAGATGACAGTTGCTCTTTAAAAATTCTGATTTAAATCAACTTGAATTAAATGAAATCCACCCTGGTGAAGTATTAACCGGTTGCGGACCGGCTCCTGTACTTATACGTCAGTACAATGGCACGGCTGGGCAAAGTAAAGTTACTTTGAATTTCCCGCGCACGCCTGCCGTGAGCTCTGTGCCCTTGGGTCCCACGAACTCGATGGCGGCGGGGATACCCGCGATCGTGTCACGGAGCTGAAGAACGGGAAGATGCCGATGTAAACAGCATCTCCCTATTCTGCCTAGTGACAGCACACTGATCGTCTGCTCCCTGTGATCGGGAGCAGCGATCAGTGTGATGTCACACACAGCCACACCCCCAGATAGTTAGAAACCCGCCTCTAGGATACACTTAACCCCTCCCCGCCCCCTAGTGGTTAACCCCTTCACTGCCAGTGACATTTTTTACAGTAATCGGCGCAATTTTATTGCATCGATCGCTGTATAAATGACAATGGTCCCAAAAATGTGTCAAAATTGTCCGATGTGTCCGCCATAATGTGGCGGTCATGATAAAAATCGCTGATTGCCGCCATTACTAGTAAAAAAAAAAATATTAATAAAAATGCCATAAAACTATCCTCTATTTATAACTTTTGCGCAAACCAATTATACGCTTATTGTGATTTTATTTTATTTTTTTACCAAAAATATATAGAAGAATACGTATCGGCCTAAACTGAAGAAAAACATTTTTTTTAATATATTTTTTGGGGATATTTATTATAGCAAAAAGTAAAAAATAATACATTTTTTTTTTCAAAATTGTCACTTCCGGGGCTGAAGTGGTTAAAATAACACCGGGATGAATAGAGGTTATATTGTATCTAAAGCTAAGAAAAAAAAAAAAAGTCATATTCTGCAAAGATGGTGGCTGCATTAGTTCTCTTTTCAGGCTTTTTTCACCTGGGGGTCCTGTAAGGGACTTCCTGTCTGAGGGTGACAACACTCATTAACTGCATTTTGGAGGAGCAGCGGTGTCACCCTCAGACCGCAAGTGTGTTAGGACTTCAGAATAGAACAAAGGGGGGTGTTTTGTAGCTCCCCCTTATTAGGGGAGGGGACGTTCCTTCCTGTTTCTGGATGTTCTCCTCTCCATGATCTGAATGTTTTCTCTTTTTCCAGGTAAGCCGGATGCTCCCCGGGGGTTTCCTGCTGGTCGGGGTGTTTCTGATATCACCTCCAGAACTCTCCAAGGAGGCGCCAACTATTTTAAGAAAGGTAAATGGAAATTGCTTGAGTGTAATTATCTGTTGTTAAAGCTGAACTCCGGACACAAAAAACCTTATTTGAAATATTTTTCTCAAAGCAATATTCCCACTCTGCCTTTGTAAACTCAGATATTACCTTGTAAAAATAACGGTGGGAGGGGCCAATGAGGCTCCACCCACTACAGGCAGCCTGCAGAAAACTACAAAAGGCGGTGGAGACGAGACCAATCACCCTGTACAAGGAAAGAGCATTGCTGTGGGAGTGGCCCAATAGGCTCCACCCACCATAGGCTGCCTGCTGAAAACTACAGGAGGGGCCGGAGACAAGACCAGTCCCCCTGCACAAGGAGAGAGCAGAGCAGTGGGAGGGGCCCAGAAGGCTCCACCCACTAAAGAAAACTACAGGGGGGCGGAGATAAGACCAGTCCCCCTGCACAAGGGGAGGGGGCAGCAGTGGGCGGTCTTTATTACAGGAGGGGGTGGAGACAAGACCAGTCCCCTTGCACAAGGGGAGAGGGCAGCAGTGGGCGGTCTTTATTACAGGAGGGGCGGAGTCAAGACCTGTCCCCCTGCACAAGGGGAGGGGGCAGCAGTGGGCGGTCTTTATTACAGGAGGGGCAGAGGCAAGACCAGTCCCTCTGCACAAGGGGAGGGGGCAGCAGTGGGCGGTCTTTATTACAGGAGGGGCGGAGACAAGACCAGTCCCCCTACACAAGGGGAGGGGTCAGCAGTGGGAGGTCTTTATTACAGGAGGGGCGGAGACAAGACCTGTCGCCCTACACAAGGGGAGGGGGCAGCAGTGGGTGGTCTTTATTGCAGGAGGGGTGGAGGCAAGACCAGTCCCTCTGCACAAGGGGAGGGGGCAGCAGTGGGCGGTCTTTATTACAGGAGGGGCGGAGGCAAGACCTGTCCCCCTGCACAAGGGGAGGGGGCAGCAGTGGGCGGTCTTTATTGCAGGAAGTCTCACACGGGATGACGGCACAGATCTGGGGGAGATTCCGGGAAGTCACGTGACCGATGGATTTATTGTGGGGAGCTCAGATTTAAGGCGTGTTGTACATTTTCAGAAATAAATGATGTAAAGGGGATGTGGCGGTTCTTTGATGCGGATCTTCTAATACAATGTAACATTTCAGCTCATCTTTACAACAGAGAAGTTTGCAATGAAGGACAAGCTGTGGAATGTTGCGGATGAGGAGATCACGGACCGGGTAGCGTTACAAATCTGCTCATCTACAAACAAGTACGTGGCGGCATTTCTGCTTCTAGTTTGCTGAGTCTTTGTGGCACTTGTATGAGGGGAGCCCCCCTTTACAGAGATTAGGGCAGGATGGTGGCACAATGATCAGCACTGCCCTCTGGTGGCAGAATCTCCTGTGTCTCTCTAGTAGAGTGTTGAGCTGTCCGAAAACGATGAGATTTTGGTGTGGGGCTTCCCTCGGTTGCAGATCGAGGAGACGGGGAAAGTCCTTTGGTGTGGAGAAGCTGCCAGTCCTAAGAATCCAGACATCAAACATCCTGGTCAGATACCCCAATACCCCCTATATTGTTGGGGGGGGGGGGGTTATAAGGTTCCAGCAATATCCTACCAAGGCACAGAAGTGCTAGGAATGTGTACAGGTGTCACTGGAGACACTGGGGTCACTGATTCACTGGAGCGTGCACTGGGGTCACTGGAGACACTGGGCTCACTGATTCACTGGAGCGTGCACTGGGGTCACTGGAGCGTGCACTGGGGTCACAGGAGACACTGGGGTCACAGGTGAGTGCACAGGGGTCACAGGAGACACTGGGGTCACTGAGTCACTGGAGCGTGCACTGGGGTCACTGGAGCGTGCACTGGGGTCACTGGAGCGTGCACTGGGGTCACTGGAGCGTGCGCAGGGGTCACTGGAGCGTGCACAGGGGTCACATGAGACACTGGGGTCACTGGAGCGTGCACAGGGGTCACAAGAGACACTGGGGTCACTGGAGCGTGCACTGGGGTCACTGGAGCGTGCACTGGGGTCACTGGAGCGTGCACTGGGGTCACTGGAGCGTGCACTGGGGTCACTGGAGCGTGCACAGGGGTCACTCTGCGGAGGTGTGTGTGGAAGCAGTGGTCTCTCTGCGGAGGTGTGTGTGGAAGCAGTGGTCTCTCTGCGGAGGTGTGTGTGGAAGCAGTGGTCTCTCTGCGGAGGTGTGTGTGGAAGCAGTGGTCTCTCTGCGGAGGTGTGTGTGGAAGCAGTGGTCTCTCTGCGGAGGTGTGTGTGGAAGCAGTGGTCTCTCTGCGGAGGCGTGTGTGGAAGCAGTGGTCTCTCTGCGGAGGCGTGTGTGGAAGCAGTGGTCTCTCTGGGAGTGCGTTGGACTTCTGCAGAGAGACCGCTGCTTCCACACACACATACTGAGTTGTGGATTTGTAAAACAAAAAGCAATGCTGCAGTACTGCGGATAAACAATTATATATATTTTTTTCTTCCAGGATTGTGTGCCGGACGTTTGATGTTAAAGACCTGAAGGTATCCGTCATATTTACTATTTCCAGAAATGATGGGATTAGTGATTGGAAATGAAGTCTGGTGTATCCAAATACTGTATTGTCTCCGGGGGCGTGGCTTGTGGGGGGGGAGGGGGGTTATGTACTAATTGCGAATTGATTGGGCACTTTGCAGTGGATGCAGAGATTCGTGCAGAGAATACCCAATCACGTGCAAGAGAAAAAAAAAACAGCATGATTGGATGATGGAAGTCAGCTGAGATTCACCTAATTTATTAACCATTTAAGGACCGAGCCTCTTTTTCTACACTTCTTTACAAGTTAAAATAATTTTATTTATTTTTTTTGCTAGAAAATTACTTAGAAAAAAATGATATACTGTTTGGGGTTTCTAACACCCTGGAGAATAAAATGGCGGTCGCTGCAATACTTTCTGTCACGCCGTATCTGTGCAGCGGTCCTACAAGTAAACTTTTATGGGGAAAAAATACACTTTTTTTAAATTAAAAAATAACACAACAGTAATGTTACCCCTGAAAAACAACCCCCCACCATAATTCTATAAAATGTCAGGATGGTACAATTACCCCCCAAATCGCCCCTCTTTGGAAGAGGCGAGGTTTTTAAAGTTGTCATTTTTGTTTCACAATTAATTTTTTTCATCCTGTCCCCAGTGCAGCGTCGTCCTATGATTGGTGAGGTGGGGGTCGGGGACGCTGACTGCTGACAGGATGTAACACTGAACTCCTCTAGGGGGTGACGAGGCTTTTTGTTATTATTGATGATCACTGGTATAATAATGTCTTTCATTCATGGCAGCTTGCTTACTATTGTGATGCTGTGATTGGCCCGCAGCTATAACAGGGTACAGATAAAGAGGTACCATGTGAGCAATAATGTAATGTATAGCGGCTTACCACTCCTTACTTGCAGAGACAGTACAAGGAGACGGTCTGTTGTGCTGCAGTTCAAGGAGCATGCTGATAGGAGGAGAGAGCAGAGTGACAGGGAGATGAACTCATCAGTTTTTTGTTTTTGTTTTTTTGCTTCTACTTCACTGTCCAGTCACAGGTTGGGGGGAGGGACAAGGCCTGAAAGTGTTGCCTCTTGCTTTCCTTTCAGTCTTGCACAGGTGTACCGGCTCCTCCCCTTCAGTCTTATGCAGGTATCTCGGCCCTTCCCCTTCAGTCTTATGCAGGTATCTCGGCCCCTCCCCTTCAGTCTTATGCAGTTATCTCGGCTCCTCCCCTTCGGTCTTATGCAGGTATCTTGGCTCCTCCCCTTTGGTCTTGCGCAGGTGTGCCGGCTCCTCCCCTTCGGTCTTGCGCAGGTGTGCCGGCTCCTCCCCTTCGGTCTTGCGCAGGTGTTCCGGCTCCTCCCCTTCGGTCTTGCGCAGGTGTGCCGGCTCCTCCCCTTCGGTCTTGCGCAGGTGTGCCGGCTCCTCCCCTTCGGTCTTGCGCAGGTGTGCCGGCTCCTCCCCTTCGGTCTTGCGCAGGTGTGCCGGCTCCTCCCCTTCGGTCTTGCGCAGGTGTGCCGGCTCCTCCCCTTCGGTCTTGCGCAGGTGTGCCGGCTCCTCCCCTTCGGTCTTGCGCAGGTGTTCCGGCTCCTCCCCTTCGGTCTTGCGCAGGTGTTCCGGCTCCTCCCCTTCGGTCTTGCCCAGGTGTTCCGGCTCCTCCCCTTCGGTCTTGCCCAGGTGTGCCGGCTCCTCCCCTTCGGTCTTGCCCAGGTGTGCCGGCTCCTCCCCTTCGGTCTTGCCCAGGTGTGCCGGCTCCTCCCCTTCGGTCTTGCCCAGGTGTGCCGGCTCCTCCCCTTCGGTCTTGCGCAGGTGTGCCGGCTCCTCCCCTTCGGTCTTGCCCAGGTGTGCCGGCTCCTCCCCTTCGGTCTTGCCCAGGTGTTCTGGCTCCTCCCCTTCGGTCTTGCCCAGGTGTTCTGGCTCCTCCCCTTCGGTCTTGCCCAGGTGTTCCGGCTCCTCCCCTTCGGTCTTGCCCAGGTGTTCCGGCTCCTCCCCTTCGGTCTTGCCCAGGTGTTCCGGCTCCTCCCCTTCGGTCTTGCCCAGGTGTTCCGGCTCCTCCCCTTCGGTCTTGCCCAGGTGTTCCGGCTCCTCCCCTTCGGTCTTGCCCAGGTGTTCCGGCTCCTCCCCTTCGGTCTTGCGCAGGTGTGCGGGCTCCTCCCCTTCAGTCTTGCTCAGGTGTGCGGGCTCCTCCCCTTCAGTCTTGCTCAGGTGTGCGGGCTCCTCCCCTTCGGTCTTGCTCAGGTGTCCCGGCTCTTCCGCCGGATTGAAATGGCCTTCTCTGATATCACTGCACACTGTGAGCTTCTCAAAATATGCATTAGACGCTGCAGCAAATTGGATAGAGCCCCGCCCCGTTTCCTGGCTGGAAGATGTCCACCCTCATCTGACCCTTTCCTCCCCAGCCTGATTGACCTTGGACTGCCAATCAGCCAAGCAGGCTTAGCATCATGTGTGGGCATTATCTAGGGTGGTCTGCTGTTTTTCAGGAAGCCATGACCAGCCCCTCCCACCAACCATGATCCGCCTGTCTTACATAGAGAAGCACAGAGACCCAGTGATGACATCACAGTGTATAAAGTATGGTGTGTAATGGAAATGTTTTATGAAAAAAAGAAAAGAAAACATTAGCATTTTGATAAAGAGGAGAGAAGGAGAAGAAGGCAGCAGCGTTCCCAGCAGATAAACCTTCCCACCCGATGTCTCTTCTACTGAGCTGGTATTCCCAGGTCTGTCCAATCACATCAACACTCTGATTGGCTGTCACAGTGGTCACATGATCGGGAGGAGGTCCAGCCAGTCATGACTTTTTTTTTTTTTTCTTTTGCTTTTAGAGGTACAGAGATATTTGAGGCAGATCTCTCCATAAAGAGGACCTGTCACCTGTCATTCTGTTTCGTTATGTTTATATTCATTCCGACAGCAAAAAAAAGTGATCGCAATTTTTTATTTATTTATTTTTTAAGGTACGGTGTGAAAAAAAAAAAAAGAGAAAAAATGTAATGAAATGCGCGTTCGCGCACAGTAGTGAACACATATGTAGGCGTAACATCGCCTTCACATTATACAATAAAAAAAATAAAAAATTAGGGTATATCCTATTTTTTTTATTTCTTTTATTATTATTATATTCTTTAAAAAAAAAAATTAAAAATAAGAAAACTGCTACGCAAAGAACATGTGACATTTAAAATTTACTAGAATATATATATATATTATATTTTTATACATATAAAATACTTCTATATATATATATAATTACACACAATAAATGATGTATATAATTTTTTTTTTTTTTAATATAAAATACTTTTTTGGACACTTGTTTACAAGTAAAAATCTATTTTTTTTTTCTACAAATATATTTCTATCTCTATATCTATATCTCTAATCTATACACACACACTCTAAGTAGTTTTCTAGAAAAAAAAAAAATCAGTGTATTCAGCCTTTTGCCTGAAGTTCGTCTACAAGTCTTTTTTTTTTTTTTTTTTTTTATTGCATTTTTTTGTTTTTTTAGAGTACAGCTAAACCAGCTGACTGGAAGTATCAGAGCGCGCCTATGTCCTGGCTTACCATAGAATGTAATATTAATGTAGATCTCACCGTTTCATTGCCTTCATCCGCAACGTATCAAGAGCAACAGAAATGTACCCGGGTGAGTGTTTGTTGTATCAACTGCTTATCATATTTGAGTGTTTTGGACATTTCTACATAAAAAAATAAATAAAAATAAAATAGGAGGGGGCGTGTATTGTGTATATTGTGTATTTTATAAAAGGAATGTATACGGTAAAACCTTGGATTGCGAGTATAATTCATTCCAGAATCCTGCTTGTAATATCAAAACAAATTTCTCCATAAGAAATAATGGCAACTGATTCATTCCATAACTATTTATTCATAAGTCCTTCCGTTTATAGCCCATATAAAAAAATGTAATTAATGTGATTGGTTGTGTAACCATAAAATGTCCATCCTCAAATGGAAGCCTTCTCTCAAGGGGATTAGAAGCGAAATCCAGCAGGAACTCCAGAGTATAAAAGAGAAAAGAGGGCGCCTCTAAGTGTAGCAATAAGTTGTACCTTCATTAAATGTGACCATATTGCTACACTTAGAGGCGCCTCTCTTCCTTTTTTTTTTTTTTTACAATTTTATTTATTTAAAGAAGCAACTGAACACACATTTTTCTCCAGGTATGTCCAACAAGAAAACAAAAAGAAATAATAACAATTCAGGTATTGCCAACTAATATCATTCAGGTTGAGCATACCGATACAGAATATCAAAATTATATAACATAATAGACAATTTTACAATTCATGACAGACATCTGGGGACTCCCCACATCATTTCACCTTGCCTTGGTGTCTATTCCATCATATTGTAACCTATTGGCCTGTGTGTTCCTGTGCCTCAAATTTTCTCTAACTTATTATTCTACAAAAACAAAAAACAAAACCCAAAAAAATAAACTTAATGTTAACCCTAGAATAAAAAAAAAAAAATATATATATATATATATATATATATATATATATATATATATATATATATATACTCAATTACTTGTATATCAAGTCAAATTTCATTAAAAAAATGTTGCTTGTCTTGCAAAACGCTCTCTAACCAAGTTACTCTCAAACCGAGGTTTTACTGTATTTTGAATTATTATTGACACAATTACCATATTTTCATTATTGTATTAAATATAGAGATTTGTAGATTCTCCACTAGAGGCAGCGTAGAGTAGCTACCACAACGGCTGACTGATGGCCTAACAGCTGTTGGGATAAGAAGTGGACTGGCAGAGCGATGATTTCAGCACCCAGACAGAACTTCTGCAGAAACTTGAAGATTATTTACATTAAAGGGTAACTTCACCTTCATGGGGGGGGGGGGGGGGGGGAATTGGCAAATAAAAAAATAGTATACAATACCCGGGGGGGGGGGGGCACGAGTGAGGCGATTGGTTGGTGGTCTGAAAGTTTCCCGACCGCCTCACGCAGATATACTGCGGCAGAAGGGGACGGCAGAATCGCGTACCTGTACGCTGCCCTTTAAGAGGCGGCTTGCGGGCGTGCCGGGATCTTCGTGATTGTGGGTCCCATGGACTCGATGTCTGTGGGGATACCCGCGATCGTCTCGTGAAGAGGAAGAATGATAATGTAAACAAGCATTCCCCTGTTCTGCCCAGTGTCACTGATCTCTGCTCCCTGTGATCGGGAGCGGTGATCAATGACGTGTCATATATAGCCCCCCCCCCCCCCCCCCACAGTTAGAATCACTACCCTAGGACACACTTAACTCCTACAACGCCATCTAGTGATTAACGCCTTCACTTTTAATTGCACCAATCGCTGTATTAATGCCAATGGTCCCAAAAATGTGTCAAAATTGTCCGATGTGTCTGCCATAATTGTCGCAGTCACGATAAAAATCGCTGATCGCCGCCATTACTAGTATAAAAAAAAAAAATATTAATAAAAATGCCATAAATATATCCCCTATATTGTAGACGCTATAAGTTTTGCACAAACTAATCAATATACACTTATTGCGATATTTTTGGTTAAAAAAAAAAAAAAAATGTATAATACATATCGTCCTAAACTGGAAAAAAAATGTTTTTTTTTATATATTTTATAGCAAAAAGAAAAAATGCTTGTTTTTTTTTTTTTTTTTCAAAATTGTTTGCTTTTTTTTTTTGGGTTAAAGCGCAATAAATAAAAAATGCAGAGGTGATTATATACCACCAAAAAAAAGCTCTATTTGTGTGGGAAAAAAAAAAGGACGTCAATTTTGTTCGGGAGTCGCGTCGCACGACCGCACAATTGTCCGTTAAAGCGACGCAGTGCCGAATCGCAAAAAGTGCTCTGGTCTTTGGCCAGCCAAATGGTCCGGGGCTGAAGTGGTTAAGTGGTTGGCTCTTGTCCGGTCATCGTATATGTACCCCGCTATGGTCCCAACCTTCTTGTCTATCACATTTTATGGGGTGTCGGTGATGTTTATCTTTTGGACGGTTCCAATGATGAAGGAAAATCTCTCCTTAGTTATTATTATGTTATTTCTTTATAATAATTGTAGACGAGACTGGCTCAATGGGCAAAGGAAATAGAAGAGAGTACAATGCTCTTCAATGGACGGGTGAGAGACGAGGGCGGAGATCTGGTGGAAGAACAGGTAAGAATGTACTCTGAATACATTCCGAGTGACCGGGAACACGCTACATGTTACACGGGATAATTACCTGACATGTAATAGGCCGGTGTATTGGACGCAGGAGGGTTTCCAGCTCTGTGATGTCATCATGGGGGGAGGGGAAGAGGACTCCAGTGGTGACCTGTGAAGCTCTGGTGACCTCCATGCCCAAGAGAGTGAAGGCAGTGCTGGAAAATAATGGCGGCCACACAAAATATTGACACTTTGGGCCCAATTTGGACATTTTCACTTAGGGGTGTACTGACTTTTGTTGCCAGCGGTTTAGACATTAATGGCTGTGTGTTGAGTTATTTTGAGGGGACAGGAAATTTACACTGTTATACAAGCTGTACACTCACTACTTTACATTGTAGACAAGTGTCATTTCTTCAGTGTTGTCACATGAAAAGAGAGAAGAAAAGATTTACACCAATGTGACTGAGGGGTGTACTTACTTTTGTGAGATGCTGTATATAAATACTTTTTCCTCTAAATATTCTGGAATTTCGGTTCCTAATCTCTGGTGCAGCCGGATTTATCAATGATTAGAGATTGACATCAAAAGTACAAATTGATTTATTCCAAATTCAGGCTGAGGAACCCCCAAAACATAATTTATTGATATTATTTAAAGTGGTTATAAAACCCAAAACCAGGAATGTCACACTTTGCAGTTTGCCAATCATTGTGGCAGCTGCATTAGTTTTCTCTGTTTCACCTGATGATCTGGCCAGTAACACACCTCCTGTACTAGAGCGCCCCCTCGCTGGATGAAGGAGCACAGGACAGCAGACAGCAGCATTGTCGGTCTGGGGAGAGGGGAGTGTTTAGATGTGTTAGCAGATTTAGATACACTAACTCCGGGGGGGGGGCACCGGACTCGCACGTTTGTATCAGTGTTTTTTGCGAGCCACGTGATTAGAGCCGGAGGCGCACTTGTAACAATAGTTCTCCTCCCAGCCAATCAGGACAGGAGGCGGATTGGGTTTGGCAGGGAGGAGAACGCAGGTGGTGGGGGGTTGGGGGTGGAGCGCTAGGGACCAGCAGTCATTGATTGGCTCTCAAGACTCTAACTGCTACATCTGCAGGACAGCTTGTTGTGTTGAAAAACAGACTTGCTGGCTGGATCGCCAGGTGAAGATAAATGAAAGCCTAAAAAAGAAAGCTAATGCAGCCACCTCAGCCAAGAACTGGTAAGCTGCAATATAAGTGACTGTGTTGGGGTATA
>NW_027507785.1:335894490-335896990 GCF_037356315.1 Lithobates pipiens
TATATATACACACATACATACACACACACACACACACACACATATATATATATATATATATATATGTGTGTGTGTGTGTGTATGTGTATATATATATATATATATATATATATATATATATATATGTATGTGTGTGTGTGTGTGTGTGTGTGTGTGTGTGTGTGTGTGTATGTATGTATGTGTATATATATATATATATATATGTGTGTGTGTGTATATATAATAGGATTTTTATATACAGCTTACCTGTAAAATCCTTTTCTTGAGAGTACATCACGGGACACAGGAGCTTCATTACATAGTGGGTTATATAGGCACCTCTGGTGATTGGACACTGGTTGACCCAATTAAAGAGAATTCCTCCCCTATATAACCCCTCCCATCAGGGAGGCACCTCAGTTTTGTAGCAAAGCAATAAGAAACCACGTAAAACCCAAGAGGGGCGGGAGCCCTGTGTCCCGTGATGTACTCTCAAGAAAAGGATTTTACAGGTAAGCTGTATATAAAAATCCTATTTTCTTGATCATACATCACGGGACACAGGAGCTTCATTACATAGTGGGATGTCCCATAGCAATGCTCAGGTTGAGGGGAGGGAGACACAGATCATGAATCTAGACCGCCAGGGACCTGAGGACCTAAACTGCAGCCTGCAGTACACTGCGCCCAAAGGCGATATCCTCCTGCCCTCTGACATCCACCTGATAGAATCTGGTGAATGTGTGGACTGATGACCAAGTCGCAGCCTTACAGATCTGAGCCAGGGAGGCCTGGTGATGCACTGCCCAAGAAGCACTTACAGCCCTAGTAGAGTGCGCTCTCACCTGAAAAGGAGGAATCTTCCCCTTTAAGTCATAGGCCTGAGAAATAACCTGTCTGATCCACCTCGAGAGAGTGGACTTTGACGCTGCCTGACCCTTTTTAGGGCCTTCTGGCAGAATAAATAAACAGTCAGTCTTTCTTATCTGAGCAGTTGCCTGAAGATAAAGACTGATTGCTCTAACCACATCTAAAGTGTGTAAGGATTCTTCCTCTGTGGACTGAGGATTTGGAAAAAAGGATGGTAGGATTACATCCTGATTCAGGTGAAAACCTGAAACTACCTTAGGTAGAAAGGACCTGTTGGGACGCATAACCACTCGGTCCTTATGGATAATTAAATAGGGCTCTTTACAGGAAAGAGCTGCCAATTCTGATACCCTTCTAGCCGTGGATATGGCTACTAGGAATACCAGCTTCTTTGTCAGGAGAGTTAAAGAAGCCAGATGCAGAGGTTCAAATGGTTGGGCTTCTAAGGCCGAGAGAACCAAATTCAGATCCCAAGGGCATACCGGAGGTTTGACTGGCGGTCTCATCCGCATAGCCCCCTGGATAAAAGCCCGTACTAGGGAATGTGATGCAAGCGGTCTTTGAAAAAAGACCGATAGGGCCGAAATCTGCACCTTGATGGTGCTTATGGCCAAATTCATTTCAAGGCCTGATTGGAGAAAGGCCAAGATTCTGCTAATGACATACCTTCTAGGATGCCATCTCCTGGGTTCACACCAGGAAACATATGCCCTCCAGATCTTGTAATAGATACGCCTGGAGGCCGGCTTTCTGGCATTGACCAGAGTGGAGAGGACTGGCCCCGAAAGACCACGGCCTCTCAAAATGTGGGTCTCAGCAGCCAGACCGTCAAATTCAGACTGCGTAAAGCAGGATGGTAAATTGGACCCTGTGAGAGCAGATCTGGCCGGAGAGGGAGGGTCCATGACCTGCCCACTGCCAACTTTATGATTTCTGCGAACCATGGTCGCCTGGGCCAAGCCGAGGCCACTAGAAGGACCGGCTTCGTCTCCCTCTTGACCCTTCCCAAGAACCTCGATAACAGCGGGTTCGGGGGGAAGGCATAGATCAGATTGTACTGATTCCAGGGAACTGTCAGAGCATCTGACCCCTGAGCAAGTGCATCTCTTGTCCTTGACACAAAGTTGTCCAGTTTCCTGTTGAATCTGGACGCAAACAAATCCACGTCTGGAGTGCCCCACTTGTGACATATGTCTTGAAACACATCGGGGTGCAGAGCCCATTCTCCTGGGCACAACTGCTGGCGGCTGAGATAATCTGCCTGCCAATTCTCCACTCCTGGAATGAAGACTGCAGAGAGGCACGGAACATGCTCTTCTGCCCAGACAAGTATGCGATTCACCTCCTTTTGGGCCACCAGACTTCTGGTACCGCCCTGGTGATTGATGTAAGCCACTGCGGTGGCATTGTCGGACTGAATCCGAACTGGGAAACCTCGCAGTCTGTGAGACCACTCTCTGAGTGCCATGTAAATTGCCCGAATCTCCAAGACATTTATGGGCAGCAGACTTTCGGTCGCAGACCATTTTCCCTGCGAGCATGTTTCCTGCAACACGGCTCCCCAGCCTGTCAGGCTGGCATCCGTGGTGACAATCTTCCATGAGAGGGGAAGAAAGGTTTTGCCCTTCAGCAAATTTTTGGTCTGTAACCA
>NW_027507785.1:335906990-335954258 GCF_037356315.1 Lithobates pipiens
CACTAGCCATGATCTGCCGACCCCTCCCACTAGCCATGATCTGCCGACCCCTCCCACTAGCCATGATCTGCCGGCCCCTCTCACTAGCCATGATCTGCCCCCCTGCTGGCCCCTCCCACTAGCCATGATCTTCCCCCCTGCTGGCCCCTCCCACTAGCCATGATCTGCCCCCCTGCTGGCCTCTCCCACTAGCCATGATCTGCCCCCCTGCTGGCCTCTCCCACTAGCCATGATCTGCCCCCCTGCTGGCCCCTCCCACTAGCCATGATCTGCTCCCCTGCTGGCCCCTCCCACCAGCCACGATCTGCCTGCACTGCATAGAGAAGCGCAGGGACCCGGTGATGACATCACTGGCTCTATTATAAGCTCTGTAATGGGAGGAAACCCCAAATGTCAGTGTGTGGGTCTCTTGTAGATCATAAAACGAGATCTCCTGAATACGATATCTGACCGATGTGAAATAACGTTTGAAGATCTCATCCTCAACAGATCGGTGTGCGGTACGTCTTCTGACATTCTTAGTAAATCGAATTTTATTTTACATTTTCTTTGGCCCTCATGGATGACCCGTATGGCTTTCTCCACCCCCCCCAGACTTCGAGAAGGCGCCGTGTGCGCTTCCCCTCCCCCAGCGGGTGTTTGTTCCCATCCCCGCCTCCGGGGCGGCGCTGTGCGATTACATCATTGGAGAGGAGACCCGAGAGGAGGTGCAGAGTCGGTTCCTGGAGATGTTGGATCACGAAGTGAACTATGAAGATTTGGATTTTGTGGAGGAGGGGAGGAGCGCTCCAGGTAGGTGACCAATACAAAGGCATCTCTTTTATTTTAAATCCAAAAAAACTCTGCAATTATTAATGGCATTCAATGCATTATTATTTTTTATTTTTTTGTAAGCCGGGTAAGTACCTGAATGTGACCCGGGATCAGGCCTGCAGTCTCTGTACAACAGAACTCAAACTGGGAGAGGGAGAAGCAGCACAAGAAGCCAATCAGGTGTGCTGCATTCTGATAGGAAGAGAACGCAGAGTGACGGAGGGATTTGCTTATCAGTCTCCAGCTTTTCCCTTCACTGTCCAGTCGCAGGTTAGGAATAAGACCTATAAAAGGTGCTGCAGGCTGAGGAGGAGCATGCTGACTGGGGGGAGAGAGCAGAGTGACGGAGAGAAGAGTTAATCCCATTGAAAGGGGACAAAAAAAGTATTTAGCTGCAAATTTAAAGTAGAACTATAGGCAAATAATGTTTTCATTTTGGATAGATTAAGGGAGGGTTATACCCCCTGTCAGATTTTTTTTTTTTTTTTTTTTTTTTTCGCCATCTGTGTCCCCCATTGCAGAATTTGCCCTTCACTTCCTGTCCCATAGCCAAACAGAGGTCAGACGTTTCTTGTAGGCGGAGATCAGGTTGGTTGTAGCCCATTCCAGCCTTGTGCAGGTCTCCAATCTTCTCCCCGACGTCCTTGGACAGATCTTTGCTCTTCCCATGATGGTGAGGATTGGAGGGAAGGGATTCTGTGGACAGTAGTCTTCTATACACATAAACGAGTTGTCGTTAGGAGAACCTTCTTACATTGACAGGACTAATCTGTGCACCACATGAGCACCTACTGGAGCCAGTCTGGGGGGGGGAGGGTTATTGTGGATTGGTTGGGCATCAAATACTTATTTTACTCCATTTGTATCATGTGTGTCATTTATGGATGTTTGGTTGATATTCTGTCTCCATCATATAAAATACAATTATAGACCCTTCATTTCTATGTAAGGGGGCAAAACTTACACAATCTGCAGAGAGACGATCGTTATTCCCCCCCCCCCCGTATACACCATGGTTTGTAGAGGCGATAACTTTTGTGAAAACCAATCAATATACACTTATTGTGATATTACATATTTTTGGTAAAAAATATATCAGGAATATGTATTGGCCTAAATTTATTTAGAAATAAAAAAAAAATGAAAAATATATTTTTTTTTTCAGAATTTTCATTTTTTTTGTTATGTTGTTTTATGCTGTGTGTATCGCACAACCACACCATCGTCTGTTAAAGTAGCGCAGTGCCATATCGCAAAAAGTGGTCTGGTTATGAAGGGGGTAAATCTTCTGGAGTTCAACTGCCCCAAGGGGAGGGAAAGGGTGAGAGGGAGGGCGCCGGGGAAGGGTGAGAGGGGGCCCCCAGGGAAGAAGAGAGGGGGCCACAGGGGAGGGAGACAGCGGGGGCGCCAGGGATAGAGAGGGGGGGGCCCCCAGGGAAGGAAAGAGCGAGGTCCACAGGGGAAGGGAGAGAGGAGGGACCCCAGGGATAGAGAGGGGACCCCAGGAAGGAGAGAGCAGGGGGGGCCCCAGGGGAAGGAGAGAGCAGGGGGGGCCCCAGGGGAAGGAGAGAGCAGGGGGGGCCCCAGGGGAAGGAGAGAGCAGGGGGGGCCCCAGGGGAAGGAGAGAGCAGGGGGGGCCCCAGGGGAAGGAGAGAGCAGGGGGGGCCCCAGGGGAAAGGAGAGAGCAGGGGGGGCCCCAGGGGAATTGGAGAGCGGGGGCACAGGCAGCTTTCAGAGTGCCATGCTCCAGGGCTGGTGAAGTGGGATATAATGGAGAGGAATGGTTCTCATTCTGTGCCGGTTCTGGTTTTACACTTGTTCTGACAGAGCCGTTCCTTTCATTCAGCAGCCCAGTCTCATGTACAATTCAGAACCGGGGGTCTGGACATTGGGGGGTCTGGACATTGGGGGGTCTGGACATTGGGGGTCCGCCTGTGAATCATATGACCTTCACTGCCTAGGCATTTAGTCACATGATCTCAGAAGGGAGATTATCGGAGCTGAGGCTCAGCCAATGATTTGTTTTGCTGTAATTGTGGTCCAGAGATGACCAACAGCTTCTGTACTTTGAAACAGGGCCTGTAAGTGAAAGTGAGACTGCAAAGCTGCCACTTAGCTGGTTGCCTGGAATTGACCCCTTTTGCATGTTTGTGATGCTGTCATGTGCGTTGCGTCACGTCCTCACATGCGTTGGAGCAGAGTGAAGGGCACAGTGATGGAGGTAATGTACTCATCGCTCCATCTCAGGAATATAAACGGCCCCCCCAACAATAATCCAGTTCTGTGCTATGGCGGCACTTCTTGGAATTACATTTTGCAACCTTTTTATGGCTTCCAATTTTTCTTTTGGTTTTCTAGCTGAAGAAGAAGCGGTCTGTAAGCCGTCCGGTGATGAGAAATGTCCGGGTAGGAAGGACGTCCCGTCATCATCATTATCTCCCGGTGTAGGTGAGTGTTCAGGGTGTTCATTTCATTTAAAGGGTAACTCCGCTAAAGGAGAAAGCACTCCCCTCCGGGTGATCTCTGTACACCGCCTGTGTTGTGGGGAGGGGAGGTGTTCTGTAGTCCTGTGTGACAACTCCACTCCTCCATGAACCCAGTGCAGGGAGTGTTGTCACCCTCGGACAGGAAGTGTGTCCCTGGCAGGATCCCCGGGTGAAGAAAACCCGGCTATACACACCCAGTGCAGCCTCCATGTCTCAGGACGGGTCGGCTGCCCTATTGTAGGATTGTTGTACTTCCCAAAGAAAATGTTTTCTTTCATTGAGGAACAAAGGAAGACCCCCCCCCCCCCTTCATTCGGGTTATACTGCCTCCTACAGGACTGGACACCAGGAAAAAAGAATGAAGGTGACTTCCTGGGGTTTATTTACTAAAAACGTAAATCTACTTTCCACTACAAGGAAGTTCAGTCGCTGGAGATCCGAGGGGGACGTGCAAGGAAAATAAAAATCAGCATTTTTGCTTCTTTTCTTTTTTCCTCCTTTTTTTTTATATATTTTTTTCGAAGATAAATCTCTATCAAAGGACAAAAGACGGGACAAATGCTCCAATGTTGCAATCCATTTACTGAAAAATGTTCAGAAAATACAAAACTTGTAATGCCAGTATATCTATATATAGATAGAGAGATATTAATATATATATATATTATATTTATCTCTATATTAGCAGAGACCCTAGGGAATAAAATGGCGAGTGCTGCAATTTTTTCATGTCACTGTATTTGCACAGCGGTTTTTCAAAAATACAATTGTTTACTTCTAGCCTGGATCGGAAGTGACAATGTGACATTGCTCTGGTCCTCCCAGTCCATAGAGGACCCAGGACCAGGATCCAGTCCCAGGGTAGGCAACCTCGGCCCTCCAGCTGTGGGGAAACTACAAGTCCCATGAGACATTGCAGGACCCCGACCATCACAGGCATGAATCCTAGAGGCAGAGTGGGGCATGATGGGATTTGTAGTTTCACCACAGCTGGAGGGCTGAGGTTGCCCCCCCCCCCCCGATCTGTCATATTAAAGTGGATGTAAACCCTTACAGACCACTTTAACCTACAGGTAAGCCTAGATTAAGGCTTACCTGTAGGTAGGTGCTTGAATTATCTCCTAGACCTACAAGGTCTAGGAGATATTTTCAAATCGCTGTAAGGCGATTTCTTCTGCGCGTGTTGGAAAGGGCACGGTGTGGCGTTTCTAGCTCAGGTCATGCCGTAACTGGTGGCTCCTGCGTGCATGCGCGGGAGTGACGTCACGCAACACTGGCCAGTCACAGAGCCGGAGCCGGAGTTGGCGGCCCCGGAAGGAAGAGAGGTGAGGAATGGACGCACGCTGCTAGTGAGGAAGACGGGGACATCGCTGACTTCTCCTGCAGGTAAGTGTCACATAATGGGCTGGATGCGATGCCGATGCGATGCATAGTAGCCAATTATACTTTACCTTTGCAGGGAAACAAAGAGGAAGCAAAGCCCATCAGGGTTTTCTTCCTCTTTAATCGGTGCTCTGGTACAAATGATAACCCAGGAAACACCGGTGAGCTGGGGGGAACGCCCCTACCCCGTTTCTGAAAGCATTCCAGTGGCTCATGAGAGAGCCGGCCGTCAGCTGAAAAAAAAAAAAATACCAGGGGGGCTATGATAATCGCTTATTGTTTATTTCAGGTACTTGTATAGTGCCGTCAATTTACTCAGCACTTTACATATATATATATTGTACATGCACATCTGTCCCCACCCTCGAGGAGCTTACACTCTAAGGTCCCTAACACACATTCATACATACACAGGCCAATTTAGACCGGATCTGATTAACCTCCCAGCATGTCTTTGGAGTGTGGGAGGAAACCGGAGTACCCGGAGGAAACCCACGCAGGCACCGGGAGAACATGCAAACTCCAGGCAGATGGTGTCGCGGTCGGATTTGAACCAGCGACCCTTTTTGCTGCTAGGCGAGAGTGCCGCCCACTACACCACTGTGCCGCCCCACATAACCCACTTCAGCCATAACCACAGTAAACTGCTTACAAACCGCAGCGTGTATTTTTTTATATGTGTGTGTGTGTGTGTGTGTGTGTGTGTATGTATGTATATATATATATATATATATATATACTGCGGTCAGAAAGAGGATATGGAGACCTATGTTTTTTGCTAGTGTCCAGCCTTTCTGTAGGGGGCAGTATAACCCGAGAGTGAATGACTTTCTGTGCCCTGGAGAGATGAGCAATGACATTTCTGTACTTAGTAATATAGATTGTGGAGAGAATCCGTTCCGCTTTCATTGTATTAGAGACATTGTTACACATTGATAATGGATGAAACAAAGTCGCATTAATTGTAGAAGGTGTAACTGATGACGATCATTCCAGATCCGTGTCTTCTCCGGTATCCTCCGGCAATAAAAAAGATATGTATTGTGAACACGCCGCTATATTACTTTATATTAAATACTTAAAATGTGACATTCGGTGTTTACAAATCGGTGTTTATTTTTATTTTACAGGGATTATAATCGCAGCAGCCGTTGTTCTGGTGGCAATCCTCGTATATTTCCTGAAATAAAGATTGGGAAAGGAATAACTACAACGCATGGAATGGGGGAGATTATACAGAGAATATCCAAGAATCCATCTACAGCCAAAGCTGAGCTCCGGACAGATAATAAACCTCCTTTATTCAGTTATGTAATCATTACAAAACCATTAAATGCATTCAATACGGAGAAATAACAGAAGTACTTGAATTTGTCTTCAGATTTGCCGCCTTTGATGTGACAGGCGGGGAAGTAGTCGGGTATGTAGAGTGCAGTCTATGAACACGCCTGCAGGAGGGAGGAGCAGCGGAATGACTTCAATGGTCTTCTGCTTCTCCTTCATTGTCCTCTCAGTGGCAGATGCAGGGGAGGAGATTGTAGTGCACTCTGCGGGGGGGGGGGGGGGGGGGGGGGGGGGGGTTGGGGGTTAGTTATCTGGCAGGATGTGTATATTTTTTATTATATTATTTATTTATAACATTTATTCAGTTGTGTGTTTCATTGTTTGCCTGGAATTCATCCCTTATAATCCTGTAAAATGTATTTTATATAATTTTCATCTTTCTTCTTTTTTTTTTTTTTATATGTTTTACATGACCAACCCCCATCCAAGACTGTACCCTCTCAATGCTAGGCATATTTATTGTTTTTTTTTTTCTTTTTTTTCTCTGTATGTGATGTTAAACATAAAAGTAAGCCTAAACCAATGGATATTCGCACATCAAGCTCTTTATTAGGGTTCCTACAATTCACTAAATTGTGACCTTTAAAGGGGTGCACATGGTCAACATCAATACACAGAGAGGCTGGGGCATTGGAGCACTGATTGTGGGTACTGGGGGGCTCAAAGTGTGCCAAGAAAACTCTCCATGGCATTACACCACCAGCCAGGTTGGGTATAACGGGTATAACGGATTCATGCTGTTGACATCAAATTCTAAGCATCAGTGAAGAATTGGTGTTGCGCTCCCAAAATAACAGGGAAGCAGAAAAAAAACTATATATGAAACATGTATCCCCGCCAACATATATCAATATTATAATAGTGTAAAGGAAAGCTTATAACAAAAGATCAATTAAAGTGCTCAGGTGCATAGTAAAAATTATCATACATAAATAAATAAAACAGGAGAACAATCAATGTGTAAATAACAGAGTAACACTCGTGCTGTGATAAAAGTTCAGTGATCAATAAAGTAAAGTGCTAATGTGCATATAGCAGATCGACTTAAAAAAAAACATAAAGTTATTCAGGGTGACCAATATAAAAGTCCAAACGTGGGTAATGCAGTGAAGTATCACAAAAACGATGGAATTGAACGGTGAAGTTCACAGTGCCAAACCAACTCTCTCCATTTAAGTGATATCCACGTGTTTAATGGGCACACCAGGTAATTACCTTACTGCTGTAAGGTATACAGCGTAAATAGCCTCTTAGCAATAGGACACTTGGGATCAGGAAAAAAGGGCTTCACACTTCTGTAGCGTCACCACCATCCATCAGATTCCTCCGTGGGTATTGCCAGCATAAACACTCAAGGAATAGATATAGGACCCACCATGGTGTAGTAGATTTAAATATATATCGATTTTTATTCAGAAATTTAAAACTACTCACAAAGCTATGACAGAGAGGTCGCACAGCAAACCAGACTACGAGCGTACCGCTCGAGTGTAGACGTCACTTCCGGTATCCTACGCGTTACGTCACTTCCCGTGACTTCAACTGGGGTGACTTCAACCCAGTTGAATCCCACTTTAAAATAGTCACAAAGAAGAGGTTTTCCAGCACACCGCGGATCATCAAGTGTGTCCAAACGGTGATCATCACATGCCTGACGAAGGGGTCCTGCGTGACTCCGAAACGTTGCGTTCCCTTTATTGTGACGTGATCATGCTTCAATAAAAAAAAACATTTGGGACTCAACGCGATGATCCGTGGTGTGCCGGAAAATCTCATGATAGTGGCTCTCTGGTGTGGTCCCACCTGGTGGTGGCTACAACACCCAAAACTCTGGAGCTTTCTCCAGAAACGTGTGCGGTGGGAATTTGAAGTATTACGGTGTTATAATAGGGCCCTGCTCCGGGGCAAGGGAGGCATCGCAACTGAGAAGTCAGTGTTTTGGAGGCCTTCAGCAGAGCAAATATTCACTTGAGTTTTTTTTGCCATAAGTGAGGGTATTCCCTTGTGGGGAAATCCAAGGAGAAGGTGTGGAAATGGGGTAACTGAGTCTGAGGAAGGAGAACACAGCAACCAAAGTAATGCCAATCTTGTGGCAAAGTCCTGGTGCCCAAAGGGTTGGGGGGGAAGAACCCGAGGATCACCTAAATGGGCTGTAGGTGGAAGAGGCGGTAAAATGTGTGACACTGCCCTCTAGACCCGCTGCGGGTGACGATACAAAGTTAATAATGCCCTCAGATCGGGTCGAACTGTGAACTCGCACAGGAATCGGATTGCGTAGGTGAGAACACCCATGTGATTCGATTTCAGTGCGGGGGGAGGGAGGAGAATTCCCTGCACCATTTTTTTTTCCTGCGAATCTAATGCGAGTTCAGCCATACGAACTGTATGGCAGAACACGCGTCGCATGTGATCGGCACCTGCAGTGCGGGTGTGAATCGCATGCAATGTCTGAGATCGCATATGTGTGATCCTAAGCTAAGCGCCAAGTTTACAAAGTTTCAAACACATTCCCAGTTTTCTGATAGTTTAACACTTCAATTGTTATCATTCCCCCCCCCACAAGTAGAGATTTCTTTTGGTGGTATTTGATCACCTCTCTGGTTTTTATTTTTTGTGCTATAAACCAAAAAAGAGCAACAATTTTGAAAAATTACTTTTTGCTATAATATCCTCAATTTTGAAAACAAAAAAATGTTTTCCCTCAGTTTAGGCCAATATATATTCTTCTATTTTTGGTACTAAAAATCGTAATAAGCGTATATTGATTGGTTTGCACAAAAGTTATATCATCTACAAAATAGGGGATAGATTTATGGTGAAATTTTTTTATTTATTTATTTTTTTTTTTACTAGTAATGGCAGCGAACTAAATTTTTTTTTTTTTTTTTATCATGATTGCAGCAGACAGATTGGACAATTTTGACTATTTTGGGACCAGTGATATTTATACAGCGATCAGTGCTATGAAAATGTACCGATTTACTGTATACATGTCACTGTCAGGGAAGGAGTTAACACTAGGGGGTGATCAAGGGGTTAAATGTGTTACCTAGGGAGTGATTCTAACTGTGGTGGGAGGGGACTGACTAGGGGAGGAGACCGATCGGTGTTCATACTTGGTATGAACACACAATCTCTCTCCCCTCCCCTTAGGACGTGGATCTGTGTTTACACACACAGATCCACGTTCCTGCTCTGTAACGAGTGATCGCAGATGCCCGGTGCACATCACGGCACGACAGGCACACGCAACGGCTCCTCTGTGACATGTAGGATTTTTGTTTTATTAGTATGGTTTTCATATGAAACAAAAAAAAAACCCACGCATGCTCAGAAACTAAAGAACACGTTCCGTCACCCGATTGGCTGAAAGGATAGGCGATCCTATTGGACGCCTGGGAGACGCACGCATGATGGAGGAAAGGGACACAGGAGCCAATGCTAGCTGCCTAGATGGGGTAAGTGCCAGACCAGGGGTTGGGGTATTTGCCACCCCCCCCCCCCCCCCAAAAAAAAAAAACAACACACCAGCCGCCATTGGTTGTGATGATATGTACAGTTTTACACATGTCAAAGCTGCAAAATTGTGCTCAGGCATTTAGATTTGTTTTATCTTCAGGCAAAGGGATTATGATTTCATAGTATTATACAGGCGGTCCCCGGCTTACAAACAAGATCGGGTCTGTAAGTTTGTTCTTAAGTTGAATCTGTTTGTAAGGCGGAACGGGGGCATTTTTTTTAAGTGTAGCTCCAGCCAAAAAATAATAATTTTACCTTTTTTTTTTTGCATAGCACAGGGAACATTGTAACATTTGTTTTGCTGTCTGTGCCCCCTGTTCACAAGATTTCACCTCACTTTCTGTCTCTACGACAATTGGATTTTGAAATTTTGTTGTGAAAACAAGGATTGGTGATAAAGCTTCAATGGAGACATATTTTTCTCATGATAACTCTTCCAGGGGAGAATTTCCCTTCCCAAGGGGAGATTTCCTCACACTTCCTGTTGTCTCCTTCCGTTTGTAACCCGGGGACCTCCTGTATATTTAAATAATAGTGAAGCCAAGTGTGATTTCACCGTAAGAGAGGAGGGGTCCATCATCTTAGAACACAAGAAAAAAAATCTCAGGTCTCTTGGAGTGGGGTTACAGATGATGTCCAGGGGGCATATCCAAAAAGGCCGTCTTTGCAGATGACACCGAGCTCTGCAGTGGAATAACGTCCTTACAGGATGTCTCCAATTTACAAGCCAACTTCAGTGCTCCATCTAATTGGACGACTATGTGGCAGATGAGGTTTAACATTGATAAAAGCTCTGCAGTTGGGGGCTAAGAATATACATCATACATACTAGGGGAATCAGTGGTGGAGAAGGATCTGGGGGGGGGGGGGAATCAGTGGTGGAGAAGGATCTGGGGGGCAATCAGTGGGTGGAGAAGGATCGGGGGGGGGCAATCAGTGGGTGGAGAAGGATCTGGGGGGGAATCAGTGGGTGGAGAAGGATCTGGGGGGGAATCAGTGGTGGAGAAGGATCTGGGGGGGAATCAGTGGTGGAGAAGGATCTGGGGGGCAATCAGTGGGTGGAGAAGGATCTGGGGGGGGGGGATCAGTAGTGGAGAAGGATCTGGGGGATCCATAGTGGAGAAGGATCTGGGGGGGGGGGGATCAGTAGTGGAGAAGGATCTGGGGGGATTCATAGTGCAGAAGGATCTGGGGGGATTCATAGTGGAGAAGGATCTGGGGGGATCCATAGTGGAGAAGGATCTGGGGGTTTTCGTAGATCATAAGCTCAATAATAACATGCAATGCCAAGCTGCAGTTTCCAAAGCGTGCAAAGTCCTTTCCTGTATATAGAGAGGTATGGACTCCAGAGAGAGATATCATCTGTACAAATCATTAGTAAGACCTCATCTGGAATATGCCGTTCAGTTTTGGGCTCCAGTTCTCCAAAAAGATATCGGGGAACTGGAGAAAGTGCAGAGAAGGGCAACCAAACTGATAAGAGGCATGGAGGAGCTCAGCTATGAGGAACTGAATTTATTCTCTCTTGAGAAGAGAATACGGGGCATATCATCTTCATGTATAAATTCATAAGGGGGGGATATGAAGTCCACGTATAAATTCATAAGGGGGGGGGGATATGATCACCATGTATAAATACATAAGGGGGCATATGATCTCCATGTATAAATACATAAGGGGGGATATGATCACTATATATAAATACATAGGGGGGGTATGATCTCCATGTATAAATATATAAGGGGGATATGTGATGCTGGGGGGAGTATGGGTGTAATATTCCTGCTGGGGAGACGTCTATGCAGGAAGCTCGTACGATGGATACGGTGAGGCTCTGTTCACACCTAGGTGTTCTGCATTCCTGAATCACCACAAAATACTTTCCATATCACGCCTGTGATCCGGAAGGCCTAAGCCCCTGTACACACGGTCGGAGATTTCGACAACCAAATCCGTCAGATTTTCTCAGTCGGGTTTTGTCCGTCGGATCTTGTCTGAAACTGTTGCATACACACGGTCGGACTAAGTTGTCGAAAAATCCGATCTTTCAGAACGTGATGACGTAGATGGGACTACATTCAGGCTAGTAGCCAATAGCTTTGATGTAGGAATTTGATCTCAGCATGCGTGGTACTTGGTCTGATCAAAATTCGCTACACATGATCGGAGTATGTCTGATCAAACCAGTTGGTCGGGAAATATTTCCAACATGTTGGAAAATTGGGTCCGACGGAATCAGTCTGATGCAGACCACACACAGTCTGATTATCCGACAACACGGTCCGATAAGACGCATTCCGACGGATTCTCCGACCGTGTGTACAAGGGCTAAGTGTGATCGCAGCCTAAGCATTTTCTATCAGTTGTTGGGTTCACCTTCTATAGATTCTGGGGGAACATTTTCTTCCTCAAACATTCCACACATTCGCTTCATTCTTTATTCCACCGCTAAGATATACTCCGCATCGAGCTTGTGTAGCGCTTTTCTCTCTGAGAACTCCAAGTATTGGAGATGGCGTTGGCCGGGAATCGAACCCAGGTCAGCTGCTTGAAAGGCAGCTATGCTCACCACTGCACCACCAACGAAAGGTGGCATGTCTTTGTAGTGTGTGAGGAAACCCACGCAAGCACAGGGAGAACATGCAAACTCCATGCAGATAGTGTCCTGGTCAGAATCTGAAACAAGGACCCCAGTGCTGCAAGGATAACCCCTCTGTGCTGCCCATATGCAGCCTCTGTTCTCTAAGGCCTGCCCCCGTTGAGCGGGTTACATCAGTTATGTCCACTCAAAGCGCCTCCAGAAGAAATCCAAACTTATCCTAAACTACAATCTATATATATATAACACTCCAACACACACCCACACAGGGTACAAATTCATACACCTCGCGTGAGTGAGTCCTTGGACTTCTCCATAAAGGACCTTACTGGTAGGAAGAGTTATCAATTCTCCAGCATAGAAAGCCTAAAGAAAGCTGGAAAGACTCCTCCCAACTCTGAAGACAAAAAGAGTTCCAACCTTCCCTCATAGCAGGTCGCCACACCCTTCAAAAACATACCGGCCTTCAACCTCCCCTTATAGCCGGTCCAACACACGCCTCAAAAACATACCGGCCTCCAACCTCCCCTTATAGCCGGTCCAACACACGCCTCAAAAACATACCGGCCTCCAACCTCCCCTTATAGCCGGTCCAACACACGCCTCAAAAACATACCGGCCTCCAACCTCCCCTTATAGCCGGTCCAACACACGCCTCAAAAACCTGGTACCTCATTGTGTAATAGTGATAGAAAAACTGAGTATTTCACAAAAAATAAAACAGATATTTGGCAATGAATTGTTATGAAGAATATATAAATAAAATGATCTTTTGCTGACATTCACTGCGCTGCACCTGCGGGTAAGTGTGATAGCGGCCTAATAGTTGTTATCCCTTTTATAGGTCCTAATATGCCCATTGTATGTCTTGTTTAATCCACTGTCCTCCCTTTTCCTCTCATCGCTCTCCAGGCTGCTGGAAGGAGGAGTGCACTTGGTATCACTCTGCCTGGGACCAGAGCTGCTGATAAGGCAGTACAGCTATCCATCCTATATTGGGCCCGGGCCCCATCACTTCAAAAGGGGGGCCCAGGCACCTGCTGAGCTGGAGGGCCGGCGATGTGTCGAATGCTGTCCCCCATTGGATAGTGTCCGCCCTGTACTGCTCTTGCGCATTACGGAGGACAAGGAGAAGCTGAACATCTCCGAAGATAAACAGCGCCTGCGCCGTGAGTCCAGGTTCAACCCCCACCATCCAAGTGGACATAGAGTTAGAATAAAAAATAGCCGAGCGTAGCGAGCCCACGAGGGGCCCTGTTACTATATGCTACCGTATGTCCACTTGGATGGTGGGGCTTCAACCTGGACTCAGTGCACAGGCGCCGTTCTTCTTCAGAGACTGTCGGAGTCTCCTTGTCTTCCGTGCTGCGCCTGCGCAGTACGGGGCGGACACTATCCGATGGCTGGACAGTTTTTGACACAACACCGCCTGTACTGCCTTATCACTGACACTTGTGGATCTAGTGTAGCTGAGGCTGCAGAGAAAGGGAGGAACCTCTGTCCTCAGTCCCTTTCTCTGTCTCAAATGTGAGACAACAGGGGTCTGTTTAGACCCCTGATATTTCAACCAAAGCCCCCCCCCCCATCCCCCAAGAGGGCAGTTAAAAACAATTGTAAATAGATTCATAAAAACAATGTAAAATTCTAAAAAATTAATTTTAAAAGCATTACAAACTTGTTCAAATGTTTTATATTGGAAAGGTAGGGGTATACAGTGGTGCTTGGAGAGTGGCAAGTGGAGTATATAGGACAATATAAATGTCAATATGTGTATCATGGATGATGATCCACCATGCCTAATATATTAAACACATGAAAGCGCTTGTATTGTCCACTTGGTCATTTTTACCTACAGGTAAGCCTATGATAAGGCCTATATTCAGGCTTACCTGGAGGTAAAATTAATATCACCTAAACCGGTACGGTTCACGTGGCTATGACCCACATGAATGTCCAATCATGTTTCCTAAAATTCTAACAAGGTGTATATAAGGGGGGAAATGGTTTTGTGTGTTAGGAGAAGGTAATACTCACCCTATATATGAGTTCCTGGATGGGAAGCCTTCTGTCCCCTATAAAATAAGGGGTGAAGGTACAGTATGCTGTCCAAAGTTCTTCCACGTTCCCAGTGTAATCCCTATATGGATGCATGCCCGTGGCCAACTCCTATACTATCAATCCCAGGGAGAAATAATCCACCATGGTGTAGTACAGTTTACCTGAAAGGACCTGTAGAAACACAAGTGAGAGAAAGAAGGATGAGCGAGATGGTAGGCCAGGCAGAGGACAGAGATGACTAAAACTGTCCTAAAATTGACATCAAACTAAGGCGGAGCTTGTGAATTTTGGAGGAGGGGCTTAACGTTTACATATAGTCACAACTTTTTATATTTTTTACGTTTTGGACAGAGTACAAAAACAATTGAGTACTGTCCATTTACGCAGCGCTTTACACAGATATATTGTACATTTACATCCAAGATACTTTTTTTTTTTAATTTGCGCTAACATCCAAATTTTCAGGACAAGCTTTTTGGCCGTGGCCCCTTCTTCAAAGGCCCAAAAGTACTTTTTGGGGGGAAAGAAGAGGGCGAAGAAGGGGTCACATCCCCCCCAAAAAGCTCACCCTGAAAATGTGAAGGTTGGTGGAAATAAAACAAAGTATCACAGACAGCACTCAATTGTTCTTGTTGCAAGTGCGCTAATGCGGCTACAATCGCCTCAAGCAGGATCGAGTACAGAAGGGTTAATGCCCCTGCCGGTTTATTTTTGCTGTCTGTATACCATTGGGGAAAGTTCACTTCCTGTTCCAGAGATGCAAGAGGAAGTCAAAGGAAATCTCCCATTCTACTCTGTCTTGTACCCACCATTATAATGCCCCATACACACTGTCAGACATTCCGACCACAAAATCCGTCAGATTTTTTCCCACGGATTTTGGCCAAAACTTGTCTTGCATATACACGGTCGCACAAAGTTGTCAGAAAATCCAATCGTTCGGAACGAGGTGATGTACAAAACGTAAGATGGGACTATAAAGAGGCCAGTAGCCAATATCTTTCCTCTCCAAAATTTTTCTGAGCATGCGTGGCACTTTGTGTGTCGGAATTCTCTACACACAATCGGAAAAAAAGTCTGATCGGATTTTGTTGTCGGAAAATTTTTAGATCCAGCTCTCAAACTTTTTCCATCAGCAATTCCGATGGAAAAAGTCCGATAGAGCCCACACACAATCGGATTTTCAGACAACATAATCCGATCGGACTTTTTCCGTTCCGACCGTGTGTACAGGGCGTAAGACTTTCCCTCTATTCCTGTTCTGGGGACAGCTCTAACATTTCGCATTTCCCTTCATTTTCTCGCTGTCAATGGTCACCAGCAAAAATAAAGAGTGTGACTCCCCCCAATGAGCACTCAGACACCAAGAAACAGGTTTACTGACCCCAATAGCTCAATGTTCACAAACTCTCACCATGGTAAAGAGAAGAGGGAGTACAGCAGGTGAGCAGCTCTGGGAGCTTTTATCCCATTTATATGTGTGAATTGGGCGGGACAGATCCATTCATCTACACCCGGCCTTAATGTCCTCCACAAAGAAGCTGCAACTCAGAACTTCCCACCTTTTGTTGGATATAGAGCCAGCCTGGAGACCCACTGAAAGCAATCGGAGCTCCAGTGGAGGAATTCTCCATTCAATGAAGGGGGAGCCCCTTTAGCTCTTCTCTATATCCCATAATAAGCATTACAAGCAAGTCTAATATCAGGAAATCACCAATCTTACCTCTGGGGCCATGTATAATTTTGTACCCGCAGTTTGTCTGAACTTATTGGATTTGGAGACTCCCATCTCACACAAGCCAAAATCAGCTATTCGAACGTGACCGGACGCATCCAGAAGAATGTTTTCTGGTTTGAGATCTATGTAAAGAAAAAGAGAGAACAGTTACATTAAGCAGAATATGACATGAGCAGGGAGACTTCTGCAGCAGATGGAATGAGACTTTACAGGAGGAAACAACAACTGGGAACTCTGGTGGAAAGTCTTCCTGATTCATCATAAAATAGAGGAAGCCAAGGGGGTGATTATTAGATAATCCAATACTTACCTATGGATGACCTGACCAGCATGCAGGTCCCGCAGTCCACAAATCATCTCTGCAGTGAGACCTCTGAAAATCACTAGCTACTAGGTCCACAAAGGTCCTTTTAAGGACTGGTATAGGTGTACAATATATAGGGTTGTACACGTAAATTATACTTACTTCCAAATATAGAAAGAATATTACACTCGACTGCTGCCCGATTCTGCAGCAGTCTTTTATCAGTGTAGGGACTGAGGGACAGTCTGCAGTGCTGGTGTGGTGTCAGTGCTCTCTATCACGGTGCTGGTGTCAGTGCTCTCTATCACGGTGCTGGTGTCAGTGCTCTCTATCACGGTGCTGGTGTCAGTGCTCTCTATCTCGGTGCTGGTGTCAGTGTTCTCTATCTTGGTGCTGGTGTCAGTGCTCCCTATCTCGGTGCTGGTGTCAGTGCTCTCTATTACGGTGCTGGTGTCAGTGCTCTCTATCTCGTTGCTGGTGTCAGTGCTCTCTATCTCGGTGCTGGTGTCAGTGCTCTCTATCTCGGTGCTGGTGTCAGTGCTCTCTATCACGGTGCTGGTGTCAGTGCTCTCTATCTTGGTGCTGGTGTCAGTGCTCTCTATCTCGGTACTGGTGTCAGTGCTCTCTATCACTGTGTGGGTGTCAGTTCTCTCTATCACGGTGCTGGTGATCATCTTCTGCACCCTCTTCATAGCCTGCCCTGACCTTTCCTCTCCTCCATGGCCTTCATGCGCTTCTGAATTGTCAAAATTTCGCAGATAAAAAAAGAATGCTTGTCGTTGTCGATCCCAGATTCACTTCATACATGTGTTATGTCAGTGGCCATGTGGTGGGACTATGTGTGCACAGCTAGTAATTATTTTGTGGCTGAAAATATGACCTGTAGGTTTTTAAGGTTCGCCTGCCATTGAAGTCAATGGGGCCTTCCGCGAACTTTGCGGTTCACAAACTTTTGACCACGTTTGCGGTTCACATTTGCGAAACGTCCCGTCGGAAGTTCGTCCATCACTATAAGGGGGCCCTCGGATACCGACCCCCCACCCTATGTGAATGAGTATGGGGTACAATGTACCCCTACCCATTCACCTTTGAAAAAAATGTAAATAAAACACAACACACAAGGGTTAAAAATAATTTATTGCACAGCTCCGGGGGTCTTCTTCCATCTTGGGGGGGTCTTCTCGCCGGACTCCTCCACTATCTTCTGGGGACAAGACCCCCGGGCGGCGGCGACGAAGAAGAAAGCCGGGCTCCTCCGCTAGTAAAAGAGCTAGCAAAAGAGCAGAAGATAGCAGAGGAGTCCGGCGAGAAGACCTCCCAAGACGGAAGAAGACCCCCGGAGCTGTGCAATAAATTATTTTCAACCCATGTGTGTTGTGTTTTATTTACATTTTTTTCACAGGTGAATGGGTAGGGGTACATTGTACCCCATACTCATTCACATAGGGTGGGGGGCTGGGATCTGGTGCCCCCTTATTAAAGGGGGCTTCCGGATTCTGATAAGCTCCTCGCTCGCAGACCCCGACAACCAACGGCCAGGGTTGTCGGGAAGAGGCCCTTGTCCTCATCAACATGGGGACAAGGTGCTTTGGGGTGGGGGGGCTGCGCGGCCCCCCTTCCTCAAAGCACCCCCCCATGTTGAGGGCACGCGGCCTGGTACGGCTCAGGAGGGGGGGGGGGCGCTCGCTCATCCCCACCCCCTTTCCTTGCCGGCCGGGTAGCGTGCTCGGATAAGGGTCTGATATGGACCTAGGGGGGACCCCCACGCCGTTTTTTCAGCGTAGGGCTTTCCCTTTAAGTCCATACCAGGTAACGGGGCCAGCGACGAGTCAATCTCACCACCAAACGCAGCGACATTGACTTCCTTCGCTAGTCCTGGCTACCTGGAGCTGCGTTCAAAATGAAAGGACTTTTCTCCATGCGGGAAAGTCCGTTAATTTCAAAAGTACAGCGGACTAGCACACAGACGGCCATTACAGTTTTTGAGTCAAAACTACTTTCTAAGTCAGCTGGACTTTTGGGTAAAAAAAAGTCAGCCGGAGCCCACACACGGGCGGATTGTCCGGTGGACTCGAGTCCACTGGAGTTTTCCGCCGGATAGCTTGATCGTGTGTACGCGGCATTGGATTCACTGTTCTCTGTAATTGGGCAGCACCCAGTGTTCGCCGTGACGCGCTGTGCGCTCCACATTACTGCTTAGGTTCGGGTGCCCAAAGGTGCCTCAAGTCTTGTAAAGTTCTAGCAACACCCCTGTATTATACCCAGGCCATCCACAATGACCACCAACCCCATAAGGTACACAACACTCCACTCCTGGGCTGATTTAACAGACTGTTTGCAAAGTATTCTGTAGCGCTTACCCCCGGAGGAGCTGCTGGTAATTAATTGGGCCTGTACTCTGCTATTTCCACCCCCAAGGATTTGGCTCAACCCGCTTGACACAGCTGTGTTATGCCGCGTACACACGACCGGACTTTCCGGCGGACAAGGTTCGACGGTCTTCCCGATGGACTTTCGGCAGAGGTCCGACGGACTTGGCCACACACGACCGGACTAAGTCCTTTCAAAAGTCAGTTTGTTTTGAATGTGATGGTGTAAACGCGACTAAACAAGGAAGTTCAGTAGCCAATAGCTGCCCTTTTGCTGTCAGTGTCACTGTGACTCAGGAGGGGGCGTGTCCTGCCGGTGATCTGTGCTGCGGCACACTGCTGTCAGTGTCACTGTGACTCAGGAGGGGGCGTGTCCTGGTAGTGATCTGTGCTGCGGCACACTGCTGTCAGTGTCACTGTGACTCAGGAGGGGGCGTGTCCTGTCGGTGATCTGTGCTGCGGCACACTGCTGTCAGTGTCACTGTGACTCAGGAGGGGGCGTGTCCTGTCAGTGTCACTGTGAGAGTCCATTACATGTGTGCATCGCCCATTCTGTATTGCCCTCCTGAGTCCTGTCCCTGAGCTACTTACTATATGAAAAATAAAATAAGAAATATGCTTTTTGCCTTATTATCTACCCGAAATCACATTGCTAATTGCATATTGTACTTATTTGTGGCCTAAATACTGGAATTTGCGCTTAAAACTGTAATTGTGTAACTTTTGGAAATGCCAGTAAAAACTTGGCTGTGCCAGTACATTTTGGGTGTCGTGTCAGTAAATTTCAATCTGGTAGGTTGGTAACACTGGGCACCATGGATGTGCTGATCACTGGTGCAATGCTTTACAGGCAGGGCGGGTCCTACCATGGGTCCCAGGGGGTCCATTGGACCCGGGCAGCACTTTGAGATGGGCAGCAAATTGAACCACCGTCACCTCTCCTTCTCTTCTATTCATCCAGCAAATTGACAACCAAGATTTATTTTCCAGCTGTTTTCTGTGCCATGGTGACAACTGTCCCCCACGTGGCTCCGCCTGTCCCTATACTACCACCCACCCTTATACTGCCCTAGCCTGTCTATATATTGCCCTAGTCTCTCTGTATACTACCCTAGCCTGTCTATATACTGCCCTAGTCTCTCTGTATACTACCCTAGTCTCTCTATATACTACAGTAGCCTGTCTATATATTACCCTAATCTCCCTGTATACTACCCTAGCCTGTCTATATACTACCCTAGTCTCTCTGTATACTACCCTAGCCAGTCTATATATCGCCCTAGTCTCTCTATATACTACCCTAGCCTGTCTATATATCGCCCTAGTCTCTCTATATACTACCCTAGCCTGTCTATATATTGCCCTAGTCTCTCTATATACTACCCTAGCCTGTCTATATATTGCCCTAGTCTCTCTATATACTACCCTAGCCTGTCTATATATTGCCCTAGTCTCTCTATATACTATCCTAGCCTGTCTATATACTACCCTAGTCTCTCTGTATACTACCCTAGCCAGTCTATATATCACCCTAGTCTCTCTATATACTACCCTAGCCTGTCTATATATTGCCCTAGTCTCTCTATATACTACCCTAGCCTGTCTATATACTGCCCTAGCCTGTCTATATACTGCCCTAGTCTCTCTATATACTACCCTAGCCTGTCTATATATTGCCCTAGTCTCTCTATATACTGCCCTAGCCTGTCTATATACTGCCCTAGTCTCTCTATATACTACCCTAGCCTGTCTATATATTGCCCTAGTCTCTCTATATACTACCCTAGCCTGTCTATATATTGCCCTAGTCTCTCTGTATACTATCCTAACCTATCTATATACTACCCTAGTCTCTCTGTATACTACCCTAGCCAGTCTATATATCGCCCTAGTCTCTCTATATACTACAGTAGACTGTCTATATACTACCCTAATCTCTCTATATACTACCCTAGCCTGTCTATATACTACCCTTGCCTGCCCCTATACTAACCTTGCCGGTCTATATACTACCCTAGCCCATTGTTATACTGCCCTAGCCTGTCTACTACCCTAGTCTCTCTATATACTCCCCTAGCTTTTCTATATACTACCTTAGCCTGCCCCTCTACTACCCTAGCTTGCCCCTATACTACCCTTGCCGGTCTATATACTACCCTACCCCACCCTTATACTGCCCTAGCCTGTCTACTACCCTAGTCTCTCTATATACTACCCTAACCTGCCCCTATACTACCCTAGCCTGTCTATATACTACCCTAGCCTGCCCCTATACTACCCTAGCCTGCCCCTATACTACCCTTGCCGGTCTACTACCCTAGTCTCTCTATATACTACCCTAGCCTGTTTATATACTACCTTAGCCTGCCCCTATACTACCCCTGATGGTCTATATACTACCATTGCCCTCCCTTATACTGCCCTAGCCTGTCTATATGCTACCCTGGTCTCTCTATATACTACCCTAGCCTACCCCTATACTACCCTTGCTTGTCTATATATTACCTTAATCTCTCTATATACTACCCTAGCCTGCCCCTATACTATCTGGAATTGAACATAATGGTATGTCAAAATTTTTTGCATATAGACAAGGTGCCGTTGCATGTAAAACTTACTTCCTGATAAATTGAATTCGTTTTAATTATCATGATATAAAATAATGGATGTGGGGACCTTTTGGTGGGCGTGATTTTTTTTGGGGGGGGGATGGGGGGGCAGCATTTCATTCTTGGACCCAGGCAGCACAGTGTCTTGGGCCAGCCCTGTTTAGAAGCTTCTGCAACAAAATGTACATTTATTTATTTCTTTTCTGAAAAGGTGAACTTATCCTTTAAAGCGTGAGCAAACCCGCTGACTTTTTATTTTATTTTTTTACACCTGCAAGGGAAAGGGCATAATGAGCTAGTATACACGGCATACTAGCTCATGATGAAATACTCACCTTAGAACGAGGCGCCGGCATCTCACTTGGTCCACGCCGAGGGAGCTGACATGTCTTCCGGGTATCGCGGCTCCAGCGCTGTGAGTGGCCAGGGCCGTGATGTCGTCACTCCCGCGCATGCGCGCAGGAGTTTTCTTCCCAGCAAGGTCTGGCGTCTGCCAGACTTTCAGCTGAGAATCCCCGGTGCGCATGCGCTGCTGGAGTCAGCAGCTCATTGCGAGGGGAATATCTCCTAAACTGTACAGGTTTAGGAGATATAAGGTAAGCCTTATAGGCCTTATTATAAGCTCCCCTGTAGGTCAAAGTTACAAATTTACCTATACAACCGCTTTAAGAATTGAAAGGGTTTTGCAGCGATCTAATTTGGCCACAGGATGGTGCTGGCGAGCTTTGAGAGAAATTATAATTCAGAATTCTCAGAATTGTGCATTAGACTGGAAAGTAATTAGAATGTCACATTAATAAATTGCACTTCATTCCAAGAACAAAAATATGTAGCAAGTTACCAGTCTTTGGATATCATAATGACATCGTTTTCTTTTCATTCATTTTTACCTGACTATCCTGCCAGTGATACACATATTATTATTTTTATACAGCATTTATATATTATTATTATTATTATACAAGATTTATATTATTATTATTATTATTATTATTATTATTATACATGATTTATATTATTATTATTATTATTATACATGATTTATACATTATTATTATTATTATTATTATTCATGATTTATATATTATTATTATTATTATTATACAGCATTTTGTATATTATTATTATTATACAAGATTTATATATTATTATTATTATTATACATCATTTATATATTATTATTATTATTGTTATTATTATTATTATTATACAGCATTTATATATTAATATTATTTTACATGATTTATATATTATTATTATTATTATACAAGATTTATATATTATTATTATTATTATACAGGATTTATATATTATTATTATTATACAAGATTTATATATTATTATTATTATACAGCATTTATATATTATTATTATTATTATTATACAGGATTTATATTATTATTATTATTATTATTATTATTCATGATTTATTAATTATTATTATTATACAAGATTTATATATTATTATTATTATTATTATTATTATTATTATTATACAGCATTTATATATTATTATTATTATTATTATTATTATTATTATTATTATTATTATTATACATGATTTATATATTATTATTATTAATATTATTATTATACAATATTTATATATTATTATTATTATACAGGATTTATATATTATTATTATTATTATTATTATACATGATTTATATATTATTATTATTATTATAATACAGGATTTATATATTATTACTATTATTATTATTATTATACAGGATTTATATATTATTATTATTATACAAGATTTATATATTATTATTATTATTCAGCATTTATATATTATTATTATTATTATTATTATTATTATTATTATTATTATACAGGATTTATATTATTATTATTATTATTCATGATTTATATATTATTATACAAGATTTACATATTATTATTATTATTATTATTATACAGCATTTATATATTATTATTATACAAGATTTATATATTATTATTATTATACAGCATTTATATATTATTAATATTTTACAGTATTTATATATTATTATTATTATTATACATGATTTATATATTATTATTATTATTATACAAGATTTATATATTATTATTATTATACAGGATTTATATATTATTATTATTATTATTATACATGATTTATATATTATTATTATTATTATACAGGATTTATATATTATTATTATTATACAGGAGTTATATGGCGCTGTTGGCCATACAATAAAAGAGGGTTAGGAAGACCCTGCTCAGAAGAGTTTACAATCCTGAAACAAAAATATGAGGGAGGAAACTTCAAACTTAACACCACATCCCTAAATGAATAAACAGCAAGGAAAGGGACAAGGGGGGTGAACAAACCTCGGGAGTTTTAAGGTGCTCAAAAAGAGAAGGTAAATGGACGATTCAAAAGATATCCATAAAATACCAATATTTATTAGTATGAATACAAAGATACAAAAAATACAAAGTGTATTATATTAAAAATGATCCACATCAAATTTATTATACACCATGGCAGTTCATAGAAGCGGAGGATACCAATCAGAGTATGCCACTCGACAAGTTTCGCTCATCTGAGCTTCCTCAGGTACACTTTGAGGTAAACTGAAAGTAATGAGAAGATGGAAAAAAACGATAAATCAAATATCAATATAATTTACAATGTATCATATTCATTAAAGAGAGGCAATGAAATATAACAGATCTATGAATATAGGTCCATATGGGATTTTACCCAAAAAATTGGTTAAAAATTTGACTGAAATGAATACAACAGCCATCCGATATCTACAGTCAGCTGATCCACGGTCTGTCCCTTTCCTTGCAGCTTACAATCCTGGTGACAACGCTATACTGTATCCATAGAGCACATGTGTCAAACACGTGGCCCGGGGGCCGAATCCTGCCCTCCGGGCCATTTCATGTGGCCCCTCCACCTTTCCTGGGGCGGTGGCAACCCCCCAATTGTTGCCCTCACATTATCACAGCACTCAGCAGCAGAGAGGAGGACAGAACTCCTCCACCAGATCCTGTGCCTCTCTGTGCAGCTGCAGCACCCCCTCATCTCCACCTCCCCTGATCTCTGCATTCAGCAGACTCCGGCCCTCCTCTGGTCCTCCTCCAGACCCTGAACTTTCTGCTTCCCAGCTCCACCCCCAGCTTCTTCCCAAGGGAGGATGAGGGATTCTTTACTTCTGATGGGGGGAGAGGATTCTTGACTTCTGATGTAAGGGGGGGGGGGGTGCAGCGTGATGTAAGGGAGGGTGAGGGATTCTTGACTTCTGATGGGGGAGAGGATTCTTGATTTCTGATGTAAGGGGGGGGGGTGCAGTGTGATGTAAGGGAGGATGAGGGATTCTTGACTTCTGATGGGGGAGAGGATTCTTGACTTCTGATGTAAGGGGGGGGGGGGAGGGTGCAGCGTGATGTAAGGGAGGGTGAGGGATTCTTGACTTCTGATGGGGGAGAGGATTCTTGATTTCTGATGTAAGGGGGGGGGGGTGCAGTGTGATGTAAGGGAGGATGAGGGATTCTTGACTTCTGATGGGGGAGAGGATTCTTGATTTCTGATGTAAGGGGGGGGTGCAGTGTGATGTAAGGGAGGATGAGGGATTCTTGATTTCTGATGGGGGGAGAGGATTCTTGACTTCTGATGTAAGGGGGGGGGTGCAGTGTGATGTAAGGGAGGGTGTTGGATTCTTGGCTTCTGATGGGGGGAGAGGATTCTTGACTTCTGATGTAAGGGGGGGGGGGGGTGTGCAGTGTGATGTAAGGGAGGGTGAGGGATTCTTGACTTCTGATGTAAGGGGGGGGGGGGGTGCAGTGTGATGTAAGGGAGGGTGAGGGATTCTTGACTTCTGATGGAGGGGGCGCTCTGGACATCTATTCTTACAGATACAGCACTTTGATGGCAACTTCAATGCTGATGCAGGTTTTATTTTTGGAGGGGGGTATTTGTGCTGGGGGAATACTGGGGGAGAGAGGATGTGAGCTGGGGGGAGGGCAAAGATTTGTGCTGGGAGGGGGATTTCAGCAGGCGGGGGCGGATTTGTACTGGTAGGAGGGGAGATTTCTGCTTAGGGGGGAAGCATGCAAATTGGTGCTCAATTTTTTTTAAAGGGGGGGGGATTTTGCTGACACATAGTGCCCCTCCACATCTGGGAGGGGGGTACAATTTGGCATTTTTCCCCCTGGGCTGTAGGTGACCGCACCCCGGCACTGCATTCAGCGTTTACTCCAAGAAAAAAAGGATAGCAAGTCCTTGAGTGTGAAAAGCAGAGAATTCCACCAAGGAATATTATACTAATAATACATCAATCCCCCACATTCCAATATCTCCGCTCCCCAAATGTACTCACTCCTTCACCAAGAAGGGGGTTCAGGGCGCTTTCCCCCCAAACCCGGGCGGAGTGTCCCTTTAAGAACACAAGGTCAGAGGAAGCTCTACAACTAGAGGGAGGCTCACCGGACACGAAGGACTCCGTTCCTTAGCAACGTGAGGCCAAGCCCTCGTTTTTCCTTGTGCAGATAGTTGGCCCCCCCTCAGCACTGCTCGGGTCACCCCCACACCAAGGGGGTACAAGATTCAGCCTAAGAGCAAATCAGAAAGAAACTCCCACAGTGTAATAAAAGTAAAAAACAAAGAGATTTATTTAAAATGTAACTCACATAAAGCCACGACAATGTCTCCTTTAATGTCTCCTTTCTCCTACCGTTGGCCAGCATGCACTTTTCTGGATATGCTACGTGATGACGTCACTTCCGTTCGACGCGTTTCGTCATTAGGGCTTCTTTATGACCAGGATTATTATTAGTCTACAGAACGTAGAAAGGATGAGAGTGCCACAGATCAGAATATGAGATAAGTATGGCTTTATAGCACATGACTATAGGAGGGAAGAACAATTCAACTCATTTCGGGGTCTCGATACTCCCCTTCATCAGGGCTGAGAGGACATATAACATAAAAAAGCAGATATAAAAAATATGATCTACTGCTATATGCATAAAGATCCCGGAGAATTGGCAGATTCCAGAGATCCAGACATGTGCAATTAGTTTCCTTCTGAATTTGTTTTGTTTTTTACAGATTTCGACAAATTCATTAACTCAGAAACATCCGAATTAACGAAAACCCATTTCATGAAATTTTCAGGGTACGGTCAGGAGCAAGGGGGCGGGGTAGGGTTAGGAGCGGGGGCGGGGTACGCTCTGAAGCGGGGGCAGGGTACGCTCAGGAGCGGGGTAGGGTTAGGAGCGGGGGCAGGGTACGCTCTGAAGCGGGGGCAGGGTACGCTCAGGAGTGGGGGCGGGGTAGGTTTAGGAGCGGGGGCAAGGTACGCTCAGGAGCGGGTGGCAGGGTACGCTCTGGAGTGGGGGGTGGGGTATGCTCAGGAGCGGGGTAGTTTAGGAGAGGGTGACAGAGTACACTCAGGAGCAGGGCCGGGGTATGTTTTGGAGCTGGGGGCGGGGTACACTCTGGAGCGGGGGGTGGAGTATGCTCAGGAGCAGGGTAGTTTAGGAGAGGGTGGCAGAGTAGACTCAGAAGCGGGGGCGGGGTAGGTTTGGGAGCGGGGGCAGGGTACACTCAGGAGCGGGGGCGGGGTACCCTCTGGAGCGGGGTGTGGGGTATGCTCAGGAGCGGGGACGGGCTCGTTTAGGAGAGGGTGGCAGAGTACACTCAGGAGCGGGGGCGGGGTATGTTCTGGAGCAGGGGGTGGGGTACGCTCAGGAGTGGGGGCAGGGTACGTTTAGGAGCAAGGGTGGGGTACGCTGTGGAGCGGGGGTGGGATACTCTCTGGTGAGGGGGCAGGGTTTACACTCAGGAGCGGGGGCAGGGTTTACACTCAGGAGTGGGGGCAGGGGGGTACACTCAGGAGTGGGGGTGGGGTACATTTAGGAGCTGGGGATGGGGTGCACTCAGGAGTGGGGGTGGGGTACATTTAGGGGATGGGGTACATTCAGGAGTGGGAGTGGGGTACGCTTTGTATCGGGGGCAGGGGGTACACTCAGGAGCGGGGGTGGGGTACATTTAGGAGCTGGGGATGGGGTACACTCAGGAGTGGGGGTGGGGTACGCTTTGTATCGGGGCCAGGGGGTACACTCAGGAGCGGGGGTGGGGTACATTTAGGAGCTGGGGGTGGGGTACATTTAGGAGCTGGGGTGGGGTACATTCAGGAGCTGGGGTGGGGTACATTTAGGAGCTGGGGATGGGGTACACTCAGGAGCGGGGGTGGGGTACATTTAGGAGCTGGGGTGGGGTACATTCAGGAGCTGGGGTGGGGTACATTCAGGAGTGGGGGTGGGGTACGCTTTGTATCGGGGGCAGGGTACACTCAGGAGCTGAGAGGGGTCAATATTAAGCGGAATTTGTGGAGCGTAGCTCCTCCCAGCGCGGTGTGTCGGGGGACGTAAAGCATTCTCAGGAATTTGTTTTGGAATGACGTCATATACAAGCAGAGGAGGATTTATTTACAGACATTTGTGAATGGGATCTGACAGATATTTTATGAATGGAGTTTGTTTTATTTTTCTGGTGACTGGCCCTTTAAGCTGCCTGCGTCTGTGATCGCCCCCTGCCGCCGGCCGCCGGAAGCAGCACTGTCAGCGAGAGACTTCCCCTGTGATTGGTTCAGATCTCTGTCAGTCGGCGGTTCGGATCAGTCGATTGGCTGGAGGTTGACACGGCAGATTCCCGCCCCCTCAGCCACGGCGGACCAATCTCCGGAGAGCAACGTTCTATTTACTAACTTTCAGGTACGCAGCCTGGCCGCGCCCCCTTCTCCCCATTGGCCAAGAGGTGAAATAGGCGGAAAGGGTCGGAGAGGGGGGCGAGCCGTATTTACTAGAGTTCTGTCTTGTGATTGGCGGGGCGGACGAGCCGTAAGTCAGGGGCGGCGAGGTTTGATTGGTGGGGGGCGGGGAGTAGTGGGCGGTGCTCGCAGGGGAGTCCCGCCCCCTTTTAGAGCTGCGTTGATCGCTGAGGAGAGTCGGAGCTCCGAGGAGCAACATGGCGGCCGGAGAGTGACGGCGGGGGGCCCGGGGCCACACACCGCACAGGGGCCACTCACACGGTGAGTCTCAGGGGCCACACACCGCACAGGGGCCACATTCACTAACACAGGGCACACCGGGGGCCACACCGAGGACAAGAGAGCTACACAGGAGCTGGTCTAGGGGCCCCACTGAGGTATTGCGGACGTGGTGTACTACAGGGGCCACACTGAGACATTGGAGTACTTCAGGGGCCACACTATTGTATAAGGAGCCACTCTGCTTTGCATGAGAGACACACAGAGCTTCCAGGGGCCACAATGATCTTCGGGGGGGACTCTAATGATATACAGGGGCCACACTGATCTTCGGGGGGGGGGACTCTAATGATATACAGGGGCCACACTGATCTTCGGGGGGGGGGGACTCTTATGATATACAGGGGCCACACTGATCTTCGGGGGGGGGGACTCTAATGATATACAGGGGCCACACTGATCTTCGGGGGGGGGGGGCTCTAATGATATACAGGGGCCACACTGATCTTCGGGGGAAGACTAATGATATACAGGGGCCACACTGATCTTCGGGGGGGGGGACTCTAATGATATACAGGGGCCACACTGATCTTCCGGGGGGGGCTCTAATGATATACAGGGGCCACACTGATCTTCCGGGGGGGCCTCTAATGATATACAGGGGCCACACTGATCTTCGGGGGAAGACTCTAATGATATACAGGGGCCACACTGATCTTCGGGGGGGGGGGCTCTAATGATATACAGGGGCCACACTGATCTTCCAGGGGGGGCCTCTAATGATATACAGGGGCCACACTGATCTTCGGGGGGGGCTCTAATGATATACAGGGGCCACACTGATCTTCGGGGGGGGCTCTAATGATATACAGGGGCCACACTGATCTTCGGGGGGGCTCTAATGATATACAGGGGCCACACTGATCTTCGGGGGGGGACTCTAATGATATACAGGTGCCACACTGATCTTCGGGGGGGGACTCTAATGATATACAGGGGCCACACTGATCTTCGGGGGGGGACTCTAATGATATACAGGGGCCACACTGATCTTCGGGGGGGACTCTGATATACAGGGGCCACACTGATCTTCGGGGGGGGGGCCTCTAATGATATACAGGGGCCACACTGATCTTCGGGGAGGGACTCTAATGGTATACAGGGGCCACACTGATCTTCGGGGGGGGGCTCTAATGATATACAGGGGCCACACTGATCTTCGGGGGGGGGCTCTAATGATATACAGGGGCCACACTGATCTTCGGGGGGGGGCTCTAATGATATACAGGGGCCACACTGATCTTCGGGGGGGACTCTAATGATATACAGGGGCCACACTGATCTTCGGGGGGGACTCTAATGATATACAGGGGCCACACTGATCTTCGGGGGGGGCTCTAATGACATACAGGGGCCACACTGATCTTCAGGGGGGGGGGGGGCTCTAATGATATACAGGGGCCACACTGATCTTCTGGGGGGGCTCTAATGATATACAGGGGCCACACTGATCTTCGGGGGGGGTCTCTAATGATATACAGGGGCCACACTGATCTAAGGGGGGGGGGGCTCTAATGATATACAGGGGCCACACTGATCTAAGGGGGGGGGGCTCTAATGATATAAAGGGGCCACACTGATCTTCGGGGGGGGGCTCTAATGATATAAAGGGGCCACACTGATCTTCGGGGGGGGCTCTAATGATATACAGGGGCCACACTGATCTTCGGGGGGGGCTCTAATGATATACAGGGGCCACACTGATCTTCGGGGGGGGCTCTAATGATATACAGGGGCCACACTGATCTTCGGGGGGGGCTCTAATGATATACAGGGGCCACACTGATCTTCGGGGGGGGGGCTCTAATGATATACAGGGGCCACACTGATCTTCGGGGGGGCTCTAATGATATACAGGGGCCACACTGATCTTCGGGGGGGGGGGCTCTAATGATATACAGGGGCCACACTGAACCTCTGGGGTCCTGCTGGCTTGTCAGTAGCGGGACGCCTTGTTGCTGTATCAGGGGCCACATTCCTCTACACAGGACACACTGAGCGCCTGGGGGGCCTCACTGGTTGTCTAGGGGCCACATTGGTCCTCATTGCTCTATTAGGGGGACACACAAGCCAGCTGGGGCCCCCGTCTGCTATTTTAGGGGCCCCACTAAGTTATCAGAGATTGCAGTGGGTAGAGAGACCACACTGACGAGCCAAGGGCCACACTGAGCAGCTGGGGCCGGACTTCTCTACCAGGGGCCACTACTGCATTGTACACACGGGGCTTTTAGAGATCCCCCTGGCCATCCAGGGGCCACAGTGGGGGGGGGGGCACACACTTCTCCCCTGTGTTGTTGTATTGGTGGATCTCACGCTGGGCTTGTACTGCGCTCCGGTATATGTTGGGGAGATTTGTATGGAGTCACATGAGGTATGATTTGTACTGCGCTCTGGTATATGTTGGGGAGATTTGTATGGAGTCACATGAGGTATGATTTGTACTGCGCTCTGGTATATGTTGGTGATATACATTGTATGTAGTGTAGGGCACCTCCTTCTGTACATCACCACACTATATGTCCTCCCCATAGAGGTTTATTCTGCTGTGTCTCCATCCCGGTGACCCCATATATGTCTGATTCCTTCCCGTGACCCCCCAAAACCAGGGTCCCCCCTATCTCCGGGGGTGCGGATTGGGGGGCCCCCCGAGTCTCCCCCTTCTCCGGTGATACGGATTGGGGGGATGAGTCTCCCCCTTCTCCGGGGTGCGGATTGGGGGGATGAGTCTCCCCCTTCTCCGGGGTGCGGATTGGGGGATGAGTCTCCCCCTTCTCCGGGGTGCGGATTGGGGGATGAGTCTCCCCCTTCTCCGGGGTGCGGATTGGGGGATGAGTCTCCCCCTTCTCCGGGGTGCGGATTGGGGGATGAGTCTCCCCCTTCTCCGGGGTGCGGATTGGGGGATGAGTCTCCCCCTTCTCCGGGGTGCGGATTGGGGGATGAGTCTCCCCCTTCTCCGGGGTGCGGATTGGGGGATGAGTCTCCCCCTTCTCCGGGGTGCGGATTGGGGGATGAGTCTCCCCCTTCTCCGGGGTGCGGATTGGGGGATGAGTCTCCCCCTTCCCTGGGGTGCGGATTGGGGGATGAGTCTCCCCCTTCTCCGGGGTGCGGATTGGGGGGATGAGTCTCCCCCTTCTCCGGTGATACGGATTGGGGGGATGAGTCTCCCCCTTCTCCGGTGATACGGATTGGGGGGATGAGTCTCCCCCTTCTCCGGGGTGCGGATTGGGGGGATGAGTCTCCCCCTTCTCCGGGGTGCGGATTGGGGGGATGAGTCTCCCCCCTTCTCCGGGGTGCGGATTGGGGGGATGAGTCTCCCCCTTCTCCGGGGTGCGGATTGGGGGGATGAGTCTCCCCCTTCTCCGGGGTGCGGATTGGGGGGATGAGTCTCCCCCTTCTCCAGGGTGCGGATTGGGGGGATGAGTCTCCCCCTTCTCCGGGGTGCGGATTGGGGGGATGAGTCTCCCCCTTCGGGGGTGCGGATTGGGGGGATGAGTCTCCCCCTTCGGGGATGCGGATTGGGGGGATGAGTCTCCCCCTTCGGGGATGCGGATTGGGGGATGAGTCTCCCCCTTCGGGGATGCGGATTGGGGGGGATGAGTCTCCCCCTTCGGGGATGCGGATTGGGGGGGATGAGTCTCCCCCTTCGGGGATGCGGATTGGGGGGGATGAGTCTCCCCCTTCGGGGGTGCGGATTGGGGGGGATGAGTCTCCCCCTTCGGGGGTGCGGATTGGGGGGATGAGTCTCCCCCTTCGGGGGTGCGGATTGGGGGGATGAGTCTCCCCCTTCGGGGGTGCGGATTGGGGGGATGAGTCTCCCCCTTCGGGGGTGCGGATTGGGGGGATGAGTCTCCCCCTTCGGGGGTGCGGATTGGGGGGATGAGTCTCCCCCTTCGGGGGTGCGGATTGGGGGGATGAGTCTCCCCCTTCTCCGGGGTGCGGATTGGGGGGATGAGTCTCCCCCTTCGGGGGTGCGGATTGGGGGGGATGAGTCTCCCCCTTCGGGGGTGCGGATTGGGGGGGATGAGTCTCCCCCTTCGGGGGTGCGGATTGGGGGGGATGAGTCTCCCCCTTCGGGGGTGCGGATTGGGGGGGATGAGTCTCCCCCTTCGGGGGTGCGGATTGGGGGGGGTGAGTCTCCCCCCTTCGGGGGTGCGGATTGAGGGGGGTGAGTCTCCCCCCTTCGGGGGTGCGGATTAGGGGGGTGAGTCTCCCCCCTTCGGGGGTGCGGATTGGGGGGGATGAGTCTCCCCCCTTCTCCCGGGGTGCGGATTGGGGGGGATGAGTCTCCCCCCTTCCCCGGGGTGCGGATTGGGGGGGATGAGTCTCCCCCCTTCTCCCGGGGTGCGGATTGGGGGGGATGAGTCTCCCCCCTTCTCCCGGGGTGCGGATTGGGGGGGATGAGTCTCCCCCCTTCTCCCGGGGTGCGGATTGGGGGGGATGAGTCTCCCCCCTTCTCCCGGCGTGCGGATTGGGGGGGATGAGTCTCCCCCCTTCTCCGGGGTGCGGATTGGGGGGGATGAGTCTCCCCCCTTCTCTGGGGTGTGGATTGGGGGGGATGAGTCTCCCCCCTTCTCCGGGGTGTGGATTGGGGGGGATGAGTCTCCCCCCCCTTCTCCGGGGTGTGAATTGGGGCCCCCCCCCCGTACACTTCTCATTGACTCTGGAAGTTGGGATTTATGGGAAGCTGTAAGTCACTTTCAGGGGCCGGAGAAGTGGAAGCGATCGCTGTGTGTACAGCCCCATAGAGATCAGTGTGCGCCATTCTCCTGGGTGCCACCAGGGGGCGCCTGTCAGTAGAGCTGTCACTGGGCACAGTCCCTGTCCGGCTCCGGGGGCCGGACTCTCAGTGATGGTACAGGGTGCGCTCTTCATGCCGCCGGTAGCTGGAGTCCTCTGATAACAGCCGGCATGACCAGTTCTCTTTAGATAATAGACCCAATCACTCACATCTCATTAAAACGCTCCCCGGAGATCCCGCCATAGAGATCCCTGTTCAGGCACTTCCTGTTATACGGTGACCACGCTCTGTCCCCGTCTCCCAATTGTATGCCTGTGTTGTCACCCCATCACATGGGTTTCCGATGGAGACTACAAGTGGCCAGAGGCATGGGGGGCTCCGCTCCCCCCCCCGGGACCTGAGAGGCATGGGGGGCTCCGCTCCCCCCCCCGGGACCTGAGAGGCATGGGGGGCTCCGCTCCCCCCCCCGGGACCTGAGAGGCATGGGGGGCTCCGCTCCCCCCCCGGGACCTGAGAGGCATGGGGGGCTCCGCTCCCCCCCCCGGGACCTGAGAGGCATGGGGGGCTCCGCTCCCCCCCCCGGGACCTGAGAGGCATGGGGGGCTCCGCTCCCCCCCCCGGGACCTGAGAGGCATGGGGGGCTCCGCTCCCCCCCCCGGGACCTGAGAGGCATGGGGGGCTCCGCTCCCCCCCCCGGGACCTGAGAGGCATGGGGGGCTCCGCTTCCCCCCCCGGGACCTGAGAGGCATGGGGGCTCCGCTTCCCCCCCCGGGACCTGAGAGGCATGGGGGCTCCGCTTCCCCCCCCGGGACCTGAGAGGCGTGGGGGGCTCCGCTTCCCCCCCCGGGACCTGAGAGACGTGGGGGGCTCTGCCCCCCCCCCGTCTGGGGACCTGAGAGGCGTGGGGGGCTCTGCTCCCCCCCTCTGGGGACCTGAGAGGCATGGGGGGCTCTGCTCCCCCCCTCTGGGGACCTGAGAGGCATGGGGGGCTCTGCTCCCCCCCCCCCTCTGGGGACCTGAGAGGCGTGGGGGGCTCTGCTCCCCCCCCCCCCTCTGGGGACCTGAGAGGCGTGGGGGGGCTCTGCTCCCCCCCCCCCCTCTGGGGACCTGAGAGGCGTGGGCGGCTCTGCTCCCCCCGGGACCTGAGAGGCATGGGGGGCTCCGCTTCCCCCCCCTCTGGGGACCTGAGAGGCGTGGGGGGCTCTGCTCCCCCCCCTCTGGGGACCTGAGAGGCGTGGGGGGCTCTGCTCCCCCCCGGGACCTGAGAGGCGTGGGGGGCTCTGCTCCCCCCCGGGACCTGAGAGGCATGGGGGGCTCTGCTCCCCCCCCTCTGGGGACCTGAGAGGCATGGGGGGCTCTGCTCCCCCCCCTCTGGGGACCTGAGAGGCATGGGGGGCTCTGCTCCCCCCCCTCTGGGGACCTGAGAGGCATGGGGGGCTCTGCTCCCCCCCCGGGGACCTGAGAGGCGTGGGGGGCTCTGCTCCCCCCCCTCTGGGGACCTGAGAGGCATGGGGGGCTCTTCTTCCCCCCCCCCCGGGACCTGAGAGGCATGGGGGGCTCTTCTTCCCCCCCCCCCCCGGGACCTGAGAGGCATGGGGGGCTCTTCTTCCCCCCCCCCCCCCCGGGACCTGAGAGGCATGGGGGGCTCTGCTACTCGCCCCCGAGAGGCATGGGGGGCTCTGCTCCCCCCCGGCCCCCGAGAGGGATGGAGGCTTCCAATGGAAACTACAAGTGGCCAATCAGCACACATTACACAGACGCCCCACTGGTGTCACCATCAGGAAACCCGCCCCGAGGAATGCTGTGCAGTGTATGGAGACAGGAAGTGGCTGCAGAGAGACGACAGGAGATCAGCAGACCTGAAATGGAACAAAAATGTGAAAACAAGGTTTTTATTTTTTTGAGTTGTCAGGAAGCAACGTACAGGCCCCTCCCACCAGCCATGATCTGCCTGTGTGGAATAGAGAATCCCAGAGACCCGGTGATGACATCACTGTACTAAAATGATATATATTGTTTAGAATGCTGATGAGGGGGAGGGGAAAGGAAAATTTATACGCTTCAGATATAATTGCGCGGTGCATTATCCCATGGCAACCAATCGGCAAGCAGATAGCTGTCCAAGCTGCTCTAAGCTGATGGAATGTGGGGTCCGGTTATGTGCTACCCCCCCCTCCCCCTCCCTGTGTACAGCCTCATTGCACTTTGCCCCGTTCTCCTGTATACAGTAAGTGTCACACACCTGTGAGGGTGACCTCCCGTACGCGGCTCGTCCTGGAACGTCATCCGCCCCTTTAATCAACACAGATCCGGACAAACCGGTATTGTATGAGACGCTATGCCAGGAAGACCTGCCAGCCGGGTACAGCGGGCAATGCCAACCCTGCAGACTGTATGGGGGGGCAGATGGAAATAAAGAGCCCCCCCCCCTCCATAAAGAGGACCCGTCACCCCCTATTACTGTCACATGGGATGTTTACATTCATTATAGACCCCGGATCCCTCCATAAAGAGGACCCGTCACCCCCTATTACTGTCACATGGGATGTTTACATTCATTATAGACCCCGGATCTCTCCATAAAGAGGACCCGTCACCCCCTATTACTGTCACATGGGATGTTTACATTCATTATAGACCCCGGATCTCCCCATAAAGAGGACCCGTCACCCCCTATTACTGTCACACGGGATGTTTACATTCATTATAGACCCCGGATCTCCCCATAAAGAGGACCCGTCACCCCCTATTACTGTCACACGGGATGTTTACATTCATTATAGACCCCGGATCTCTCCATAAAGAGGACCCGTCACCCCCTATTACTGTCACATGGGATGTTTACATTCATTATAGACCCCGGATCGCTCCATAAACAGGACCCGTCACCCCCTATTACTGTCACTTGGGATGTTTACATTCATTATAGACCCCGGATCCCTCCATAAAGAGGACCCGTCACCCCCTATTACTGTCACACGGGATGTTTACATTCATTATAGACCCCGGATCCCTCCATAAAGAGGACCCGTCACCCCCTATTACTGTCACACGGGATGTTTACATTCACTATAGACCCCGGATCTCTCCATAAAGAGGACCCGTCACCTCCTATTACTGTCACATGGGATGTTTACATTCATTATAGACCCCGGATCTCTCCATAAAGAGGACCCGTCACCCCCTATTACTGTCACATGGGATGTTTACATTCATTATAGACCCCGGATCTCCCCATAAAGAGGACCCGTCACCCCCTATTACTGTCACACGGGATGTTTACATTCATTATAGACCCCGGATCTCCCCATAAAGAGGACCCGTCACCCCCTATTACTGTCACACGGGATGTTTACATTCATTATAGACCCCGGATCTCTCCATAAAGAGGACCCGTCACCCCCTATTACTGTCACATGGGATGTTTACATTCATTATAGACCCCGGATCTCTCCATAAACAGGACCCGTCACCCCCTATTACTGTCACTTGGGATGTTTACATTCATTATAGACCCCGGATCCCTCCATAAAGAGGACCCGTCACCCCCTATTACTGTCACACGGGATGTTTACATTCATTATAGACCCCGGATCTCCCCATAAAGAGGACCCGTCACCCCCTATTACTGTCACACGGGATGTTTACATTCATTATAGACCCCGGATCTCTCCATAAAGAGGACCCGTCACCCCCTATTACTGTCACACGGGATGTTTACATTCATTATAGACCCCGGATCTCTCCATAAACAGGACCCGTCACCTCCTATTACTGTCACATGGGATGTTTACATTCACTATAGACCCCGGATCTCTCCATAAAGAGGACCCGTCACCTCCTATTACTGTCACATGGGATGTTTACATTCATTATAGACCCCGGATCTCTCCATAAAGAGGACCCGTCACCCCCTATTACTGTCACACGGGATGTTTACATTCATTATAGACCCCGGATCTCCCCATAAAGAGGACCCGTCACCCCCTATTACTGTCACACGGGATGTTTACATTCATTATAGACCCCGGATCTCTCCATAAAGAGGACCCGTCACCCCCTATTACTGTCACACGGGATGTTTACATTCATTATAGACCCCGGATCTCTCCATAAACAGGACCCGTCACCTCCTATTACTGTCACATGGGATGTTTACATTCACTATAGACCCCGGATCTCTCCATAAAGAGGACCCGTCACCTCCTATTACTGTCACATGGGATGTTTACATTCATTCTAGACCCCGGATCTCTCCATAAAGAGGACCCGTCACCCCCTATTACTGTCACATGGGATGTTTACATTCATTATAGACCCCGGATCTCCCCATAAAGAGGACCCGTCACCCCCTATTACTGTCACACGGGATGTTTACATTCATTATAGACCCCGGATCTCTCCATAAAGAGGACCCGTCACCTCCTATTACTGTCACATGGAATGTTTACATTCATTATAGACCCCGGATCTCTCCATAAAGAGGACCCGTCACCTCCTATTACTGTCACATGGGATGTTTACATTCATTGTAGACCCCGGATCTCTCCATAAAGAGGACCCGTCACCCCCTATTACTGTCACACGGGATGTTTACATTCATTATAGACCCCGGATCTCTCCATAAAGAGGACCCGTCACCTCCTATTACTGTCACATGGAATGTTTACATTCATTATAGACCCCGGATCTCTCCATAAAGAGGACCCGTCACCTCCTATTACTGTCACATGGGATGTTTACATTCATTATAGACCCCGGATCTCTCCATAAAGAGGACCCGTCACCCCCTATTACTGTCACATGGGATGTTTACATTCATTATAGACCCCGGATCTCTCCATAAAGAGGACCCGTCACCCCCTATTACTGTCACATGGGATGTTTACATTCATTATAGACCCCGGATCTCTCCATAAAGAGGACCCGTCACCCCCTATTACTGTCACATGGGATGTTTACATTCACTATAGACCCCGGATCTCTCCATAAAGAGGACCCGTCACCTCCTATTACTGTCACATGGGATGTTTACATTCATTATAGACCCCGGATCTCTCCATAAAGAGGACCCGTCACCCCCTATTACTGTCACATGGGATGTTTACATTCATTATAGACCCCGGATCTCTCCATAAAGAGGACCCGTCACCCCCTATTACTGTCACATGGGATGTTTACATTCATTATAGACCCCGGATCTCTCCATAAAGAGGACCCGTCACCCCCTATTACTGTCACATGGGATGTTTACATTCATTATAGACCCCGGATCTCCCCATAAAGAGGACCCGTCACCCCCTATTACTGTCACATGGAATGTTTACATTCATTATAGACCCCGGATCTCCCCATAAAGAGGACCCGTCACCCCCTATTACTGTCACATGGGATGTTTACATTCATTATAGACCCCGGATCTCTCCATAAAGAGGACCCGTCACCTCCTATTACTGTCACATGGGATGTTTACATTCATTATAGACCCCGGATCTCTCCATAAAGAGGACCCGTCACCCCCTATTACTGTCACATGGGATGTTTACATTCATTATAGACCCCGGATCTCTCCATAAAGAGGACCCGTCACCCCCTATTACTGTCACATGGGATGTTTACATTCATTATAGACCCCGGATCTCCCCATAAAGAGGACCCGTCACCCCCTATTACTGTCACATGGGATGTTTACATTCATTATAGACCCCGGATCTCTCCATAAAGAGGACCCGTCACCTCCTATTACTGTCACATGGGATGTTTACATTCATTATAGACCCCGGATCTCCCCATAAAGAGGACCCGTCACCCCCTATTACTGTCACATGGGATGTTTACATTCCTAATAGACCCCGGATCTCTCCATAAAGAGGACCTGTCACCTCCTATTACTCTCACATGGGATGTTTACATTATATACCCCGGATCTCTCCATAAAGAGGACCCGTCACCCCCTATTACTGTCACATGGGATGTTTACATTCATTATAGACCCCGGATCTCTCCATAAAGAGGACCCGTCACCCCCTATTACTGTCACATGGGATGTTTACATTCATTATAGACCCCGGATCTCTCCATAAAGAGGACCCGTCACCCCCTATTACTGTCACATGGGATGTTTACATTCATTATAGACCCCGGATCTCTCCATAAAGAGGACCCGTCACCCCCTATTACTGTCACATGGGATGTTTACATTCATTATAGACCCCGGATCTCTCCATAAAGAGGACCCGTCACCCCCTATTACTCTCACATGGGATGTTTACATTCATTATAGACCCCGGATCTCTCCATAAAGAGGACCCGTCACCCCCTATTACTGTCACATGGGATGTTTACATTCATTATATACCCCGGATCTCTCCATAAAGAGGACCCGTCACCCCCTATTACTGTCACATGGGATGTTTACATTCATTATAGACCCCGAATCTCTCCATAAAGAGGACCCGTCACCCCCTATTACTGTCACATGGGATGTTTACATTCATTATAGACCCCGGATCTCTCCATAAAGAGGACCCGTCACCTCCTATTACTGTCACATGGGATGTTTACATTCATTATAGACCCCGGATCTCTCCATAAAGAGGACCCGTCACCCCCTATTACTCTCACATGGGATGTTTACATTCATTATAGACCCCGGATCTCTCCATAAAGAGGACCCGTCACCCCCTATTACTGTCACATGGGATGTTTACATTATAGACCCCGGATCCCTCCATAAAGAGGACCCGTCACCTCCTATTACTGTCACATGGGATGTTTACATTCATTATAGACCCTGAATCTCTCCATAAAGAGGACCCGTCACCCCCTATTACTGTCACATGGGATGTTTACATTATAGACCCCGGATCTCTCCATAAAGAGGACCCGTCACCTCCTATTACTGTCACATGGGATGTTTACATTCATTATAGACCCCGGATCTCTCCATAAAGAGGACCCGTCACCTCCTATTACTGTCACACGGGATGTTTACATTCATTATAGACCCCGGATCCCTCCATAAAGAGGACCCGTCACCCCCTATTACTGTCACATGGGATGTTTACATTATAGACCCCGGATCTCTCCATAAAGAGGACCCGTCACCTCCTATTACTGTCACATGGGATGTTTACATTCATTATAGACCCCGGATCTCTCCATAAAGAGGACCCGTCACCCCCTATTACTGTCACATGGGATGTTTACATTCATTATAGACCCCGGATCTCTCCATAAAGAGGACCCGTCACCCCCTATTACTGTCACATGGGATGTTTACATTCATTATAGACCCCGGATCTCTCCATAAAGAGGACCCGTCACCTCCTATTACTGTCACATGGGATGTTTACATTCATTATAGACCCCGGATCTCTCCATAAAGAGGACCCGTCACCCCCTATTACTGTCACATGGGATGTTTACATTCATTATAGACCCCGGATCTCTCCATAAAGAGGACCCGTCACCCCCTATTACTGTCACATGGGATGTTTACATTCATTATAGACCCCGGATCTCTCCATAAAGAGGACCCGTCACCCCCTATTACTGTCACATGGGATGTTTACATTCATTATACACCCCGGATCTCTCCATAAAGAGGACCCGTCACCCCCTATTACTGTCACATGGGATGTTTACATTCATTATAGACCCCGGATCCCTCCATAAAGAGGACCCGTCACCCCCTATTACTGTCACATGGGATGTTTACATTCATTATAGACCCCGGATCTCTCCATAAAGAGGACCCGTCACCCCCTATTACTGTCACATGGGATGTTAACATTCGTTATAGACCCCGGATCTCTCCATAAAGAGGACCCGTCACCCCCTATTACTGTCACATGGGATGTTTACATTCATTATAGACCCCGGATCCCTCCATAAAGAGGACCCGTCACCCCCTATTACTGTCACATGGGATGTTTACATTCATTATAGACCCCGGATCTCTCCATAAAGAGGACCCGTCACCCCCTATTACTGTCACATGGGATGTTTACATTCATTATAGACCCCGGATCCCTCCATAAAGAGGACCCGTCACCTCCTATTACTGTCACATGGGATGTTTACATTCATTATAGACCCCGGATCCCTCCATAAAGAGGACCCGTCACCCCCTATTACTGTCACATGGGATGTTTACATTCATTATAGACCCCGGATCTCTCCATAAAGAGGACCCGTCACCCCCTATTACTGTCACATGGGATGTTTACATTCATTATAGACCCCGGATCCCTCCATAAAGAGGACCCGTCACCCCCTATTACTGTCACATGGGATGTTTACATTCATTATAGACCCCGGATCTCTCCATAAAGAGGACCCGTCACCTCCTATTACTGTCACATGGGATGTTTACATTCATTATAGACCCCGGATCCCTCCATAAAGAGGACCCGTCACCCCCTATTACTGTCACATGGGATGTTTACATTATAGACCCCGGATCTCTCCATAAAGAGGACCCGTCACCCCCTATTACTGTCACATGGGATGTTTACATTATAGACCCCGGATCTCTCCATAAAGAGGACACGTCACCTCCTATTACTGTCACATGGGATGTTTACATTCATTATAGACCCCGGATCTCTCCATAAAGAGGACCCGTCACCTCCTATTACTGTCACACGGGATGTTTACATTCATTATAGACCCCGGATCCCTCCATAAAGAGGACCCGTCACCCCCTATTACTGTCACATGGGATGTTTACATTATAGACCCCGGATCTCTCCATAAAGAGGACCCGTCACCTCCTATTACTGTCACATGGGATGTTTACATTCATTATAGACCCCGGATCTCTCCATAAAGAGGACCCGTCACCTCCTATTACTGTCACATGGGATGTTTACATTCATTATAGACCCCGGATCTCTCCATAAAGAGGACCCGTCACCTCCTATTACTGTCACACGGGATGTTTACATTCATTATAGACCCCGGATCCCTCCATAAAGAGGACCCGTCACCCCCTATTACTGTCACATGGGATGTTTACATTATAGACCCCGGATCGCTCCATAAAGAGGACCCGTCACCTCCTATTACTGTCACATGGGATGTTTACATTCATTATAGACCCCGGATCCCTCCATAAAGAGGACCCGTCACCTCCTATTACTGTCACATGGGATGTTTACATTCATTATAGACCCCGGATCTCTCCATAAAGAGGACCCGTCACCCCCTATTACTGTCACATGGGATGTTTACATTCATTATAGACCTCGGATCTCCCCATAAAGAGGACCCGTCACCCCCTATTACTGTCACACGGGATGTTTACATTCATTATAGACCCCGGATCTCCCCATAAAGAGGACCCGTCACCCCCTATTACTGTCACACGGGATGTTTACATTCATTATAGACCCCGGATCTCTCCATAAAGAGGACCCGTCACCCCCTATTACTGTCACATGGGATGTTTACATTCATTATAGACCCCGGATCTCTCCATAAACAGGACCCGTCACCCCCTATTACTGTCACACGGGATGTTTACATTCATTATAGACCCCGGATCTCTCCATAAACAGGACCCGTCACCTCCTATTACTGTCACATGGGATGTTTACATTCACTATAGACCCCGGATCTCTCCATAAAGAGGACCCGTCACCTCCTATTACTGTCACATGGGATGTTTACATTCATTATAGACCCCGGATCTCTCCATAAAGAGGACCCGTCACCCCCTATTACTGTCACACGGGATGTTTACATTCATTATAGACCCCGGATCTCCCCATAAAGAGGACCCGTCACCCCCTATTACTGTCACACGGGATGTTTACATTCATTATAGACCCCGGATCTCTCCATAAAGAGGACCCGTCACCCCCTATTACTGTCACACGGGATGTTTACATTCATTATAGACCCCGGATCTCTCCATAAACAGGACCCGTCACCTCCTATTACTGTCACATGGGATGTTTACATTCACTATAGACCCCGGATCTCTCCATAAAGAGGACCCGTCACCTCCTATTACTGTCACATGGGATGTTTACATTCATTCTAGACCCCGGATCTCTCCATAAAGAGGACCCGTCACCCCCTATTACTGTCACATGGGATGTTTACATTCATTATAGACCCCGGATCTCCCCATAAAGAGGACCCGTCACCCCCTATTACTGTCACACGGGATGTTTACATTCATTATAGACCCCGGATCTCTCCATAAAGAGGACCCGTCACCTCCTATTACTGTCACATGGAATGTTTACATTAATTATAGACCCCGGATCTCTCCATAAAGAGGACCCGTCACCTCCTATTACTGTCACATGGGATGTTTACATTCATTATAGACCCCGGATCTCTCCATAAAGAGGACCCGTCACCCCCTATTACTGTCACACGGGATGTTTACATTCATTATAGACCCCGGATCTCTCCATAAAGAGGACCCGTCACCTCCTATTACTGTCACATGGAATGTTTACATTCATTATAGACCCCAGATTTCTCCATAAAGAGGACCCGTCACCTCCTATTACTGTCACATGGGATGTTTACATTCATTATAGACCCCGGATCTCTCCATAAAGAGGACCCGTCACCCCCTATTACTGTCACATGGGATGTTTACATTCATTATAGACCCCGGATCTCCCCATAAAGAGGACCCGTCACCCCCTATTACTGTCACATGGGATGTTTACATTCATTATAGACCCCGGATCTCTCCATAAAGAGGACCCGTCACCCCCTATTACTGTCACATGGGATGTTTACATTATAGACCCCGGATCTCTCCATAAAGAGGACACGTCACCTCCTATTACTGTCACATGGGATGTTTACATTCATTATAGACCCCGGATCTCTCCATAAAGAGGACCCGTCACCTCCTATTACTGTCACACGGGATGTTTACATTCATTATAGACCCCGGATCCCTCCATAAAGAGGACCCGTCACCCCCTATTACTGTCACATGGGATGTTTACATTCATTATAGACCCCGGATCTCTCCATAAAGAGGACCCGTCACCCCCTATTACTGTCACATGGGATGTTTACATTCATTATACACCCCGGATCTCTCCATAAAGAGGACCCGTCACCCCCTATTACTGTCACATGGGATGTTTACATTCATTATAGACCCCGGATCCCTCCATAAAGAGGACCCGTCACCCCCTATTACTGTCACATGGGATGTTTACATTCATTATAGACCCCGGATCTCTCCATAAAGAGGACCCGTCACCCCCTATTACTCTCACATGGGATGTTTACATTCATTATGGACCCCGGATCTCTCCATAAAGAGGACCCGTCACCCCCTATTACTGTCACATGGGATGTTTACATTATAGACCCCGGATCCCTCCATAAAGAGGACCCGTCACCTCCTATTACTGTCACATGGGATGTTTACATTCATTATAGACCCTGAATCTCTCCATAAAGAGGACCCGTCACCCCCTATTACTGTCACATGGGATGTTTACATTATAGACCCCGGATCTCTCCATAAAGAGGACCCGTCACCTCCTATTACTGTCACATGGGATGTTTACATTCATTATAGACCCCGGATCTCTCCATAAAGAGGACCCGTCACCTCCTATTACTGTCACACGGGATGTTTACATTCATTATAGACCCCGGATCCCTCCATAAAGAGGACCCGTCACCCCCTATTACTGTCACATGGGATGTTTAAATTATAGACCCCGGATCTCTCCATAAAGAGGACCCGTCACCTCCTATTACTGTCACATGGGATGTTTACATTCATTATAGACCCCGGATCTCTCCATAAAGAGGACCCGTCACCCCCTATTACTGTCACATGGGATGTTTACATTCATTATAGACCCCGGATCTCTCCATAAAGAGGACCCGTCACCCCCTATTACTGTCACATGGGATGTTTACATTCATTATAGACCCCGGATCTCTCCATAAAGAGGACCCGTCACCTCCTATTACTGTCACATGGGATGTTTACATTCATTATAGACCCCGGATCTCTCCATAAAGAGGACCCGTCACCCCCTATTACTGTCACATGGGATGTTTACATTCATTATAGACCCCGGATCCCTCCATAAAGAGGACCCGTCACCCCCTATTACTGTCACATGGGATGTTTACATTCATTATAGACCCCGGATCTCTCCATAAAGAGGACCCGTCACCTCCTATTACTGTCACATGGGATGTTTACATTCATTATAGACCCCGGATCCCTCCATAAAGAGGACCCGTCACCCCCTATTACTGTCACATGGGATGTTTACATTATAGACCCCGGATCTCTCCATAAAGAGGACCCGTCACCCCCTATTACTGTCACATGGGATGTTTACATTATAGACCCCGGATCTCTCCATAAAGAGGACACGTCACCTCCTATTACTGTCACATGGGATGTTTACATTCATTATAGACCCCGGATCTCTCCATAAAGAGGACCCGTCACCTCCTATTACTGTCACACGGGATGTTTACATTCATTATAGACCCCGGATCCCTCCATAAAGAGGACCCGTCACCCCCTATTACTGTCACATGGGATGTTTACATTCATTATAGACCCCGGATCTCTCCATAAAGAGGACCCGTCACCCCCTATTACTGTCACATGGGATGTTTACATTCATTATACACCCCGGATCTCTCCATAAAGAGGACCCGTCACCCCCTATTACTGTCACATGGGATGTTTACATTCATTATAGACCCCGGATCCCTCCATAAAGAGGACCCGTCACCCCCTATTACTGTCACATGGGATGTTTACATTCATTATAGACCCCGGATCTCTCCATAAAGAGGACCCGTCACCCCCTATTACTCTCACATGGGATGTTTACATTCATTATGGACCCCGGATCTCTCCATAAAGAGGACCCGTCACCCCCTATTACTGTCACATGGGATGTTTACATTATAGACCCCGGATCCCTCCATAAAGAGGACCCGTCACCTCCTATTACTGTCACATGGGATGTTTACATTCATTATAGACCCTGAATCTCTCCATAAAGAGGACCCGTCACCCCCTATTACTGTCACATGGGATGTTTACATTATAGACCCCGGATCTCTCCATAAAGAGGACCCGTCACCTCCTATTACTGTCACATGGGATGTTTACATTCATTATAGACCCCGGATCTCTCCATAAAGAGGACCCGTCACCTCCTATTACTGTCACACGGGATGTTTACATTCATTATAGTCCCCGGATCCCTCCATAAAGAGGACCCGTCACCCCCTATTACTGTCACATGGGATGTTTAAATTATAGACCCCGGATCTCTCCATAAAGAGGACCCGTCACCTCCTATTACTGTCACATGGGATGTTTACCTTCATTATAGACCCCGGAACTCTCCATAAAGAGGACCCGTCACCCCCTATTACTGTCACATGGGATGTTTACATTCATTATAGACCCCGGATCTCTCCATAAAGAGGACCCGTCACCCCCTATTACTGTCACATGGGATGTTTACATTCATTATAGACCCCGGATCTCTCCATAAAGAGGACCCGTCACCTCCTATTACTGTCACATGGGATGTTTACATTCATTATAGACCCCGGATCTCTCCATAAAGAGGACCCGTCACCCCCTATTACTGTCACATGGGATGTTTACATTCATTATACACCCCGGATCTCTCCATAAAGAGGACCCGTCACCCCCTATTACTGTCACATGGGATGTTTACATTCATTATAGACCCCGGATCCCTCCATAAAGAGGACCCGTCACCCCCTATTACTGTCACATGGGATGTTTACATTCATTATAGACCCCGGATCTCTCCATAAAGAGGACCCGTCACCCCCTATTACTGTCACATGGGATGTTTACATTCATTATAGACCCCGGATCTCTCCATAAAGAGGACCCGTCACCCCCTATTACTGTCACATGGGATGTTTACATTCATTATAGACCCCGGATCCCTCCATAAAGAGGACCCGTCACCCCCTATTACTGTCACATGGGATGTTTACATTCATTATAGACCCCGGATCTCTCCATAAAGAGGACCCGTCACCCCCTATTTTACATCCTTATAGACCCACTCCATAAAAGAGGACCCGGTCACCCCCTATACTGTCACATGGATGTTTACATTCATTATAGACCCCGGATCTCTCCATAAAGAGGACCCGTCACCCCTCTATTTACTGTCACAAGTGGGATGTTTACATTCATTTATA
>NW_027507785.1:335954458-336059690 GCF_037356315.1 Lithobates pipiens
GAGCTTACACTCCTAATGTCCCCTCCCCCACAGTCACACGCTATTATTATTATACATTTATATAGCGCTGGACATATACCATGGAGCCACCCATCTAACCTCCCCAGGTGGTAGAATTTGCACCCAGGACCGAGTGCTCCTCCCTGCCCCCGCTGTAGTTTGGAGTGATGGGTGAACGGAGGGTCTGGTGTGATGACAGTTTGCTCACTTCCTATACAGCTGTGTGATCGATCGTCTGGAAGAGAAGACGGTGCAGAGCGATGGAACAATTCTGCTGTGAAGCCGGTTGGCCGGTCCGCATCATTTATTCTACTTTAAAGGGAGGATGAGCGGCTCTGCAATAGTGCTGCGTTCACATAATGGTGTCACAGCAAACGAGCCCCCTTGAGCCCCCTTGCCCCCCCCAGCCCTCGCTCACCCCTCGGCCCCCCCTCGCTCGCCCCCTCGGGCCCCCCCCCTCGCTCGCCCCCCTCGGGGCCCCCCCCCCTCGCTCGCCCCCTCGGGCCCCCCCTCGGGTCCCCCCAACGCGCCCCATCGGGGCCCCCCTCCTCGCTCACCCCATCGGGGCCCCCCCCCCTCGCTCGCCCCCTCGGGCCCCCCCTCGGGTCCCATCGGGGCCCCCCTCCTCGCTCACCCCATCGGGGCCCCCCCTCCTCACTCACCCCATCGGGGCCCCCCCTCCTCACTCACCCCATCGGGGCCCCCCCTCCTCACTCACCCCATCGGGGCCCCCCCTCCTCACTCACCCCTCGGGGCCTAACCCCGAGGCAGCACAGTGGTGTAGTGGTTAGCACTTTCACCTAGCAGCAATAGGGTTTGCTGGTTCAAATCCCGACCACGACACTATCTGCCTGGAGTTTGCATGTTCTCCCTGTGCCTGCGTGGGTTTCCTCCGGGTACTCCGGTTTCCTCCCACACTCCAAAGACATGCTGGTAGGTTAATTAGACCCTGTCCAAAAAATTGGCCATAGTATGTGTATGTCAATGTTGTAAGTGTGTCGGGACTCTACAGGTTAAAGACCACACAAATAGCTGCAGATGAACACCGGTGGCAAGAAAAAGCGCCCTGAGGCGATTCAGTTCGTATAGGTAGCGCTATACAAGTCATTCATTCATTCATTCAACCCCTCACTCACCCCTCGGGGCCTAACCCCTCACTCACCCCTCGGGGCCTAACCCCTCACTCACCCTCGGGGCCTAACCCCTCACTCACCCCTCGGGGCCTAACCCCTTGGCCCCCCTCCTCACCCCTCGCCCCCCTTGCCCCCTCCTCACCCCTCGCCCCCCCTTGCCCCTCCTCACCCCTCGCCCCCCCTTGCCCCCTCCTCACCCCTCGCCCCCCTCACACCTCACTCCACACTCTGTTTAGCCACCCAATAAACATCCAGCAACGTTTATAAAACGCTCCGTATTATTTCAGTGTCTGGCGGGCGGAGCAGATGTTCCCCGGCTGGCGGACACAAGAGGCTCTGTGTATTCCTGCGCCTCACACACAGAGACAACATCAATCTTCTGTATTAGTCACCTCCACCTTTGTGCGTCCCGTCCGGCGTGTGTCTGCGACAGGCGGTCAGCTGTGACGGGGGGGGGGGGGGGGGGCGGCTGGCAGCAAATTCGCTCATCTACCTCTAATATTTCCCTTGGACGGTTTGGCTGTTGTAAGCGGAAAAAGTGGTGAAAAGTTGAGGGACTGGTGAGGAAGAATGGGGGGGAGGGGGGGGGCGGGAACCATCCAACCCTCCGGCTTCTAAAGCTGAACGCCGGGCAACTTGGTGTAAATTCCTCAGTGGCTGCAAAGGATATAAATCCCTTTTGTCTGCGCACCACATGCTGGATCCGCCCACAACCTGTGATTGGACAGTGAGGAGACTCAGCACAGTGTTAAGATCATTACTCTGTTCTCTCCTCCTGTCAGTGCGCTTCTTGTCACCCACCTGACCCCTTGTGCTGCTTCCTTTTCTCCATTTGAGCCATGCTGTACAGGGACTACAAGAGGCTGATCCCAGGTCACAAACACACTTCCATTGTTTGTTTTTTAAAACCTTTTTAGAGCTGTGTAGATTGAAGTTGCATTAATTTTTGTGGTTTTCTAAAACAAATGCATTCGAAGCAGACCCTGAATGAGGAGGGTCACTGATGCTTCTGCTCTCAAGCCAAACTACCAAACCATCCAATGGCTAGTGATGTAACTGATCACATGGGCAGCACCATGGCAACTGAAGATCAAGCAGAGGCCAAGATGGCCGCTTCCTTGCAAGTAAGCAGAGGAGGGTTTAGCTCCACTTTAATTTGTGTCATTTAATTCTGCTGAGAGTTCAGCATCAAATGCCTTTTGTAGACCCGGATATTGCTTTGTAAATGTAGCCGTGACATCATCACTGTGCTGTACATGGCCTGTGCAGAATGCGCCCACCAGGCTCCACCTACTACAGGCTGCCTGCAGAAGGGGGTGGAGACAGGACCAGTCGCACTGCAAAAAAAGAGCAGAACTGTGGGAGGGGACCAGCAGGCTCCACCCACTACTGAAAACTACAGGAGGGGGGGGGTGGAGACCAGACAGTCACCCTTCACAGAGAGTGAGCAGAGCTGTGGGAGGGGCCCTGCAGGCTCCACCCACTACAGAAAACAGGCGGGGCGGAGACCAGACCAGTAACCCTGCACAGAGAGAGAGCAGAGCTGTGGGAGGGGCCCAACAGGCTCCACCCACTCCAAACTGCAGAAGGGGGTGGAGACCAGACCAGTCACCCTGCACAGAGAGGGATCAGAGCTGTGGGAGGGGCCCAGCAGGCGCCACCCACTCCAAACTGCAGAAGGGGGTGGAGACCAGACCAGTGCCCCCTGGACAAGGAGAGGGGGCAGCAGTGGGCGGTCTTTATTACAGGAAGTCTCACACGGGATTCCTGCACAGATCTGGAAGAAATACACAAAACTCACCGAAATTACAGACGTCACATGACCCATGGCTTTGCCAAAGTTCAGCTTTTAAAGCGGATCTTCACCACCATACCCCCAATATTTATTTTTTTTACTTTATTTTCTAAACCCCCCTCCCCCCATTTTTCAGGGGAGGGGGCTCCTGCACATTTTAAACACCCATAAACCCAGCGCTGTCCAGCTGCGATCCTCTTGTCTTCTGCCCCCCCCCCCCCCTCACCTCCCATCTGTGGTTCATGCCTGTAGGGGGGGGAGCGTGTCCCCAACAGAAATATTTTACATTTTTAATCTCGGTTATATATCTTGGATTTCTCTCCCCTTTATCTTTTGGCACAAGTATAATTACCATTCACTTTACTGCCATGTGAGATCAATAAAATCTGCTAATTGTTATAGGTGAAGTCTCAGGGCACTTATATATATTTACATTTTTTTTTTTATTGTCACATTTGTCTTAAACTAGCTACGACTAAGGCTTCTGCCAAAAACGCGTCGGTGTTATTGTTTTATTATCACTCCGATGTACAAATAAATGACACTTCAAGGACTTCAGTGTTGCCGCCTCCATTCTACGGTTGGTGAATATATTCCACCAAATACAAGCTTCAATTGTCTCAAACAAATGATAAAAATGTCCTATGTGTACAGTGTAGCACGACCGCGCAATTGTCATTCAAAGTGTGAAAGCTGAAAATTGGCCTGGGCATGAAGGGGGGTAAAAATGCCCGGTATGCAAGTGGTTAACGTCCACATGCTACACATATGTAGTAAGAGGTTAATATGCCATTAAAAAACTGGTTTCCATCAATTTCGTGTAAATAGTCCAATTGTATCCACCGATCATAATGAAGGCATTGGTGCCTTCCTAATGCATTTCTCTCCCGGACAGTCCAGACAGTGAGGTCCGGACTGTCTGGCCACCAGTGAGGTCTAGGTGGGAAAAAACTCGGCAAATTCTGTATTCCCAAATGTATGTATTCTTCCATGTCACCACTTCCTGTCTCCATGGCATTCCTCGGGGGGGAGGGGGGGGTTTAGTGGTGACGGACCCTCTGTGTGCTCTTCATTAGAGAGGTGACAACGCAGGGATCGCGGGGATCACAGGGCGTTGTCATACAACAATTCTGAGTGTTGAGACTGTAATGTGATTTCTATCATCGCTCATTACCGTCTGCTCTCTTCCAGAACTGTCTCATCAAGAGAGACGAGAACGGGTTCTCTGCGGTGGTGGCGGATTTCGGTCTGGCAGAAAAAATACCAGATTACAGGTACAGTCCGTCCTTACTGTCCCACGGAAACTTTTTTTTCTTGTTTTCTTCTTCAAAGGGTGAGATTTCCTTAAAGTGGGTGGGAACCCTTCTATGTAACCAGTGAAGTGACTGGCCTCAGGTGATACAGACATGAAACTAATAAGTGGTACCTGTTTACCTGCCCTCTATAGAGCAGCCTTTCTCAACCTTTTCAACACAGAGGAACCCTTAAAATAACTACATGCTCGGAGAATCCTCTGCTAAAAATGACTAAATATACAACTCGTGACACATTAGTGTGATGGTCGGTGGGAAGAATGCTCCTTACACTTGTGGTCATTGGGAATAATTACCCCCCTTACAGATAGCTAAAAAGATCAATGGTGTCAGTGGGAACCTCCTAGTGGTAGAAATTCCTCATTGCTCAAGGAACCCCTACAACCTCTGGAGGAACCCTGGTTGAGAAGCCCTGCTATAGTGGGATAGGCTTTGCTCATATTTCATGTCTGAGGTGAGTGGTGTCACCCAGAGACTGCAGACAGGATACAGGAGATGGTCAGAGATCGTGGCCGTGTTCGCAGTGAGAGTCTCTAGCAGCCATGGATGGAAGGTGCAGGGCAGGGGTACGGCCTCCAGGACTCCCATGTCTGTGCTGCTGACAGTGGCATAGTGGTGGGATTGGGATCCGGTCTCCAGGTCCGGACTCAGGAGGCATGCCCACTGCTGTGATGCCATTCATTCTAGCATGGTGCCAGGCGGCGCCATGACGTCGTGTTCAAACCACACATTTGAGAGATCGTTAGAATGAGAGCAATAATTCTAGCACTAGATTTCCTCTGTAACTCAAAACTGGTAATCTGTAGAAATTCATCGCCTATGGAGATTTTTAAGTGTCAGAGTTTGTCACCATTCCACAAGCGGGTATAATTTTGAAGCATTACATGTTGGGTATCAATTTAGTAGATGTAACATTATCTTTCACAAATTATTAAAAAAAAAATAATTGGGCTAAATTTAAGAATTGCGTTTGCAAGATCGCTGCACAAATATGGTGTGACGTCAAGTATTGCAATGACCGCCGTTTTATTCTCTAGGGTGTCTGGAAAAAATATATAATGTTTGAGAGTTCTATGTCATTTTTTACAGTGTGGCACAACCGCGCAATTGTCGGTTAAGTGGTTGATATGGGGGGGGGGGGGGAGGGGCGGGGAGGGCGGTTTGGAAGTAACACCAGATTATTTCCATTTGATAGTAAGAAGGCGGCTTGTTGGATCTACACACACTGCGGGGGGGCTAAAGTGTGTATAGAACCCACCCCTCCCCCCTACCAGGACCATACAGCACTGCCAGCAAAGGGGTTAATCCAAATAGCTGAGCCTCAATGACATCACTGGGCTGCGGAATGGGACTCTGAAGGAATGGCAGAGGCACGCCATTTTCTTAGACCACATACATCGGTGACATCACTAGAATTATCTCCTACCCAGACGGTGCATGTCCATGTCCTTCCTTAGATTGGACCGGGAATCCGGGATCATGGCTGCTGTGAGGCTCTGTGTTTTTTTTTTTTTTTTTTTTACCGTGTTTAATTTTTTTGTAAAAGCAAAAAAAAAAAGAAAAAGCATGGGGTTCCCCCAAATTCAATTACCAGGCCCTTCAGGTCTGGTATGGATATTAAGGGGAACCCTGCGTCCAATTAAAAAAAAAAAATTGACGTGGGGGTCCCCCTAAAAAATCCATACCAGACCCTTTACCCGAGCACGCAACCTGGCAGGCCGCAGGAAAAGAGGGGGGGACAAGAGAGCGCCCCCCCCCCCTCCTGAACCGTACCAGGCCACATGCCCTCAACATTGGGAGGATGCTTTGGGGGTTTGTGACCCCTCAAAGCACCATGTCCCCATGTTGATGGGGATAAGGGCCTCATCCCCACAACCCTGGCCGGTGGTTGTGGGGGTCTGCGGGCGGGGGGCTTATCAGAATCTGGAAGCCCCCTTTAACAATTGGACCCCCAGATCCCGCCCCCCCCCCTGTTTGAAATGGTAATGGGGTACTTTACCCCTACCATTTCACAAAGAAAGTGTAAAAAATGGTTAAATAAGACAAACACACTTTTGAAACATTCCTTTATTTAAAAATAAAAATTTTTTAAAAAAGATTCCAGCGGTGGTAATCCACTCTTGTTATCCAGCGACGGACGATCATCTCTCCGGGGTCCAGCGATGGCTGATCTGATCCAGCGACTGGTGATTTTCAGTCCAGCGCTGTCCATACATCTGTCACCTGACCCCGCCCCCTCTGACGCTGATGAGGGAAGCCAGGGATTCCCTAATGACGTATGGGTGACCCCGCCCCCTCTGATGTAATGCAGGTTTCCGTTAACATCAGAGGGGGCGGGGTCACCCATATGTCACCTGAAATCTCTATGGTAAACTTCTGGCGGCGACCGATTCATTCTCCGATTCACTGATCGCACGGGTGAGCCAGGAGAAGCACCGGATGGCAGCGGGGGGCGGTGGGAGGGCGGGGGTGCGGTGTCCCCTCCCGCCACCACCTGTAAGAACGATCAATCAGCTGAACTGCCACTATGATTTATCTTAGTGCACAGAATCGCCGGCAGATAAAATACCTGGGTGATGCTTGTAGCTGCAGCCATTATCCAGATTTGCGCACTCAAACTCAGGCGTACCTTGGGCGGGAAGTGGTTAATGACATTGGCTGGATGTTTGTGGGGGGGGGGGGGGGGGGTTGTCCTGCTGAAGAATACATTTGGGGCCAATCGCACTCCTCCTCCCTGATGGGGAGGCATGATGAAGTATCTGCCTGGATTGCTCAGCACTTGATGCTCTCCAGGCATATTGGCAAGCCGGCCCGCTAATGTGCCTGGAGAGCATCAAGTGTGAACTTTATACTTCCCACACGGTGACAAGTGCAGGAGAGGAGTCTGATCCCGGGAAAGGCCTTCGCTGGGTTTAAGCCACAAACGACCCCTTTGTAATTCGGGGTCCACAGAAGCCGGTAAGCAGGTTTTCAGATTTTGATGGAGGCCCCAATTGATGCACAAGATCACTTTAACCGCTTGAGATCCTCGCTATAGCCGAATGACGGCTACAGCGCGGACCTGCTTTGCTGGGACGACGTCTATTGATGTCGTCCCCTGCACGAGCGGCCTGCGCTCTGTGATCAGCGAGTCTATGAGACTCGCCTGATCACGGATCGAAGCAAGGGGTCGATCCCGACCCCTTACCACGTGATCAGCTGTCAGCCAATGACAGCTTATCATGTGATCACAACAGAGCCGGCAATCGGCTATTTTCCTCCTCGCGCTATCAGCGCGAGGAGAAAAAAAAAAGCCGATCACCGGCAGCCGTGAGAGGGACTTCAGTCCCGATCACGGCCAAGTCATCAGTGCCCACCTGCCCCCTGCCAGTGCCACATACATATAGTAAAAGTGCCACCCCTTAGTGCCCATAGTGCCACCCATCAGTGCCCACAATCTGCCTCGACAGTGCTGCACCTCATATGCCACATATCCGTGCCCATCAGTGTCATCTACCAGTGCCCATCAGTGCCGTCCATCAGTGCCCAGCAGTGCCACCTATCAGTGCCCATCAGTCCTATCAGTGGTACCCATCCGTGCCATCTTATCTGTGCCCATCAGTGCCACCTTATCTGTGCCTATCGATGCCACCTTAACCGTGCCCATCAGTGCCCACCAGTGCAGCCTATCAGTGCCCACCAGTGCCGCCTCATCAGCGCATTTCAATGAAGGAGAAAAATGACCCGTTTGCAAAATTTTATAACAAACTATTAAACATGATTTTTTTTTTTTGCATCTTTTTTTGTTTGTTTAGCAAAAAATAAAGCTCCGAGCTGTAACTAAATACCACCAAAAGAAAGCTCTATTTGTGGGAAAAAAATGATAAAAATTTCATTTGGGTACAGTGTTGTATGACCGCGTAATTGTCATTCAAAGTGCATCAGCGCTGAAAGCTGAAAATTGGTCTGGGCAGGAGGGGGGTTTAAGTGCCCAGTAAGCAAGTGGTTAAGGTGGTGGATGGTGGAGATCCAAACCAGGAGGTTACAATTTTTACTATCACAACACTTGTGGACTGTGATATTAACCAATTTGGTTTTGAACAATTTATATTTGTTAGGGCTGCGGAAATTAACGATTAATTGTTCGATTAATCGTTAATTTCTTTGATCGATCAAAAGAATTTAGATCGAGGACGATCTGCGGAGTGGGCTCCGCGGTCTCGCCCATAGGAAAGGCCGCGGCTTCGGCCTAGCTCCGGAGCCGCGGCCATCTTGGTCCACCCGACGGCGGCTTAGTAGCGACGCACTGATGTCATCATCGCCCGCCTGCTTGTGCCGTCTACTCTGAGGATGGACGGGTCTGCCTGTTGTCTATTCTGGACAGAGCAGACAATGTTAAATATTAAGGTATGGGGGAGATGTGGGGAGATGTGGACATTACAGTATTGGGGGAGATGTGGACATTACAGTATTGGGGGAGATGTGGGCATTACAGTATTGGGGGAGATGTGGACATTACAGTATTGGGGGAGATGTGGACATTGCAGTATTGGGGGAGATGTGGACATTGCAGTATTGGGGGAGATGTGGACATTGCAGTATTGGGGGAGATGTGGACATTGCAGTATTGGGGGAGATGTGGACATTGCAGTATTGGGGGAGATGTGGACATTGCAGTATTGGGGAGATGTGGGCATTGCAGTATTGGGGGAGATGTGGGCATTGCAGTATTGGGGGAGATGTGGACATTACAGTATTGGGGGAGATGTGGACATTACAGTATTGGGGGAGATGTGGACATTACAGTATTGGGGGAGATGTGGACATTACAGTATTGGGGGAGATGTGGACATTACAGTATTGGGGGAGATGTGGGCATTGCAGTATTGGGGGAGATGTGGGCATTACAGTATTGGGGGAGATGTGGACATTGCAGTATTGGGGGAGATGTGGGCATTACAGTATTGGGGGAGATGTGGGCATTACAGTATTGGGGGAGATGTGGGCATTACAGTATTGGGGGAGATGTGGGCATTACAGTATTGGGGGAGATGTGGGCATTACAGTATTGGGGGAGATGTGGGCATTACAGTATTGGGGGAGATGTGGACATTACAGTATTGGGGGAGATGTGGGCATTACAGTATTGGGGGAGATGTGGGCATTACAGTATTGGGGGAGATGTGGACATTACAGTTAAAGTTAAACTAACTTTCTACGTTTTTCTTAAAGTTTAATAAAAAAAATTGTAAAAACTGTATGTGCGTTATATTTAATCGAAATTAGTCGATTAATCGATTTAAAAAAAATCAATTAATCGAACAAGAAAATTTTAATCAGTAACAGCCCTAATATTTGTATATTATCACAATTCTATATCATTTATATGTTTATGTCTCATAGGAGAACTGCTGCTTATTTTTTGTGTACATGAGGTGGTTTTTAGGGCAGGTTTTGTTTTTCAATTTTTTTTTCATGGTTTTTCAAAAGTATCTAAAATCTATACAAACATTCCACACTTTCATTTGTTTCAGTTTAAATTTTATTCCACCGCTAATAAGTACTCAACATTTAATTTGAGTCTCTGGCGACTCACAGCACTTACCAGGTGAGGCAGCCATCTTGGGAGATGGCGTTGGCCGGGAATCGAAGCCGGGGCAACTGCTTGGAAAGTAGCTATGCTCACCACTGCACCACACCAACGCGAGGTAACATGTCTCTGTAGTGTGGGAGGAAACCGGAGTACCTGGAGGAAACCCACGCAAGGAGAACATGCAAACTTGGGGGAAGTAAACCCTGATGGGTTTACTTCCTCTTTGTTTCCCTGCAAAGGTAAAGCATAAGGGGCTTAGGTGTCGCTTATGTGTCACTTACCTGACACAGGAGCCAGCGATGTCACCGCTGCCCCCTCTTTCACGGAGCTTCCGTCTTCTTTCTGGGTATCGTGGCTCTGGCACTGTGATTGGCCAGAGCCGCCATGACGTCACTCCCGTGCATTGCGCACGGGAGCCGCCACTAACTGCATATTGCCGTTAGCAGTGGCATGCTCAGTGCGCCTGTGTGCCGCTGTCTACGGTGCATGCGCAGTACAGAGCGGTGGCTGTCTTTTTGCTAATATCTCCTAAACCGTGTAGGTTTAGGAGATATTTGTTGGACATACAGGTAAGCATTAATCTAGGCCTTAATCTAGGCTTACCTGTAGGTAAAATTACATCCACTTTAATGCAGACCGTGTTTTGGTCTGGATTTGAGCCCCAGTGCTGCAGGGCTAACCCCTAAGCCTCTGTGCTGCCCATATATGACCTCTGTTGCCTAAGGCCCGCCCCCTAGTTGGGTAAATCAGTGATGTGCATTCAAAGCACTTAAAGAGGGATTCCGCCCAAAAAAAAAATATATTAAAAGCCAGCAGCTATAAATACTACAGCTGCTGACTTTTAATAAATGGACACTCACCTGTCCCGGGTTCCAGCGATGCCGAGGCCGATCGACCGCTCGGGCCTCGGCTGCTGCCGCCCCCATTCTAGGTGAGGGAATCAGGAAGTGAAGCAAATCGGCTTCACTTCCCGGTCCCCTACTGCGCATGCGCGAGCCGCGCCGCGCAATAGGAAATCTCCGCGCTGTCACTGGGACCCGTGTGTGTCCCAGCAGACAGCGCGGCAGGGCAGGAAATGGCGTAGACTCCCGTGGGAGTCTATGCCCGGAAGTGGGTGAAAATACCTGTCTTTGACAGGTATCTCCACCCCCCTGAAAGGTGTCAATTGTGACACCGGAGGGGGGGGGGTTCCGATCAGCGGAGGTTCCACTTTAGGGTGGAATCCCGCTTTAAGAGGTGAATTGGCAAACTTGGGCGCACTGAATGGAGCCATTTAACCTACCGGCATGTCTTTGGACTGCGGGAAGAAACCCACACAAGCACAGGGAGAGCATGCAGACTCCATGCAGATAGTGCCCTGGTCAGGATATTAGCACAAGACCCCAGTGCCTCAAGGCAGATGTGCTAACCACAAAGCCTCTGTGCTACCCCAGAATTAAATCTAAAAAGAGAAGTTCTGATTTTCTCCTTTAACTTCGAATATCCCAAAGAACCTGGAGATGCACGTCCTTTTTTAGCGCTGTGAATCTTTCATATTCTGTCCTGTAGGGGGAGTTTTGTATAAATGGTTCTCATATCGCCCCCCCCTACCGATGAACCGTTTACACCTCCCCCATGTTATGTTTGGGCTTTAAATTTCCTCTGTGACCTGGAGATACCGGTACATATTCTTCCTTCTCTGTCCGGCGTTTGTATGAACAGTTCTCATTCCACCAACCCTACAGATGTCCGTTCCTCCCCCATGTTCATGAAATGTCTTCCTCTTCAATATTCTGTCCTGTAGGGGCTTCTCATTCCACCCACCCTACACATGAGCCGTCCATATCTCCCCCACGTTCTCTTTGGGTCATGAGATGCACGTCCTTTTTGTAGACTGACCTGGAGCTTCAGAGTCCTTCAGCTGTTGTAGGCCTCAGTGGTCACTCCACCAATATCGGTGACGTCCTCTGGTGTGTATAGTGCAGTGATGGTGAACCTCGGCACCCCAGATGTTTTGGAACTACATTTCCCATGATGCTCTGGCACTCTTCAGTGTAGTTGAGCATCATGGGAAATGTAGTTCCAAAACATCTGGGGTGCCGAGGTTCTCCATCACTGATATAGTGTCTGTTCTCCATGGGGAAGGCTCTGTATTACACAAGAGGAAATGGGCAAGTCATGGGTGTGACCTGAAAGTAGACGGGCAAGAATAGGACAACCCCAACGTGGAAGCGTGGCTCTTCGTAGATGGTAGAGTATGGTGGATTGGGCAACAAGAATGCCCTGATAGCCCGTCGTCCTTGTCTGTGGACTTGCTATCAGATCCACCTATGGTGCCCAGGTCTGCTGGCCGGCCTCTGCTGTTTTTATGGCGTCTGAATGGTGATCACCTGATTCGTCTTTGGTGCTCACCTAAAGTATTTCCACTTTTGCAGCCGTATTGGCATAACATCTACATTATATCTGTTACATCTTCTCATTCACAGAGCAAAACTTTGCTGCTCACCTTTATAGGGGGAATCGCATGTGGAAAACGAAAAGGGGATCCCCCCCCCCCCCCAACAAGGCACCTAGTCTCTGTGTTGCATAGTTGCCAACATTCTCCAAAAATTTATAGGGGTACTTTTTTGTCTGTAGGCGGAGTGATATTTTAATTTGGGGAGGGGCATTCTTTTGTAGGTGTGGTCTAGCAGGAGTTAAATATGCGTCTTGTGGTGAAACATGGGCGTGGTTTCAGTTACGTTAAAGAATGGGTGTGGTTTTAAGGGGGTGTGGTTAAGTAGTCTTGGATGACTTGCATAGTGGAGAATGTGGTATTATATAGGGAAATAGAACTAGTAGTGCCCCAGGGCACAAACCAGAACCCCTCATGGATTTGACAAGGGACAGACCAGGTAGGTAAAAAAAAAAAAGTACTAAATATTTAATTAGGAAATATATAACAAGCATGAATACTCACAAAAAAGGATACAAATGACAGGAAATAAAAATGCCCAGTAAGGTACCCTGTGGAGGGGTGGGGGGTTGGCACCTCTCCCGTCATCTGTTAAAAGCGATTCCGTCACAGAGACCACTTTTATCTGAAGGTGGACTGCCCGCTGTTTAAAAAGATGTTTGGGTTGTGGCTGCGATCGGGGGGGGGATGAACCTTTTGAGTGCAATTGTTCCATCGGTCCTAAATGCAGCGACTGGCGATTAGTCGCCTGTAGCACCTGATCGACGCACATACTAAAACGTCGCCCCGATTGCTGAGGTCTGAGGTCCAATCATTGAACAAGGTTACGGCAATTCCTGCGATTTTCATCAGTTGCCGTGAACTTGCCATAAGGAAAAAATGTCTCACCGAGGTGGAAATATTTAATACGGTTTCCTAGCGCTGCTCGGCGCGGTGAGGTATCTCGGCGTCACCTCGTTAACGTGGCGCTCGGGGGAATCCAGCTGGTGTTGATTAATGCCGGGACCTGCTCCGGCTTTGTGTACATTACCACACCGAGTGCCGGGAACCCGGCCAGGCCTCATTCCTGCCAGCTGGAGGATCAATAATGTTCACAAGGATCGGGGGGGTGTGAGGGGATGGGGGCCGCGTACCGAGAGGGGATGGGGGGGCTCCTGTGTAACCCAACCCCTGCTGAAATCCTGGGGGGGCTCCTGTGTAACCCAACCCCTGCTGAAATCCTGGGGGGGCTCCTGTGTAACCCAACCCCTGCTGAAATCCTGGGGGGGCTCCTGTGTAACCCAACCCCTGCTGAAATCCTGGGGGGGCTCCTGTGTAACCCAACCCCTGCTGAAATCCTGGGGGGGCACCTGTGCTCATAAATGTAGTTTCCCGCTTGTATGATGGGGGGGCCCAGCTTGGAGAGAGTGTGACCTCTTCATTATGGCATTGTGGGAGGGGCAGAGACACAAACTACTGCAGGAAATCTCCCCATTGTGGGAGGGGCAGAGACACAAACTACTGCAGGAAATCTCCCCATTGTGGGAGGGGCAGAGACACAAACTACTGCAGGAAATCTCCCCATTGTGGGAGGGGCAGAGACACAAACTACTGCAGGAAACCTCCCCATTGTGGGAGGGGCAGAGACACAAACTACTGCAGGAAATCTCCCCATTGTGGGAGGGGCAGAGACACAAACTACTGCAGGAAATCTCCCCATTGTGGGAGGGGCAGAGACACAAACTACTGCAGGAAATCTCCCCATTGTGGGAGGGGCAGAGACACAAACTACTGCAGGAAACCTCCCCATTGTGGGAGGGGCAGAGACACAAACTACTGCAGGAAATCTCCCCATTGTGGGAGGGGCAGAGACACAAACTACTGCAGGAAACCTCCCCATTGTGGGAGGGGCAGAGACACAAACTACTGCAGGAAATCTCCCCATTGTGGGAGGGGCAGAGACACAAACTACTGCAGGAAATCTCCCCATTGTGGGAGGGGCAGAGACACAAACTACTGCAGGAAATCTCCCCATTGTGGGAGGGGCAGAGACACAAACTACTGCAGGAAACCTCCCCATTGTGGGAGGGGCAGAGACACAAACTACTGCAGGAAATCTCCCCATTGTGGGAGGGGCAGAGAGACAAATTACTGCAGGAAATCTCCCCATTGTGGGAGGGGCAGAGACACAAACTACTGCAGGAAACCTCCCCATTGTGGGAGGGGCAGAGACACAAACTACTGCAGGAAATCTCCCCATTGTGGGAGGGGCAGAGACAAACTACTGGAAGAAATCTCCTCATTGTGGGAGGGGCAGAGACACAAACTACTGGAAGAAATCTCCTCATTGTGGGAGGGGCAGAGACACAAACTACTGCAGGAAATCTCCCCATTGTGGGAGGGGCAGAGACACAAACTACTGGAGGGAAATCTCCCCATTGTGGGAGGGGCAGGGACACAAACTACTGCAGGGAAATCTCCCCATTGTGGGAGGGGCAGAGACACAAACTACTGCAGGAAATCTCCCCATAGTGGGAGGGGCAGAGACACAAACTACTGCAGGAAATCTCCCCATTGTGGGAGGGGCAGGGACACAAACTACTGCAGGAAATCTCCCCATTGTGGGAGGGGCAGAGACACAAACTACTGGAGGAAATCTCCTCATTGTGGGAGGGGCAGAGACACAAACTACTGCAGGGAAATCTCCCCATTGTGGGAGGGGCAGGGACACAAACTACTGCAGGGAAATCTCCCCATTGTGGGAGGGGCAGAGACACAAACTACTGCAGGAAATCTCCCCATTGTGGGAGGGGCAGAGACACAAACTACTGCAGGAAATCTCCCCATTGTGGGAGGGGCAGGGACACAAACTACTGCAGGGAAATCTCCCCATTGTGGGAGGGGCAGAGACACAAACTACTGCAGGAAATCTCACCATTGTGGGAGGGGCAGAGACATAAACTACTGCAGGGAATCTCCCCATTGTGGGAGGGGCAGAGACACAAACTAGTGCAGGAAATCTCCCCATTGTGGGAGGGGCAGAGACACAAACTACTGCAGGAAATCTCCTCATTGTGGGAGGGGCAGAGACACAAACTACTGCAGGGAAATCTCCCCATTGTGGGAGGGGCAGGGACACAAACTACTGCAGGAAATCTCCCCATAGTGGGAGGGGCAGACACAAACTACTGCAGGAAATCTCACCATTGTGGGAGGGGCAGAGACACAAACTACTGCAGGAAATCTCCCCATTGTGGGAGGGGCAGAGACACAAACTACTGCAGGAAATCTCCCCATTGTGGGAGGGGCAGAGACATAAACTACTGCAGGGAATCTCCCCATTGTGGGAGGGGCAGAGACACAAACTAGTGCAGGAAATCTCCCCATTGTGGGAGGGGCAGAGACACATTACTGGAGGAAATCTCCCCCTTGTGGGAGGGGCAGAGATACAAACTACTGGAGGAAATCTCCCCATTGTGGGAGGGGCAGAGACCCAAACTACTGCAGGAAATCTCCCCATTGTGGGAGGGGCAGAGACCCAAACTACTGCCGGAAATCTCCCCATTGTGGGAGGGGCAGAGACACAAACTACTGCAGGAAATCTCCCCATTGTGGGAGGGGCAGAGACACAAACTACTGCAGGGAAATCTCCCCATTGTGGGAGGGGCAGAGACCCAAACTAGTGCAGGAAATCTCCCCATTGTGGGAGGGGCAGAGAGACAAATTACTGGAAGAAATCTCCCCATTGTGGGAGGGGCAGAGACACAAACTACTGCAGGAAATCTCCCCATTGTGGGAGGGGCAGAGACACAAACTACTGCAGGAAATCTCCCCATTGTGGGAGGGGCAGAGACACAAACTACTGCAGGAAATCTCCCCATTGTGGGAGGGGCAGAGACACAAACTACTGCAGGGAATCTCCCCATTGTGGGAGGGGCAGAGACACAAACTATTTGTAGAAGTGGGGTAGATGCTATTGCAAGAAAATCCTAAACGCCGGAGTCTCGGATGGACCTGGGAATACATGTAACGATACGCCATACTGGCGCCCACCTAAAATTGAAAACTTCACATTTTAAACACACATTCAGGTTTTCAGTTGCACATTTTATGATTCCTCTTTCTGCTGCCGGACGGATTGTGGTGACAGGAAGTTGTGGTCAGCGCTGCATATGAGAAGATTAACCGGCGGCCCCGATATCCGCGGTTCGGTTACCAGCATTAGAGCGAGCCGCGCGCTCCGCACCTCACTGCTGATCTGTATTATGGGATACATTGAGGAGCTTCCTGGGAGGATCTGCTGCAGTGCTCAGAGTCTGACATTTACTTCAAAGGCCATAAATCTCTCTAAATGTCCGGCCCTCAGCAATTCTAGTTCAGCACACTGAAGAATAAAATACACGCCCCATTAAATTCTTCCCGCAGCACTTGGCAGTTTACAGATTTGAATGCTGCTGTCTCCTGCTTTCTCAGTGCTGCTTCCCTGAACAGTACAGGGAGGAGGAAGAAGAGGCAGAAGCTTGGAACTGCTTTGCAATCCTAGGCCAAGGGGCTGTGTGTTTCTATCTGGTTGGATAAAAATTAATGATCTTAACCACTTCAATACCGGGGGGGGGGGGGGGGGGGCACTTAAACACCTTCCTGCCCAGACCAATTTTGAGCTTTCAGCGCTGTCGCACTTTGAATGACAATTGCGCGGTCATGCTACACTGTACCCAAATGAAATTTGTATCTTTTTTTTCCCACAAATAGAGCTTTCTTTTGGTGGTATTTGATCACCTCTACGGTTTTTATTTTTTGCGCTACAAATAAAAAAATACCGAAAATTTTGAAAAAAAAAATGTTTTTTTTTTGTTTCAGTTTCAAAACTTTGTAAATAAGTACATTTTCTCCTTCACTGATGGGGCTACACTGATGGGCACTGATAAGGCGGCACTGATGGGCACCAATGTGGCACCAATGAAGCGACACGGATGGGCGACACGGATGGGCGACACGGACGGACACTGATAGGTGGCACAAATTGGCACTGATAGCTTGCACGGATGGGCGGCACGGATGGGCACGGATAGGCGGCACAGGTGGGCATGGATAGGCGGCACAGGTGTGCACTCATAGGCGGCACAGGTGGGCACTCATAGGCGGCATCAGTGTTATACTATAGTAATGGATGCCAATCAGTGCCAAACAATAATGCATGCCAATCAGTGATGCCCATTGTGGGCACTGATTGGCATCCATTATGGGCACTGATTGGCACCCATTGTGCTGACTGGCATCCCTGGTGGTCTAGGGAGGATTATGACCTTTATTACCTTTTCCCTGGTGGTCTGGTGGCGTCCCTGGTGGTCCAGTGTGGGCATCCTCGGGGGGGCTGTGCTGATAATCGATCAGCACAGACCCCCCCTGTCAGAGGAGCAGCCGATCGGCTCTCCTCTACTGATTGGACACGGCTGATCACATGGTAAAGAGTCTCCTTCGTAGACTCTTTACCGAGATCGTAGTTGCCGGGTGTCAGACTGACACCCCGCAACAACGATCGCCGCGATGCACGCCCCCGGGGGCGCGCAGCGGCTCATAATCCTGATCACGTCATATGACGTCCGGTCAGGATTATGCAACCACTTTGCCACCTTCAATTGCCTATAGGGCGGGCGGCACGTGGTTAAAAAAAAGAAACATATTTTTTTACTTTAAATCGTGTTTTGTTTTTGTTTGTTTTTTTGTTTTTTTTTTAAATCTAATTCATTTTAATAAAATGCTTTTGGACCTAATATCTATCTAAAGATAGTTTTCCATTTAAAGAGGAGCGCCACCTTAAAAAAATGCAAATACTGCGGCTGCTGACTTTTAATAAATGGACTCCTTACCTGTCCCAGGGTCCGGCGATGTCGGTAACAGATGACGCGCTCGTCTCTCGGCTGCCCCAACCGCCATCCTCTGTCAGGGAATCAGGAAGTGAAGCATTGTGGCGCGCTGCACTTCTTCACTGGTCCCTGTTGTGTTCTGGGAGCTCTGTGTTTCCCAGAACACAACGGGGGGGGCGTCGGCAGCTGCGGCTAGCTATTCCCAGAAGTGGGTGCAGATACCTGTATTATACAGGTATCTGTACCCCTCTCCCCCCTGAAAGGTGCCAGATGTGACATGGGGGGGGGGGGGGGAAGCGAGAGAGTCCAATCAGCGGAAGTTCCACTTTAGGTTGGAACTCCGCTTTAAGATACATTAATAATTTAGTTTATTCAGCATGAAATGGAGCTCAGTTATGTAGTATGAGGCTGTATATTCTGCAATATAAAAAATTTTTGGTAAACTCATTCAATTAATCCAAGCTCTGCAAGCTGAGATAACATGCACTGCATTGATGCATTCACACAATGTCACATTACCCATGAGATAAACCAAAGTTCAGGAATATTCCTTTATCCCATTGTTTTCATATCAATGTACACTACAAACTGTACGATTGGATCGGTTCTGATATCGTGTTTTATTAACCTGACAGATGATTATTCTAAATAGGAAAACGATCATTTTGTTTGTAAATATTAAAGATTCTCTAACTACCAGCAAGAATAAGTCTTCACATGTAAAGAGCGCCTGTCATTTCAGATCCATCATGGCAGCGCCTGTTAGCAGGCGTCCAATCACCCGCTGCCCCCACGTCAGCAGATACAGTGCCTATACAGTGCCATCTATCAGTGCCCGTCGGTGTTGCTTATGTGTAGCCTATAGGTGCCCATCAATTCTACACGTCGGTGCCCATCAATTCTACACGTCGGTGCCCATCAATTCTACACGTCGGTGCCCATCCATTCTACACGTCGGTGCCCATCAATTCTACACGTCGGTGCCCATCCATTCTACACGTCGGTGCCCATCCATTCTACACGTCGGTGCCCATCCATTCTACACGTCGGTGCCCATCCATTCTACACGTCGGTGCCCATCCATTCTACACGTCGGTGCCCATCAATTCTACACGTCGGTGCCCATCAATTCTACACGTCGGTGCCCATCAATTCTACACGTCGGTGCCCATCAATTCTACACGTCGGTGCCCATCAATTCTACACGTCGGTGCCCATCAATTCTACACGTCGGTGCCCATCAATTCTACACGTCGGTGCCCATCAATTCTACACGTCGGTGCCCATCAATTCTACACGTCGGTGCCCATCAATTCTACACGTCGGTGCCCATCAATTCTACACGTCGGTGCCCATCAATTCTACACGTCGGTGCCCATCCATTCTACACGTCGGTGCCCATCCATTCTACACGTCGGTGCCCATCCATTCTACACGTCGGTGCCCATCCATTCTACACGTCGGTGCCCATCAATTCTACACGTCGGTGCCTCCTCATCAGTGCCCATTAGTGAAGGAGAAAACAGAAATTTTCAAAAATGTTGGTCTTCATTCGTTTGGCAAAAAATCAGGAACCGCGGGAGCGGCGTGGGTGGTTAAGCGGCGCTATTTTTACCATCATTTTAGCGGCGGCATTCGGCTGCTAGCGGGGTGGTTTTAACCCCCGCTAGTGGCCGAAAAAGGGTTAAAACCTCGCGCTACAGCGGCGCTTTGCCAGCGGTATAGCCACGCTGCCCTATTGATTTCAGTGGGTAGGAGCGGTGAATACGCCACTCCTTCACCACTCCAAAGATGCGGCTTGCAGGACTTTTTCTATCGTCCTGCCAGCGCACCGCTCCAGTGTCGAAGCCCCTCCGCTCCAGTGTCGGAGCCCCTCCGCTCCAGTGTCGGAGCCCCCCCGCTCCAGTGTCGAAGCCCCTCCGCTCCAGTGTCGGAGCCCCTCCGCTCCAGTGTCGGAGCCCCTCCGCTCCAGTGTCGGAGCCCCTCCGCTGCAGTGTCGGAGCCCCTCCGCTGCAGTGTCGGAGCCCCTCCGCTGCAGTGTCGGAGCCCCCCCGCTCCAGTGTCGGAGCCCCCCCCGCTCCAGTGTCGGAGCCCCCCCCGCTCCAGTGTCGGAGCCCCCCCCGCTCCAGTGTCGGAGCCCCCCCCCGCTCCAGTGTCGGAGCCCCCCCCGCTCCAGTGTCGGAGCCCCCCCCGCTCCAGTGTCGGAGCCCCCCCCGCTCCAGTGTCGGAGCCCCCCCCGCTCCAGTGTCGGAGCCCCCCCCGCTCCAGTGTCGGAGCCCCCCCCGCTCCAGTGTCGGAGCCCCCCCCGCTCCAGTGTCGGAGCCCCCCCCGCTCCAGTGTCGGAGCCCCCCCGCTCCAGTGTCGGAGCCCCCCCGCTCCAGTGTCGGAGCCCTCCGGCTTTCACACTGGAGTGAAAGGGGCCGGATTTTTTCAGGCGCTATTTTTAGCGCTGTATCGCCTGAAAACCGCCTCAGTGTGGAAGGGGCCTTTAGGAAACACGGTGATGACGATGTGTAAATCTCCGCCCACTGACCATAGACGGTCCTTTCCCTTTAAGATGGACTGTCAGCAGTACAGAAGCCATGTGACAGTCGGCTCGGCGTGGCGCCATGCGGGGGGCGCCCTGGCGCTGCCATGTAAAGGGGGATTACACACAATCCCATTATGTGAATCGTGTCCTTCCCTTTTTATTTTCCACATCCAGCGTGGCCCCTGTGCTCCTCCCAGGACGGGGCCACGTGTCACATTCAGGACATTCTGTCTGCCGATCCTATTATATACGGTTACTATAGAAAACTGTGGAAATGGTCTATTGGTGTGTGGCTTTGTCTTTAGTTCATAGCAGACCTCGCATCTGATATAGAATCACTTCCAGATATTCATTGCCTCTCACAGTGATCACAATCTCCGCTCTCTACAGGACGGCACCATATTTGTTCCGGCATCATCCAGGCTCGCTGTGATGTGTCTGACAGGGGCCCCTCACCATGAGAAGGTTTCCTATTCTATAGAACACAATGCAGACCGCTCAGATCTGGCTGTATAATGTGTATTAGAGGTGCTAAATCTTCACCAATCTGCTTAATAGGTTTTTAGAGAAAAGTGATCTGGTGTGATTGCTCATCATAGGGAATGTATGACCCCTCCTTGTTCTTTGTGTCTTCCAGTGACGGTGGTGAGAAGTTGCCGGTGGTGGGGTCTCCATACTGGATGGCTCCAGAGGTCCTCCGAAATGAAGCCTACAATGAGAAGGTGAGTCTTCCCTCCCCCTCCCCCATCAGTTGTACCGTTCCTGCACGCTGTCCTGGCCATGTCGGGATTTGGAGCTTCACTTATTCATAACTAAAGGCAAAACTTTTGTCCTATCTCTGGTAATGGGGGGATATTAGTACCCCATTGTCTTGTGTCAGTGGGAGGAATAGTGCCCCATCATTGGTGTCAGTGGGGGGAATAGTGCCCCATGATTGGTGTCAGTGGGGGGGGGGGGAATAGTGCCCCATCATTGGTGTCAGTGGGAGGAATAGTGTCCCATCATTGGTGTCAGTGGGGGGGGGAATGGTGCCCCATCGTTGGTGTCAGTGGGAGGAATAGTGCCCCATCATTGGTGTCAGTGGGGGGGGGGAATAGTGCCCCATCATTGGTGTCAGTGGGGGGGAATAGTGCCCCATCATTGGTGTCAGTGGGGGGGAATAGTGCCCCATCATTGGTGTGAGTGGGGGGGAATAGTGCCCCATCATTGGTGTGAGTGGGGGGGAATAGTGCCCCATCATTGGTGTCAGTGGGGGGAAGTGCCCCATCGGTGTCAGTGGGAGAGAATAGTGCCCCATCATTGGTGTCAGTGGGCGGGAATAGTGCCCCATCATTGGTGTCAGTGGGGGGAATAGTGCCCCATCATTGGTATCAGTGGGGGGAATAGTGCCCCATCATTGGTGTCAGTGGGGGAATAGTGTCCCATCATTGGTGTCAGTGGGGGGGAATAGTGCCCCATCATTGGTGTCAGTGGGGGGGGAATGGTGCCCCATCATTGGTGTCAGTGGGGGGGAATAGTGCCCCATCATTGGTGTCAGTGGGGGGGGGAATGGTGCCCCATCGTTGGTGTCAGTGGGGGGAATAGTGCCCCATCATTGGTGTCAGTGGGGGGGGAATGGTGCCCCATCGTTGGTGTCAGTGGGGGGAATAGTGCCCCATCATTGGTATCAGTGGGGGGAATAGTGCCCCATCATTGGTGTCAGTGGGGGGGAATAGTGCCCCATCATTGGTGTCAGTGGGGGGGGAATGGTGCCCCATCGTTGGTGTCAGTGGGAGGAATAGTGCCCCATCATTGGTGTCAGTGGGGGGGGGGGAATAGTGCCCCATCATTGGTGTCAGTGGGGGGGAATAGTGCCCCATAATTGGTGTCAGTGGGGGGGGAATAGTGCCCCATCATTGGTGTGAGTGGGGGGGAATAGTGCCCCATCATTGGTGTGAGTGGGGGGGAATAGTGCCCCATCATTGGTGTGAGTGGGGGGGAATAGTGCCCCATCATTGGTGTGAGTGGGGGGGAATAGTGCCTCATCATTGGTGTCAGTGGGCGGGAATAGTGCCCCATCATTGGTGTCAGTGGGGGGAATAGTGCCCCATCATTGGTATCAGTGGGGGGAATAGTGCCCCATCATTGGTGTCAGTGGGGGAATAGTGTCCCATCATTGGTGTCAGTGGGGGGGAATAGTGCCCCATCATTGGTGTCAGTGGGGGGAGTAGTGCCCCATCATTGGTGTCAGTGGGGGGAATAGTGCCCCATCATTGGTGTCAGTGGGAGGAGTAGTGCCCCATCATTGGTGTCGGTGGGAGGAGTAGTGCCCCATCATTGGTGTCGGTGGGAGGAGTAGTGCCCCATCATTGGTGTTTATATGAGAGGGCTGACAATATCTGATTGCAGTAGAAAGTAATGGGGAAAGAGCTGAGATTTATGTTCCTGTGTTGAGAACTTTGAGGACATATTTCTCCACAATGCTTATAGCTAGAGAGGTGAATTGGAGGTCGTGGTGCTTTTACTGCTTTTTCAGAATGTGTAAATCTTTAGTGTGTAAAGTTTTGGTCTCGGGTTCACCTTTAATACGAATTATCTGTATTAGAGTGGCGCTGATGCCGCGTATTTTCCCACATACTCATGAAAATGCTCCGATATCCAAAACCGATATCTTGCAGTGCGATTTGATCCCGCACTTGTCATAGTGATTTGAACTTGAGTTCAGGTTGGGAAGTCGCATGGGATTCGGACAGGAATCGCACCACATTCCTGTTCATATCCTGTGCGATTCTATGGGCTCAAATCGCATCCGCAAAGGTATGGTCACTTGTAGCGGCCGGGTGTGGTGCGTCCCTAATCTGTATTGTACCTTGGCAAGTGTGGCACATCCTGTGCGTTGTCCTCATACGGCGGGGGCAGTAATACACGGGACACTGAGCTGACTTCCTGGCAGGATCTTCTAGTACAGAGGATAATGAGCCGTCTGCGGTCATTGTGTGGCGGGTCAGGAATGCGGTGAACACTGAACTGTCCGTGTGCATTATAAAGGCACATGACAGGTTCTGGAGTTCTAGCAATGCTCTGTCTATTTTGATCCAGCTGCGCTCCTAAGCTGAAGGTGCTGTGCTGCCTCTCACCTACTACACCCTGCGGAGTGTGACGGGCGTGTAGGCGTTTTGCGTTCCACGGATTTATGTACACAATCCGATCGACTCCTCTGTCAATAGCTCTCCCTGTGTTCAGGGAAAATGCATGAAATTCCTGCGCGGATGAACAAACGCGGCTTGTGTATCGAGCGAACGTTGACTGCTAGTAAAAGATTAATCAGGGCGCAGATAGCGATCGCCTGACTTTGTACAAAGGAGACGAGCGGCTGTATCAACAAACTGCTGACAGCTCCTCTTCATGCACACACCAACCGCGTTCCCCTCGTCACACAATCTGATTCTACAACAGTCCTGCTGGGCCAATGGCTGACCTCGCACAGTGCGGACTGCGGGGGGTTAAAGGGTTCCAGGCAGGCTTTGGCTGAGGCCGGTGAAATGACCAGGTTTGCTCGGTCAGGTATAATGAGCGGTTAGGTGTACGGGACTCTGCGCTGTCATCGGACTCCTGATTGCAATAATTAGCAGGTAGACGATGGAGGAAGTCCGGTGCCTTCACATTGCGTGACGCGGGTTGTCTCCTGACATAGGAATGTACATACAACCGTCCAGTGATCTGTCAGGAAGTGAAACTTCCATGTAATTGGGCTGCGCCGCATTCTTGTCCCATGGCAGCAAAGATGAACCTGAACTGCCTTGAAATTCACTGGCCTATAACATCCGGGGTGCCAAGGTTCTCCATCACTGGCCTATAACATCCGGGGTGCCAAGGTTCTCCATCACTGGCCTATAACATCCGGGGTGCCAAGGTTCTCCATCACTGGCCTATAACATCCGGGGTGCCAAGGTTCTCCATCACTGGTCTATAACATCCGGGGTGCCAAGGTTCGCCATCACTGGCCTATAACATCCGGGGTGCCAAGGTTCTCCATCACTGGCCTATAACATCCGGGGTGCCAAGGTTCTCCATCACTGGCCTATAACATCCGGGGTGCCAAGGTTCTCCATCACTGGCCTATAACATCCGGAGTGCCAAGGTTCACCATCACTGGCCTATAACATCCGGGGTGCCAAGGTTCACCATCACTGGCCTATAACATCCGGGGTGCCAAGGTTCTCCATCACTGGCCTATAACATCCGGGGTGCCAAGGTTCTCCATCACTGGCCTATAACATCCGGAGTGCCAAGGTTCTCCTGCACTCTGTGTGAATTGACACAGACACGGGACTCGGGAGCGCGCCTGCACAGGTGTCCACCAAGGGGAGCGCGTCTCCTCCAATGTGGACACTGGATGTGGGGAGGAGCCACCAGCGCCGCTGAGGGACCCCAGAAGAGGAGGATCGGGGCCACTCTGTGCCAAACGAACTGCACAGAGGATGTAAGTGTGACATGTTTGATTATTTTTTTTTTTTAAAACAAAGGTATCCCCAGGTTTAGTATATATTTTATACTGTGCATGTTCACACCAGTCAGTGTGCGCACGTCGGGCATCTCCTGCTGCTGTGCCACGGCTCACTGTGAAAATTTCGGGCATATTGTGATAAGTCCCGCCCTCCTCCTAAATAGGGGATACATTTATGGCATTTTTATTTATTTATTTTTATTAGCGGTGAATCTGCCACGGAGACCACTTTTATTTTAAAGGGGACCACCCATTGTTTCAGAAAATACCGGGGTTATGGCAGCTATCTGCGTCAAAGTACCGACGTACAGCAATGCCGGTTTGCGGGAAGCGGTTAAATTGTTCAAGCGCGATTCTTAAAGGGTTAGTTGACCTTAAGGCTGGGTTCACACCGCTGCGGGTGAGAGATCGGATGTGATTCGCACCGCACTGCAGTGCAAATCGCATCCGATCTCCGTAGCGATGCGAGTTCAGCCATACAGATAGTATACAGATAGTATGGCTGAACTCGCATCGCACCCGCCGCAAACTCGCACAGGACCCTTTTTTTGGTCCGCAGCAGAATCGGATCGCATGGGTGTTCACACCATGCGATCCGATTCCTGTCCGAGTTTGCAGATCGCACTGCGATATGCGGACTGGTCTGGGGGTGTCATTAACATTTCATTGACACTCCCAGCAGTCCGCATAGTGTGAACTGCCGGCGGGAGGCATGCGATGCGGGAAAACGCCACGGATATGGTGTGAACCCAGCCTAAAGGAGAAATGTGGGGAAAGCTGGTTTGGCTGTACTTCTCCTGGGATCACAGATGGCACTTCTGTGATCCGTTTTCAGCAGACGGGGCTGAATCCCGCTGACATCATAGAGCCGGTCCGGGGTGTATGACGGAGCAGCCATTAGGACGAGCGCCCCCGAGTCCAATGAGAGGGAGTGCTATCCCTTTTCCAAGGGCTGTGCATGTGCAGCGTGTCCAGGGAAGGAGTAATGGAAGCAGATTAAGCCTCGGCTTTAAGACTCCTTTAGCACTAAGGCGCCTAAAAAACGCCTCCAGTGTGAAAGAATAGCGCCTGTAAAACGCATGAAAAAAGCCTCATCTGCAATCCCAGTGTGTGAGCCCGAGTGCTTCCACACGGGGGCGCTGCGCTGGCATAACTTCCAAAGAAGTCCAGCAAGCGGCTTTTTTGAGGTGCTTTAGGAGGGGGTGTATACATCGCCCCGCCCAGTGAATTCAATGTGGGTGTATTTAACCCTTTATTCGCCTGCTAGTGGGGGTTAAAAGCGGCCGAAAAGCGCAGCAAAAACAAAGGTGAAGCGCCGCTAAAATTATTGGTGCTCTACCGCTGACGCCCGGGTGCTGGCAGTGTGAAAGGGAAATGAGAGCTTGTCATGGCGGGGATACTTCTTTCTATTGTCCTCGCTGTACAAGACAACCACTGTACCAGAACAGCGCCTCCCTTCCACATGATATGAGCTGTGCAGCAATATGACGAATCGCGGGGCAGGACGCAGACTTTGTGAGGGTGTCCGGTGCAGAGTTTGCAGTATTGTTTACATTTAGTCATTTCTGCTTTTGTAATATCCGGGGTTCTCTTTTAATATGTCTTCTCTCCCCTCCCCCAGGCTGATGTCTTCTCGTATGGAATCATCTTGTGTGAGATCATAGCGCGGATCCAGGCGGACCCCGATTACCTGCCACGCACAGAGGTAAGCGCGCACCCCCCCCCCCCCCCCCCCCCCCGAGGTGATGACGGAACGCGGCGGCCGGGCTGGTCATTGGCTGCCTGTAAGGAGTGCCGGATTCTGGTGTGCCCTAAAATGAAGCAGAATTTATATGTTCAGTCACCGAGTTCTCTAATATCGTGCGACTTAAATAACAAGACAAAGTTACAATTGCCGTCATTTTATTCTATAGGGTCTCTGCTTTCAGAAAATCCTGTATGTAATATTTTAGGGGTTTTACGTAATCTTCAGGCCTAAGATGTGCATTTTACCACCGTGTGCAGAATATGGAAAGATGGCAAAAGGGTTCAAACACTGAGGAAAACCTGGAAATACAAACCTTGGATCCGGAACCCCCAAACCTCACTGATCAGATAGAAGACCCCAGGCAGAGGCAGCTTGGCTGGCTGGTGGTCCCCATACTTCTCTATGGCATATTAAACTTCCCCAACTAATTGCAAAAGCAAAGCCCCCCCCATCTATGTCTCCCCTCCAATCAGTGCTTTATTTTGTTGAGAAATCGCACAACCCCCCCCCCCCCCCCCCCCCGCCCCCCGGCAGCATTTCTGGCCATGGCTGAGAGTAGATGATTCGGGTAGCGTTCACTTCCTGGAATTCATCTGTCCTTTGCTCAGACATGATTGCAAAACTGTGTATGAAGCTGAGATCCCCTTCTGAAGACTCCTGGGATGTGACATCACTTTGCCTAGGCCTGGAAACCAGGAAAAGTGCCGTTGATGTGAATGGACACCATTGAAACGAATGCGATTTCCATCGCTGTGAACCAATGTGACTGAAATATCACTTGTGTGACCCGCCTTATAGGACAATAAACCTCAGCCAATCAGGCTCATTATACTGAATGTACAGGATCTGACAGCATGGCTTCATCCATTTATATGGGTGGCATTCATGATCCTCACCCTGTGCCGGCGCTCACACCCTCTGTCATCTCTTTATGACCTTGCTGTCACAAAAGAGGAAATGTTTTATGTCCTTATCACAAATACCGATCAGTGCAAACTACACAGATTACGGCTGAGCTTCAAAGACGACAGTGACCTTCATATCACACAAACCCCATTAATCATCAATACTTCCTGAGCTCCAGGGAAAGTGTCACATATACCTATGAAGTGTAAACCATGGAGCTGTGTTACCTGTCAAAGGATTGGTGATTTTGTACATCCAGTCCTGAGATTTCCACAGCACGGCCCCACCGCACACCACAGCATGGCCCCACCGCACACCACAGCATGGCCCCACCGCACACCACAGCATGGCCCCACCGCACACCACAGCACGGCCCCACCGCACACCACAGCATGGCCCCACCGCACACCACAGCATGGCCCCACCGCACACCACAGCACGGCCCCACCGCACACCACAGCACGGCCCCACCGCACACCACAGCACGGCCCCACCGCACACCACAGCACGGCCCCACCGCACACCACAGCACGGCCCCACCGCACACCACAGCACGGCCCCACCGCACAGCATGGCCCCACCGCACAGCATGGCCCCACCGCACAGCATGGCCCCACCGCACAGCATGGCCCCACCGCACAGCACGGCCCCACCGCACAGCACGGCCCCACCGCACAGCACGGCCCCACCGCACAGCATGGCCCCACCGCACACCACCACCACACACCACAGCACGGCCCCCACCACACACCACAGCACGGCCCCCACCACACACCACAGCATGGCCCCCACCACACACCACAGCATGGCCCCCACCGCACAGCATGGCCCCACCGCACAGCACGGCCCCACCGCACAGCACGGCCCCACAGCACGGCCCCCACCACACACCACAGCACGGCCCCACCGCACAGCACGGCCCCACCGCACACCACAGCATGGCCCCACCGCACAGCATGGCCCCACCGCACAGCACGGCCCCACCGCACAGCACGGCCCCACCGCACAGCACGGCCCCACCGCACACCACCACCACACACCACAGCACGGCCCCCACCACACACCACAGCACGGCCCCCACCACACACCACAGCACGGCCCCCACCACACACCACAGCATGGCCCCCACCGCACAGCATGGCCCCACCGCACAGCACGGCCCCACCGCACAGCACGGCCCCACAGCACGGCCCCCACCACACACCACAGCACGGCCCCACCGCACAGCACGGCCCCACAGCACGGCCCCCACCACACACCACAGCACGGCCCCCACCACACACCACAGCACGGCCCCCACCACACACCACAGCACGGCCCCCACCACACACCACAGCATGGCCCCCACCGCACAGCATGGCCCCCACCGCACAGCACGGCCCCCACCGCACAGCACGGCCCCCACCGCACAGCACGGCCCCCACCGCACAGCACGGCCCCCACCGCACAGCACGGCCCCCACCGCACAGCACGGCCCCCACCGCACAGCACGGCCCCCACCGCACAGCACGGCCCCCACCGCACAGCACGGCCCCCACCGCACAGCACATCCCCACCACCACACACCACAGCACGGCCCCCACCGCACACCACCACCACTCACCACAGCATGGCCCCACCACACACCACCACCACCCACCACAGCATGGCCCCACCACACACCACCACCACCCACCACAGCATGGCCCCACCACACACCACCACCACCCACCACAGCATGGCCCCCACCGCACACCACCACCCACCACAGCATGGCCCCACCACCACCCACCACAGCATGGCCCCACCACCACCCACCACAGCATGGCCCCACCACACACCACCACCACCCACCACAGCATGGCCCCACCACACACCACCACCACCCACCACAGCATGGCCCCACCACACACCACCACCCACCACAGCACGGCCCCACCGCACACCACAGCACGGCCCCACCGCACACCACAGCACGGCCCCACCGCACACCACAGCACGGCCCCACCGCACACCACAGCACGGCCCCACCGCACACCACAGCATGGCCCCACCGCACAGCACGGCCCCACCGCACACCACAGCATGGCCCCACCGCACAGCACGGCCCCACCGCACACCACAGCATGGCCCCACAGCATGGCCCCACCGCACAGCACGGCCCCACCGCACAGCACGGCCCCACCGCACAGCACGGCCCCACCGCACAGCACGGCCCCACCGCACAGCACGGCCCCACCGCACACCACCACCACACACCACAGCACGGCCCCCACCACACACCACAGCACGGCCCCCACCACACACCACAGCACGGCCCCCACCACACACCACAGCATGGCCCCCACCACACACCACAGCATGGCCCCCACCGCACAGCACGGCCCCACCGCACAGCACGGCCCCACAGCACGGCCCCCACCACACACCACAGCACGGCCCCACCGCACAGCACGGCCCCACCGCACACCACCACCACACACCACAGCACGGCCCCACCGCACACCACCACCACACACCACAGCACGGCCCCCACCACACACCACAGCACGGCCCCCACCACACACCACAGCATGGCCCCCACCGCACAGCACGGCCCCCACCGCACAGCACGGCCCCCACCGCACAGCACGGCCCCCACCGCACAGCACGGCCCCCACCGCACAGCACGGCCCCCACCGCACAGCACGGCCCCCACCGCACAGCACGGCCCCCACCGCACAGCACAGCCCCACCACCACACACCACAGCACGGCCCCCACCGCACACCACCACCACTCACCACAGCATGGCCCCACCACACACCACCACCACCCACCACAGCATGGCCCCACCACACACCACCACCACCCACCACAGCATGGCCCCCACCGCACACCACCACCCACCACAGCATGGCCCCACCACCACCCACCACAGCATGGCCCCACCACCACCCACCACAGCATGGCCCCACCACACACCACCACCACCCACCACAGCATGGCCCCACCACACACCACCACCACCCACCACAGCATGGCCCCACCACACACCACCACCCACCACAGCATGGCCCCACCGCACACCACCACCACCCACCACAGCATGGCCCCACCGCACACCACCACCCACCACAGCATGGCCCCACCGCACAGCACCACCCACCACAGCATGGCCCCACCGCACACCACCACCCACCACAGCATGGCCCCACCGCACACCACCACCCACCACAGCATGGCCCCACCACACACCACCACCCACCACAGCATGGCCCCACCACACACCACCACCCACCACAGCATGTCCCCACCGCACACCACCACCACACACCACAGCATGGCCCCACCGCACACCACCACCACACACCACAGCATGGCCCCACCGCACACCACCACCCACCACAGCATGGCCCCCACCGCACACCACCACCCACCACAGCATGGCCCCACCACACACCACCACCACCCACCACAGCATGGCCCCACCACACACCACCACCCACCACAGCATGGCCCCCACCACCACCCACCACAGCATGGCCCCCACCACCACCCACCACAGCATGGCCCCACCACCACCCACCACAGCATGGCCCCACCACCACCCACCACAGCATGGCCCCACCACCACACACCACCACCACCCACCACAGCATGGCCCCACCACACACCACCACCACCCACCACAGCATGGCCCCACCACACACCACCACCACCACCCACCACAGCATGGCCCCACCGCACACCACCACCCACCACAGCATGGCCCCACCGCACACCACCACCACCCACCACAGCATGGCCCCACCGCACAGCACCACCACCCACCACAGCATGGCCCCACCACACACCACCACCCACCACAGCATGTCCCCACACCACCACCACGCACCACAGCATGGCCCCACCACACACCACCACCACGCACCACAGCATGGCCCCACCGCACACCACCACGCACCACAGCATGGCCCCACCGCACACCACCACCACGCACCACAGCATGGCCCCACCGCACACCACCACCACCCACCACAGCATGGCCCCACCGCACACCACCACCACCCACCACAGCATGGCCCCACCGCACACCACCACCACCCACCACAGCATGGCCCCACCGCACACCACCCACCACAGCATGGCCCCACCACACACCACCACCACCCACCACAGCATGGCCCCACCGCACACCACCCACCACAGCATGGCCCCACCGCACACCACCCACCACAGCATGGCCCCACCACCACCCACCACAGCATGGCCCCACCACCACCCACCACAGCATGGCCCCACCGCACACCACCACCACACACCACAGCATGGCCCCCCCACCGCACACCACCACCACCCACCACAGCATGGCCCCACCGCACACCACCACGCACCACAGCATGGCCCCACCGCACACCACCACCACCCACCACAGCATGGCCCCACCACACACCACCACCACCCACCACAGCATGGCCCCACCACACACCACCACCACCCACCACAGCATGGCCCCACCGCACACCACCCACCACAGCATGGCCCCACCACACACCACCACCACCCACCACAGCATGGCCCCACCACACACCACCACCACCCACCACAGCATGGCCCCACCGCACACCACCACCACCCACCACAGCATGGCCCCACCACCACCCACCACCACCCACCACAGCATGGCCCCACCACCACCCACCACAGCATGGCCCCACCACCACCCACCACAGCATGGCCCCACCGCACACCACCACCACCCACCACAGCATGGCCCCACCACACACCACCACCACACACCACAGCATGGCCCCCCCACCGCACACCACCACCACCCACCACAGCATGGCCCCACCACACACCACCACCCACCACAGCATGGCCCCCACCACACACCACAGCATGGCCTTCCAGCAGGACAACGACCCGAAACATCCAGCCAGAGCTACAATGGAATGGTTTACATCAAAGCATATTCATGTGTTAGAATGGCCCAGTCACAGTCCAGACCTAAATCCCATTGAGAATCTGTGGCCAGACTTAAAAATTGCTGATCACAGACGCTCTCCATCCAATCTGACAGAGCTTGAGATATTTTACAAAGAAGAAGAATGGGCAGAAATGTCCTCTCTAGATGTGCAAAGCTGGTAGAGACACCTCCAAAAAGACTTGTAGAGAAACAAAGTATTGACTCCGGGGGGCGCCATACAAATGCCCCTCCCCCACACTTTTCACATATCTATTTGTATCATTTATCATTTTCCTTCCACTACACAATTATGTGACACTTTGTGTTGGCCCATCACATAAAATCCCAATAAAATACATTTATGGTTTTGGTTGTAAAAAATGTGGGAAATTTCAAGGGGTATGAATACTTTTTTCCAGGCACTGCATGTGTCCTTTTAATAAAAGTCAGCAGGTACAGTATTTGTGCACCTTAAACCAATCTCCATGGAATGTGTCAAGTCAGATGTTGATTGTCTAGGGCAGGGATATGCAATTAGCGGACCTCCAGCTGTTGCAGAACTACAATTCCCATGAGGCATAGCAAGACTCTTAGAGCCACAAGCATGACAGGCAGAGGCATGATGGGACTTGTAGTTTAGCAACAGCTGGAGGTCCGCTAATTGCCTATCAATGGACAGTGATGGCAAACCTCGGCACCCCAGATGTTTCTGAACTACATTTCCCATGATGCTCAACTACACTGTAGAGTGCATTAGCATCATGGGAAATGTAGTTCAAAAACATCTGGGGTGCCAAGGTTCGCCATCACTGGTCTAGGAAGATGATGGGAGGTGTGGAAGTTCTGGGTCCAGCTCGTTCCTCTTACATAATCCCATCCTTGGTGTCGATCGTCCAATTCGCTCGGCTGGCGGTGTGAATTACATTTATGTGTATTTATATATCGCCAACAATTTACACAGCTCTTCATATTTTGTACATTCACATCAGTCCCTTTCTTAGATCGTCATCTGAGATCCGTTTCTCATATTCATATATTGGGGTCAGTTTAGATGGGAGCCAATTAACCTACCAGTGTGTCTGTGTGTGTAGGAGGAAACAGGAGCACCCGGAGGAAACCCGCACAAGCACGGTGGGGGTGAACATGCAAACTCCATGCAGTTAGTGTTGTAGCTTGTTTTTGAACTGATAACCGCGGTGCTCCAAGACAAGCGTGCTACTTCCAGGTAGACATTATATATTAAATGCCCCCCTCCCCCTCTGTTCAGGGATAGATGTTCCAGATAGACAAGTTTTGTGTAGATCTTCACACATTACACAAAAAAAGAAGAATTGGGAGGAATGATGGATTTGGCGACCAGCGGAGGGCAGTGTGGAGCTGGGGGTGGGGGGGGGATTTCTATTCACATTCACTGGTATGGCTGCTACATTTCTCACCATATTCTCATCCTTTTCCTCCAGAATTTCGGTTTGGACTACGACAGCTTCCAGCACATGGTGGGTGATTGTCCTCCCGACTTCCTGCAGGTCGCCTTCAACTGCTGCAATGTGAGTACTCCCCCTCCCCCCCCCCCTCCCCCCCTTTATTTCTGCTTTTATAAACTTTATTCCATGGAGAACACTGCATCTCAAACACCGCAGCTATTCCTCCAACACGTTTCATCTTCTATGACCAAGCCTCTTCCAGGGTGAAATGCGTTGGAGAAGCAGTAGATTAGTGATAGAGATAGGGTAGCGATGTCGCCTGTAGCTGGCGGGGGGGGCTTGAAGTTGCCTTGAGTTACTAATCTCTGAATCTAGAGGAGATCCCAAAGTGCCCAATAACAGCAGAATGTGTCTGATCCAACCCGGACTGATGGCCGCCCCCCATTCTTGCATAATCAATTACATAGTTACATAGTAAGGTTGAATAAAGACACCAGTCCATCCAATTCAACCTGAGTGTCTACAATTGTCCCTATCCCTGTACATTGCACTCTCATCGGTCCCTACCCTCAGGGAGCCACAATCCAAGCTCCCCATTCATATACTAGGGAGAATTTTGGAGCCAATTAACCTCCCAGCATGTCTTTGGTTTGTGGGAGGAAACCGGAGTTACCGGAGGAAACCCACACAGGGAGAACATGCAAACTCCAGGCAGGTAGTGTCATGGTTGGGATTCAAACCAGCGACCCTTCTTACTGCTAGGTGAGAGTGCTACCCACTACACCACTGTGCCGCCCCACTGCACACCGCTGTGCCGCCCCACTGCACACCGCTGTGCCCGCCCTCTACACCACTGTGCCGCCCTGTGCTACAACTGCTGCTCAGTTTCTTGGAGTTTGTCAGAATTTGTGGAGTTTTTTCTGTTCACCCGCCTCTTGAGGAATGACCAAGTTCTCTATGAGATTAAGGTCTGGGGAGTTTCCTGGGCAGGGACCCAACATTTCCATGTTTTGTTCCTCAAGCCACTCCTTTATGACTTTTCCCATCTGGGAAGGTGTCCCATCATACCTGAAAAGTCATTGTTCCTCACCCAACTCTTCTTGGATGGGTGGGGAGAAGTTGGTCTTGGAGGATGTTTTCGTACCGTTCTTTATTCATGGCGGTGTTCTTAGGAGCCCCCCCCCCCCACTCCCTTGGCTGAGAATCGCCTGGGCTGAGGCGGTCATACTTCTTCTGGGGGTTTTACAAAGTTTTGGGATTTCCAGGACTTTTCCTTTTTCCATTGGATGTGTAGTAGAGCTGTCTGCACACCAAGTGGTTGCTACCCAAGAGGACCCCGGGGCCTTCAGCGTCTCCGGTACATTTAGGTTGGGTCGTCGTGTATTTCATAGTGTAAGACCAGTAAAAACCCACCAGGGGTATTATTACTTCCACACTTTTCTAAAACTTAACACAACCGACTTCACACTTTGTAAATTATGCCTTCAACCAGCAGAGGTACCCGAATGTTACTTAACCACTTCAATACCGGGGGGGGGGGGGGGGGCACTTATACACCTTCCTGCCCAGACCAATTTTGAGCTTTCAGCGCTGTGGCACTTTGAACAATTGCGCCGTCATGCTACACTGTACCCAAATGAAATTTTTATCATTTTTTTCACACAAATAGAGCTTTCTTTTGGTGGTATTTAATCACCTCTACGGTTTTTATTTTTTGCTAAACAAATAAAAAAAGACAGAATTTTTTTGTTTTTGTTTCAAAACTTTGTAAATAAGTACGTTTTCTTCTTCACTGACAGGCACTGATGAGCTGGCACCAGTGAAGTGGCACTGATGATGGCATTGATGGGCACTGATAGGTGGCACGGATTGGCACGGATAGGCGTCACAGATGGGCACTGATGGGCGTCACAGATGGGCACTGATGGGCGTCATTGTATTGTATGGTTTTGTGCTGATGGAAGCCAATCAGTGCCAAACAATAATGCATGCCAATCAGTGATGCCCATTGTGGGCACTGATTGGATCCATTGTGGCACTGACTGGCATCCCTGGTGGTCTAGGGTGGAATCCCTAGTGGTCCAGTGTGGGCATCCTTGGGGGGGGGCTGTGCTGATAATCGATCAGCACAGACCCCCCTGTCAGAGGAGCAGCCGATCGGCTCTCCTCTACTCATGTCTGACAGACACGAGTGAGGAAAAGCCGATCACCGGCTCTTCCTATTTACACTGTGATCAGCTGTGATTGAACTCGGCTGATCACATGGTAAAGAGTCTCCGTCGGAGACTCTTTACCGAGATCGTAGTTGCGGGTTGTCCGACTGACACAACAACGATCGCCGCAATGCACGGCCCCGGGGGCGCACAGCGGCTCCAAATCCTGATGATGTCATATGACGCCCGGTCAGGATTTTGAAACCACTTTGCAGCCGTCATTTGACTATTGGCGGACGACAAGTGGTTAAATGGATACTAAAGTCTTGTTTTTCTTTTTTCTGTTTTAAAATAACAAATGTTATACTTACCTGCCCTGTGTAATGGTTTTGCACAGAGCAGCCCCCATCCTCCTCTTCTCATGTCCCTCACTGCCCCCCCCCCCTGCCGAGTGCCCCCACAGCAAGCGGCTCACTATGGAGGCACCTGAGCTGGTGCTGTGTGTGTGCAATCAGACACAAAGCCGGAGCTCACCCCCCTCTCCTTATTGGCTCATGGACTTTGACAGAAGCGTGAGCTAATGGCGCCCCCCGCTGCTGACTCAGCCAATCAGGAGGGAGAGTCCCGGACCGCTGAGTCTTTCGTGCAATATCGGTGGATCGAGATGAGGCTGAGGGGGGCGGGGGGGGGAGGGGCTGCACACAGAAGTTTTTTTTGTTTTTTTTTGGTATGCATTCAGGTAAAAAAACCTTCTGACTTTAGAACCATTTTAGCAGCCTTCTGTTGCCCCCGCACATCGGCATGGAGAGGGCAAGGAAATGCTAGCAGCCAATCGGACTCTACCACATGCACATATGCTTACAGGAGGAAGGAGAATAGTTGTGTTTTCTCCATCGTTGTCCAATCAGCAGGCTGTGGGCGGGGAAGCGGCTTGGCAGAATTCTTAGCATAGCAATAGGAGGGAGACGCCTCCTTCTCCTTTAGAGGTCTAAGAATCAGAAAAGTCGCTGCACGGAATTGTATGTGATGGGAGACATGCTCCGCCCCTCTGTTGTCCTGCCGCTAGTCAGGAGAATTCATACAGATGTGTCTACTTTGTGTCTTCTCATCAGATGGATCCCAAGCTCCGGCCTTCCTTCGTGGAAATTGCCAAGCAGCTGGAGGAGATTTTGAGTCGTCTGAAAAATGAAGAGGCTGAAAATGAGCGAAGAGCCAACAGCCCGGAAATCACCGAAACAAAACCTGTTCCCAAAGGTGCGTTTTTATGCTTTTCTTAAAGGGGTTGTAAAGTTGTTGTTGTGTTTTTGTTTTGTTTTTTTATATAACAAACATGTTATACTTGCCTCCACTGTGCGGCTCGTTTTGCACAGAGTGGCCCCGATCCTCCTCTTCTGGGGTCCCTTGGCGGCTGTCTCTGCTTCCTCCCGCAGGTACTTCCATGCGAGCTCCCTCACATGGTGAGAAGCACCTGCGGGCGCGCTCCTGTGATACAGCCGGCGGCTATAGCCGCTCGCTGTATCACTTGGCCCCGCCCCCGGCGCCGCGTCATTGGATGTGGAAGCAGCATGAGCCAATGGCTGCTTTGCTTTCAATCCATCCACTCCAGTCAATCAGCGGCCAGGCTGAGTGGCGAAGAGGACGTTGGGGGCAAGCGCGGGACTTTCGAGGGGTCAGGCAAGTAAAACGGGGGACTGGGAGCGCCGGCAGTGTCAGATGTTTTTTCACCTTTAGAATGCATTAAGGTGAAAAAATATTTACCTTTACAACCCCTTTAAGATATAGAACTAACTATGGCTAAAACCGCTCCTCACGCCTTCCAACACCTAGACTAACATCCCTGTAAAACAGCGCTTCCCAAACTCCGCCCTTACCACCAACAGGTCATGTTTTCAGGATTTCCTTCACCTTGCACAAGAGCTTTAAATCGATGTCAATGGATTGGTATTGATGACGGCTATTTTATCTAGGGGTAATTACCAAAACAAAGCCAGTTTGGGGGTATTGAGGACTGTGTTGGGAACCACTGCTGTAAAATAAAGATGCATATATATCACCATTCTCTGAGTGTGCCGGTCACATACCCCCCCCCCACGGCTGGCTTCAGGGGAGAAGAGGGCATCGACACGGATGGAATGGCTGTGACGTCACCTATGGGGCATCCGTTGTCGGCTGTCCCTCCTCTCCTCTGGAGCATGATCACATGACCGGATCAGTGTGCCCTGAGAATAGGCAAGTACAAGCATCTTCCTTCTACAGGGTAATTAGCTTAGTTCTATCCTGGACTTCTACATTAAATCCCCTAGGGGCCCTTATGCACATAGCACTTGTTCCTGTAAAAATTTGTGCTGTGGTTAGCACCTCCGACTGTCTGCCGCTATCCAACAACACTCGACAAAAGAAAAAGGGGTGTGGATTCTAAGCAACGTTGTCGGATAGCTAGCCCCTCCCTCTGTCCACCACTGTCCAATAACACTGGTAAAGGAGACAAGCATGTGGTATCTAAGCAACGTTGTTGGATGACTAGCCCCTCCCACTGTCCACCACTATCTGACAACAGTGGACAAAGGAGACGGGCATGTCGTTTCTAAGCAGCGTTGCTGGATAGCTAACTCCTCCCCTTATCTAGGGGTATCTAACAATACTGGGCAAAGGAGATGGGTGTGTGGTTTCTAAGCAGCATGGCTGCCCCTCCCACTGCCCATCGCTATCCGACAACCACTGGACAAAGGAGACGGGCGTGTTGGTTTCTAAGCAGCGTGGCTGGATAGCTAGCCCCTCCCACTGTCCACCGCTATCCGATAACACTGGACAAAGGAGAGAGACTTGTGACTAACCATGCACAGAGGAGAGTGGGGTGCAGACACAGACCTCACACAGCCCCTGCATAATCTGAATATTGCAGACGGAACATCTACAACCCTCCTTGCTGTGCGGCCTCTGCTCTGTTTGCACCGGTAAAAGATTGAGCCCCCTACAGCCCCCTCTCCATTCTGCATCTGTGCCTTCTCTGCAACTAGTTCTGAGGAGATGATTACAGTAGTGGTTTGTGCTCTGTGAAGGACGGTGGATCAGTAGCTGCTCCATACTTCACAAAAACACAAGCCAACAAAGCGCACTCCAGCGACTACTACACTAGCCTATCTCGGACAAATGTAGTAGCCCCCAGTGTGTGGCGTTGTCAGCTTGTGTTTTTGTGATGGCACGTGGCAGAGAACACAGGCAGATGCCAGAGGGCCGTACAGAGGCTGCAGGTCATAGGAGAGCTGTGTAAGACTACCTCTTCTCTTACAGTGACTTTTCATTATAATTGAAATGCCCGATGGGGTCACTTTTTAACCAAGAGAAGTCCGAGTCTAGGGCCACATAATGGAAGTTTGCTATTTACTATTTTGAGGACATTTAAAAATGGCGCCAGACTTTGAGTATTGATGTGTTTGTTCTGCTGGATTGAGTTATTATTGTGATCTCTAATTCTTTTTGCTCCTTTTTTTTCAGGTCCCTTTGAGAAAAGTCAGGGGGTGAAGCGTCTGATCATTATGCCACTGGACGGCAAAATCCCTCAGAAGTCTCCGCGGCCCCGCAGGAACATCACCCTCTCCCGGAGCCAGTCCGACGTCTTCGCCCAGAAACCTCAGCGCAAGATCAATGTACAGGACCCCTTCTACACTCCCAGGAAGGGCGCCGCCTGCAAGGTTAACCCTTTTAACGCCAGGGAGGACTTGAAAGGCGGGAAGATCAAATTCTTCGACATGCCGAGCAAGTCGGTCATCTCTCACGTATTCGACTTGTACGCGCCCAAGATGGACGGTGAAGCCGGGACCGGATCGGTGCGACAGCTCTTCAGCCAGGAAACTGTGGATTACTCGAATGTCCTCAAGAGGCGCTGCAGTTCGCTTCCGGTGTCCCCTGAACTTTTAAGAAGAGACTATCCCCCATCTGCGTCCCTCTCCTCCACCATGGGGAAATGTGACCTCGCGCAGCTCAGCGGGGAGGTAAGGATCAAACTCTGTAATGCCAAATTTGGCGTAGGCGATATCCCCCCTTACAGACCCCGATCTCCGGCCTCAGACTGCGTCCAAACGAATGACGAAGACATGGACTGCACAGACGGCCCTGCCACCATAGACGACAACAGATGTTCTTCCTCCAAAACAGACGGAGAGGAGAACTGCAACCAGCTGCTGGTCAGCAACAATACACCCACCCAGAATCCCCCGAACTGCCTCACCGAGGACGACCGCTCGCTGGGGGTGTTCCCCAACGCTGAGGCCATGGAAATAGAGGACGCAGTAAACGAAAATCGGTCCGAGCCTTCGCTCAGCCCCCCGACCAAGTTTGGGGGTCTCTCGCTGTTGCCGGCAGAGGATGCAGACAGCAAAGACCGCTTGAGTGACTCTGTGTCCAGCTGTCGCATCATGCAAGGGGTGGTGAAAATGTGACCTTGTTTGGGGGAACTCTACCGCCTCCCGCAGGCTATTGAAATGCGTCACTTGACAATAAAATAGAAAAGGATATTTCAACATGGAAGCCTTTGCTCCCTTTCTGCTTCCTGAGGGGTGTCAAATCATGGCAGAACGGGCAAAAGGGGGTGGAGAACTGAGTAGGAGGGTGGAGTCATGGCAGAACTGGGCGGGGGGAGGAGGGGAGTCCTGGCAGAACTGGGCGATTTTTACCGGGGTTTGCACTTTATAGTTGCGTTATGCAAATGTTCAGCCATTTTCCATTCGATGCAAAATTCCCATCCTACGTCCATCCTCCGTGGTGATTGGATGGCATGAGAGAGGGCGTGTCTACTAAAGGGTGACCTAGACAGAGCATTCTGTGACACCATGTGCCCTCCCACACATCGCAGCCACTCGGCTTCCAGCTTTTAGTCATGTGAGCACAGTAACTGGTTCTCTGGTGGGTTTCTGCACATAATAGGCCCGCCGATGTACCCAGCACATCCCCCCACACTTTCAAATTATTGGAGCATTAATGATCAGAAAGAACGCTAAGCGCTGATTGCATCTAATGTGCCCCCATATCATAATCCGGGTGCAAAACAAAACCCCCTCCGAGGGGCAGTACTGGTGAGATACACATGTGGTTGAATTTGAAAAGTAAGCCACACCTCCTTATTACTGTTGGTTGTAGGGCGGGGCACAGACACGCCTTCCAATGAGCTTTTGGGTGTCTGGATTAAGAGACTGTTTAATTTTCATTGGTCAGCCCCCAATGTCAGCTGGGATAGAGCCATATCCTGCGGTAACCAGAAAGTGGAGAAGCAACACGTCCCCTTATGGGACTTTGATGAAATCCTTAATTCCTTCTCCGCTTTCCAGACTGTTGGGATGTAGGCCGAGACCACACCGCCCTCTTGGTACCTATCCTGTGCTAACCAGCTGCATTGCAGTAACCCAGAGCAACCAGATTTTCAACTGATTACAGCAGCCAGAACAGAGAATGATTGCTTATTGTGGTTTTGATGCTTTGTGTCCTTCATTGGGGGGGGGGGGGGGGGGGGTACACGCTATAAGAAAATCTGCGAAAAATTCTGTATCAGGAGCGATTTGTGTTCTTTTGGGGGTTTTTTTTCGTATGGTGTGTACATAACTTTCCACGTTCGATGCTGAACTTTCCAAGCGAAAATTTCCAAAGGGGACAAACTTCCAATTTTTTGTCTTGTTAGTGAACGGTTTTCACTTAAGGCGTAGCGGTTTCATACGAGAAAAATCAAATCCGAAAGACTGCGCACGATCAGAAACCAAATACCACAACAAAAAAAGAGTATAATGGTGAACCGAAAACCCAAAGTTCAGGATGGACGTTTAAAAAAAAATATATAAATTTTTACAAATAATTGTATTACATTCAATTTATTAATCTCCTGAATTTAAATGATTAAGAAATTTGTCGGCCATTACCTTGTGAATCGCTGGTAAAAAAAAAAAAAAATCCTGATTGGTGCATATTTGGCAAACCGCACCAAAAAAAAAAACGCACCTCCCAACTGAAATGCATTTAAAATGCATCAAAATCCACCCGCGTTGCGTTTTTTGAATCATGTGACTCATGAAAAACACTTCCTAAGGCGTTTTCAGTGGCCGTTTTTGATACTATTTTCAGCCGATGATTTTGGGCGGCCGAAATTTCGGTACATCACTAAAAATATTAAAAAAAGCCTTTAATGAGATTTTCGTAGATTTCCATCCTCCTGTTTACGGTTTGCTGTGAAACGTCGCAAAAAAACGGACGATCGCTTATTACGTAATTATTAATAAAGTCCTCTGACCCAGCGATCTGATTATATGTATGACCGATTATCTTAAAAATCGTAGAAGGAGATGTCTCTGCAGTTTGCCTGCTGAGAGTCGGCTTCACACTAGTTATTCCTCATTTGGACTTCTGGGGTCATTTCTAAAGGTTGGAATCGCTGATTTCTTCATCATTTTACTTTAATTGAATCAAATGTCAATTTGAAGATTTGATAAAGTTTTGGGCATTTTCACTACAGGCAAAAATAATACGGTGGGGGGGGGTGGTCTCCAAACTTTCTATACTCAGTGCCAGTCTGCTGTCCTTCATACTTTGGGGAGGGCGGCGTCTGTGGCTGGTGGGGATAGGAAATGTCCTGTATTCTGTGGGAGAAAACAATACCTGAGGCGTGGTGGTTAGCAAGGCCAGATCCGTGGGGGGGGGGGGGGGGGGTGTTTGCTTAGCCCTCCAGATTTTGGTCTGTGCGCACTCCCTTGTGGTGGGGTGGGAGGGATAGCGCCCCATCGCCGGTGTGAGTGGGAGGGATAGCGCCCCGTCGCTGGTGTGAGTGGGGAGGGATAGCACCCCGTCGCTGGTGTGAGTGGGGAGGGATAGCGCCCGTCGCTGGTGTGAGTGGGGAGGATAGCACCCCGTCGCTGGTGTGTGTGGGAGGGATAGCACCCCGTCGCTGGTGTGAGTGGGGAGGGATAGCGCCCCGTCGCTGGTGTGACCCCCATCGCCTGGTGTGAGTGGGGAGGGATAGCGCCCCATCGCCGGTGTGAGTGGGGGGATAGCGCCCCATCGCCGGTGTGAGTGGGAGGGATAGCGCCCCATCGCCGGTGTGAGTGGGAGGGATAGCGCCCCATCGCCGGTGTGAGTGGGAGGGATAGCGCCCCATTCGCCGGTGTGAGTGGGAGGGATAGCGCCCCATCGCCGGTGTGAGTGGGAGGGGATAGCACCCCATCGCCGGTGTGAGTGGGAGGGATAGCGCCCCATCGCCAGTGTGACCCCCATCGCCGGTGTGAGTGGGAGGGATAGCGCCCCATCGCCGGTGTGAGTGGGAGGGATAGCGCCCCATCGCTGGTGTGAGTGGGAGGGATAGCGCCCCATCGCTGGTGTGAGTGGGGAGGTTAGCGCCCCGTCGCTGGTGTGAGTGGGGAGGGTTAGCGCCCCGTCGCTGGTGTGAGTGGGAGGGATAGCGCCCCATCGCTGGTGTGAGTGGGGAGGGTTAGCGCCCCGTCGCTGGTGTGAGTGGGGAGGGTTAGCGCCCCGTCGCTGGTGTGAGTGGGGAGGGGATAGCGCCCCATCGCTGGTGTGAGTGGGGAGGGAGAGCGCCCATCGCCGGTGTGAGTGGGAGGGATAGCGCCCCATCGCCGGTGTGAGTGGGGAGAGGATAGCGCCCATCGCTGGTGTGAGTGGGAGGGATAGCGCCCCGTCGCTGGTGTGAGTGGGGAGGGTTAGCGCCCCGTCGCTGGTGTGAGTGGGGAGGGTTAGCGCCCCGTCGCTGGTGTGAGTGGGAGGGATAGCGCCCCGTCGCTGGTGTGAGTGGGGAGGGAGAGCGCCCGTCGCTGGTGTGAGTGGGAGGGAGAGCGCCCCATCGCCGGTGTGAGTGGGGAGGGATAGCGCCCCATCGCTGGTGTGAGTGGGGAGGGTTAGCGCCCCATCTCTGGTGTGAGTGGGAGGAGTAGTGCCCCAAGGGCTGGATAAAGGATAGAAAAGGGCCACATTCCGGCCCCTGAACAGCAGTTTGGGGACCCCTCGTCCTGGATCAATCAGCTTTATTCTGGAAATCAAGCTCCTACTGTATAAAAATGCATATTTGCTGATCTCCCGCGTTCCCCATACTTTGAGGCAGTGTTAGAGCTCCACCTAAAGGCACAATGAGGAATTGCAGTCATAACCTGAATGTGCCATTTGTCTGCAGTCATACACCCAGTACAGTCAAGATGGCGGCTCTGTTGCCGCCGTGGGAAATGGTGGAAGTTTGTGGTTTAACGTTTGCTCAGATGTTTCGCCATAATCCGTTTCCTGTTTTGATATCATTCCGCACAGAAGATAGATGGAGGTTCGTTTAGAGAGGAAGTTAGGCCTCCAGCCATCCGGCACATTGTAGATCTGCAGGCCGCCTGTTGTATTTTCAATGATAAGGAAAGCTGAGAGACAACGAGGCCAATAAATAATAATATGAACCAATCGGCATTATGTGGCTCCCCTGCCGGAGCACCGGCCCTCAGTGGTTGAATATCTGGCTGTGCCGCCCCATCACACGCGGGTCTCGTCCCCCATAATGCACCTGGGGCCTTCCCTGCTCCGCTCCCCACATGACCCGCGGGGTGTGGAAGGGACCAGCATGGAGTTTTCGGGGTCTGAGGTGTGAAGTGATGGTGGTCCTCATAGTGACGTCCCATGGACAAATATGGTGGAGCTGCCAGATCTGATGCATTTTCTGGTTTACATTTGCCAGGAGCATCACCAGCTTCTAAAATTCTGGATGCACGCGGCTAAAAACCGAAACAGACAGTTTTTATTTATTTTTTAATTCGAGTAATGTGGCTTGTGTTTCTGCATTGAAGTCAGTAGGATGTGTTTTTTGCATTGAAGTCAATGGGATGCAGCACGCCATTATCGGCACTTTTTTTTTTCTCTATCCCTATTAATAGCCTTGTGTGTCCTTTACCCATAAATGTTTTATATCAGAAAGAAACTGGTTCAACTGCTCCTTTCCTGTCCACCCTGGTGTTCCTTTTAAATGGTTCTGAATGTTTGGTGGGGTGATGGGAAGGATCAGCAATTATGTACCTGTTGTTTACAGTGGTCACATGACCAGAAGTTGGCCCCATGAGCTCACACTCTTTATTCCGGATGGAGAGTTGTCTGACGCGCAGTCTTTGTGTTCTGGGCGCGGGCAGTGAGCGCATTCTCGGCACATAAACAATGGCTGCCCAGTGATGTGCGGCATGTGGGCATTAAAGCCTCACCCATTTGCTGCCAAGCGTATGTGTTAGTGGTCCTTCCTTATTCCGTTCACATTTTTAGTATTTGTCCCATTTTTCAATCCCATGTCTTCAGTCTGGACACAGGAGGGGATGCCCTGGGCTCACGTGAAGTGGGTTGGATGATGCTGGGAGTCATTGAACTCGGAGGCTCAAGGGAGGACAGGGTGAGGAGTGGAGAGTGTGAATGAATGCTTTGGGGACATTTTAAACCCCTTTCCCATGAACGGTAAACCCCCCATGATTGGGGATCACACGAGCCCCTCCTCCCTCCTCCATAGGCTGTAGGGGGCGCTCACACCGGGTCACATTAAGGTACTCGCAGAGCTGCATTCATTTGTGTCGGCTTATATTTTTCTGTCCAGAAAGTTTCCTCTTTCACCTTCAGGGGATTAAATCTAAAATATATTTGTATGGAAGTGTGTGAGATATTAAAGTGGACCTATCACATCCGGGAGCAGACATGGCTGAGATATTAATTGCCTTTGTGATGTCATCGTTACTTTGTGATGTCACCATTCTTGGGACAGGCTGCTCTGATGGCGATGAAATCGCTGTTGTAAGCAGGTGGCGGGCTCATTGGACTCTCTGAGATAAATGCAGATGAAATAGAGAAGAAGGTTTGCTACAAATGGAAAGTGTTGTAAAAGCCCCTGGCGGGGCGGGGGTGGGGGTGGGGGGGGGCTGGGGGCTGGGGCATGGAGCACCTGGTTCCAGTCTGATCCAGTGGTGGGGTGGCTGCTATGCCAGCATGGTCAGGAGGGTGCCCATTCCTCCCACCATCCTGTTCAGAAGTAGGGATGAGCTTTGGCCTGAACCTGGAAAGAAGCTCAGTGCTGCCCCCTCCCCCCATACTCAAAGCGTCCCATTCTGTGTGGGTTGCTAAACTATCATCCTTCCACCACTGTTTGGTTTTGCTGCTCAAAAATAGGGATGAGCTTTGGCCTAAACCTGTAAGGAAAGGGTTAGTGCCGGCCCAATCAGATGTGCACGGGGCATTTGCTGCACGCACACCAAGGGTCTTATTCTGAGCCGGGCTGTGATTGCCAAGCTAGTTTGGTTGAATGGCCACACATTCCTCTCACTGCTGTTCTACCACATTGCTCGGAAGTAGGGATAAGCTCAGCCGTGTTCACATGGAACACGTGCAGAGCCCGCCAGGAAGTCGGTGCAGCGCAGCGCTAATCACAGGCAGTGAGACATTGCCCCCGATGTGCGGCTGCAGAGATCGGGCAATGTCTCACTGCCTGTGATTAGCGCAGCGCTGCGCTGACTTCCTGGCGGCCTCTACACATGTTCCATGCGAACACGCCTGAGCTCTTCCCATTTAGAAGAAGGGATGAGCTTCAGTCAAAAACCTGGAAGGAAGCGGTTAGTTCAAGCTTAATCAGCTCCACCCCAGGGGTGGCCACTTGCCTCCCCATAGCTGCATGTACACAAAGGGGTGGGGCTTGTGACATCATACTTTCCTAGGGGTTGGGAAAATTGTCATACTGTAATTTTCCATTCCTGGATCCTCATCCTGACAGCCTACTGATGGATGGGATGGGATGGGAGAGTAGAGCTAACCTAGGACGAAATGCTGTGATCCAGAAATATGGAAAATGATCATCACACTTCCTGAATGTTCCTTTGCTGGATGTTCAGCATGCCAGTCCAGGTTGCCCCATTAGTAGGCTGACATGGTGTGTGCCAGGAAACTAAGTTGGGATGTGACCATTAGGGGTGATTGTAGACCGTGCACGGGGGGGGGGGCACAGATAAACATCTCAGCACACTATGGAGAGAAGGTGAGGGCAGACACCGCACACAGGGTGGTGGGGTTATGGCAGAAGCACAACAGGATGGATGTGAGGCTGACACTTCACTGTACACACCAACCACGTGGCCCATGAAGATGTAGTGATGGGAAGGTCCAAGGAGCGAGTGGTGTAGTGCTGTACCTCCCCATTGGAAGACCATCAATGGGCTTCAGCCCAGGGAGGAGCTAGCAGCCAGCAGAAATAATGAAAAGTGCCTTTTCTTCTGTACTGCAGCTACAGCTCAGAACAGGACCAAGTGCTGCTATGATTGCTTTGGGCTATTTAACAGATTTTTTTTATTTTTTATTTAAGTAGCGGTGATACTTCTTCCTTTACCTTTAACACCCGGGCCAACTGGCATGTTATACATTCATGACAGCAGAGGTGTTACCTAGGCTTCCTAGTCATGTAATCCCAGTGATTGGCTGTCATAGTGAACACGAGCCCATCCCACTGGCTACTGACCATAAAGAGTGGCAGTGTGTCACCGAGTGGGCATGCTCCCAGAACAGCGCCCCCCCAGCTATAGGTATAGATGTGCCAGCTCAGCATTTAAGCTCACCGCTGTGCTGCCATATCTATGCGAGCAGCTGGCATTAAGGGGTTAATATCTGTCAGGTATGTGATTGATGTGATTGGTTTATTGATACATTGAATACGAAGCTCTTGGTATATAAGCTATTCTGGCAATGTCTCCGCCCTCGTCCAGCCGGCTCCGCCCCTCTATAATAAATCTTCTCGCTACGACACTTGAATTTGTTTCCGGTTTGCACTTACGCCGGACAACTCGCTGTCCACACATTTCTATGCAAAGACTTTCACATTCTCGGGGGGAGGGGAGGGGGGGTCCTTCAAATCTCTTCATACCGATGAAGGTCTTTTTATTAAGTCTTAATAGCGGGACGGTTTTGTAAGTAACTTCAATCACTGTAATTAATTTTTTGGGATATTAACACTGCCAGGGGAAATTATTCCTCGTCTTCTTCTGATCTCCTCTGTATATTTATGAATGGATGAGAGGCTGCCACAGGTGAATATATGATCTCAGAAGAACCAAAGAAGAAATGGATTCATCGTTATTATACTTTGTATCGTTTTGTAGTCTCATTTATCTTTCTGATTAAACCGTCTGTCGCAGTGCTGCTTGTATCGTTGTTTCAAATATAATTAGTATTTTGTCTGATGTGATTTTTGTCAATTTATTTGTATTTTTCTTTATTTCTGCAACTAAAACTGCACTGCTGACCTCCGACCTCCGCTCAAGTCTTGTACAGGCTCCTCCCCTCATCCTACCCACAGCACCACTTGTTAAAATCTGACTCCTCCCCTTCAGTCTTGCGCAGGTGTACCGGCTCCTCCCCTCCAGTCTTTAGGGGCTCCTCCCCTCATCCTGCTCACAGCACAGTTGTTAAGCTTAACTCCGCCCCTCCAGTCTTGCCACAGGTGTACCGGCTCCGCCCATCCAGTCTTGCACAGGTGAACCAGCTCCGCCCATCTAGTCTTGCACAGGTGTACCGGCACCTCCCATCCAGTCTTGCACAGGTGTACCGGCACCTCCCATCCAGTCTTGCACAGGTGTACCGGCACCTCCCATCCAGTCTTGCACAGGTGTACCGGCACCTCCATCCAGTCTTGCACAGGTGTACCGGCTCCGCCCATCCAGTCTTGCACAGGTGTACCGGCACCTCCCATCCAGTCTTGCACAGGTGTACCGGCACCTCCCATCCAGTCTTGCACAGGTGTACCGGCACCTCCATCCAGTCTTGCACAGGTGTACCGGCTCCGCCCATCCAGTCTTGCACAGGTGTACCGGCTCCCGCCCATCCAGTCTTGCACAGGTGTACTGGCTCCGCCCATCCAGTCTTGCACAGGTGTACCGGCACCTCCCATCCAGTCTTGCACAGGTGTACCGGCTCCGCCCATCCAGTCTTGCACAGGTGTACCGGCTCCTCCCCTCCAGTCTTGTACAGGCTCCTCACCTCATCCTGCTCACAGAGCCACTTGTTAAACCTGACTCCGCCCCTCAGTCTTGCACAGGTGCACTGGCTCCTCCCTTCCTCCCACTCACACCACCACTTGTTAAGCCTAACTCCGCCCTCCCCTTCAGTCTTGCACAGGTGCAGCGGCTCCTCTCCTGGACAGAAATGGCTTCCTCTGATTTCAATGCACACTGTGAGTTTCTCACAACGTGCATTAGAAACTGCAGCCAGTCAGAGCCCCCGCCCCTTTGATTGATTGGATTTCAGTTTTTCAATCATGGGGCGTTGCCTATGCAAATTAAGCCTGCTTAGGAACACCCACTCCTCCAGACTGACTCCACCCATCAAGGTCTTTTGATATTTGCACAATGCCTCCTAAGAGCCCCCCCCATTGCCTACATCAAGACTGAGATTTCTTGAGGATTCTATGTATAGCCCCTCCCCCCCCCCCAGCCCTGATCTGCCTGCATAGAGAAGCACAGAGACCCGGCTCTGACATCAACTCCATTTAAAATAAAGACATAATGAAAACAAGAAAAAGTTTTAATTATTCCACAGCCATGTTGATGGGGGGGGGGGGGGGGGGGGAGGGTGCAAAATGTAAGAAAATTAAAAACTAAAGGCAAAACTTTTTTTTTTTAGTTTGGGAGTGGAGAGGGATTATAACCCCTGCCAGTTTTAAGGTAAAAGCCCCAAAAAAGTAATATAGGGAAAATCTTCTAATGGGGACACTAGAGGGCGCCCCCCCCATCCCTTAATTGGCTGTGGGACAGGAAGTGAAAGGGAAATCTCTGCCATGATACATTTGCTGCAAAAAAAAAAAAAAAAATCTGACAGGTGTTACAACCCCCCCCCCCCCCCTTTTTTAATTCAGAATTAAAAAAGCAGGTTTGTCTAGAGTTCTACTTTAAACCAGCAATAGAGAGAACCTCTTGGCCATTGAAGATAAAAACCTCCATCTACCGGAAGATGCACTAAAATGCATTAAAGGTTTAGTTCCCATTTGGATTTTTTTCCTGTAAAGCAGAGCCAACACCGGCCACCTCCCCCATCCCCCGCTATACTTACCTGCTGGGGATGCTCACCTGCTTTCTTCTCTGTAAGCCCTTCGTGAACGGACCAGAACTCTTCTGATTGGTCAGCACCGCCCCAGAAGCGCCGAGGGTGTACCAGCTGACAGCTCGGCTACCCCCGGAGGTAAGTACGGCTTCTCTGATGGTTTTTCCTGTAGTGTGAAGTGCATCTAAAGTGAAAACACTTCTCAGGTTTGGACTGAGTTGGGTTAGACCTGTCAGGTTTTAGGTGTTTTCTGTGTCCCCCACTGGGGAGACGCCTCATCTCCGGCAAAGGAAGTGACGGGAAATCCATTTTACAGTTGTCACTAGAAAATAAAAAGGACAAATCTTCCAATGGGAACACCTGCAGTGTATCAAGTATCAAGAGCATTTCCCCTCACTTCCTGTCAAGTCTCTGGGACAGGAAGTGAAGTGTAATCTCCCCAACGGGACACAGAAAACAAACTGATGGGTTTTAAACCCTTTCCTTACTCTATGCAAGGCTGAAAACAAGATTTTTGGGGGAGTTTTCTGGTATCTTTCTTCTTGGGGCTTCACTTTCTTCTACACCAACCCCCCCCCCATGCTGACACCCTTACTGCCAATGAGTGGCATTTTTGGTAGCAGGTGGGGGGGGGGGGGGGGTTAGCTTCAGGCAGCTGTGGTGGGCGGGTAGAGATTAGCGCCAAGGAGCCGGTGATGGGTGTGCAGGCAGGGTCAGTGCTAGGAGGAATTAGATGGATGGGTGGAGATTAGCTCCAGGACCCTGTGATGGGTGGTCGAGTAGGGATTGGCTGCGAGGAATGGCTGCGAGGAATGAGTAGTTGGGCGGAGATTAGCTCCAGGACCCTGTGATGGGTGGTTGAGTAGGGATTGGCTGCGAGGAATGAGTAGTTGGGCGGAGATTAGCTCCAGGCTTCTGTGATGGGAGAGCTGGCGCCACGCGGTGGGAGGAGCCTTCATAACAAAATGACTCTAGAATCAGAGGGGTGTAAAGACCAGAATTTAATATTTACTTTGTCTATCAAAACAAAAACAAACATTGTAATAAAGGAAAATGTTACAGTGTAAAATATGATAAAAAATATAGCAGATAATAAATATCCACCTGAACATATAATGATGACCGCACACGGCCAGCTTGGGTTAGAATCCCCCAGACATTACTAGTAGAGTGCTGAGGGCAGATGGACATATTTTGCTGGTCTGACTGATCAAAAATGAAATTCAATGGAGTCGATTTACTAAAACTGGAGAGTGAAAAAATCTGGTGCAGCTTTACAAAGCAACCAATCAGCTTCCTTCCAGGTTTTATTGTCAAAGCTGAATTGAAGAAGCCGATTGGCTGCGCCAGATTCTGCACTCTCCAGTTTTAGTAAATCTGCCCCTCAGTGTGCCGACTGCACACAGCACAACCTGAGAACTAACACAACACAGCGCTACTGCCCCCTGCTGGTCAGTCTAAAAGAAACATGGAGATCACCTTTCAACTTTATTGTATCTTTTTTTTTTTTTATATATAAAGTATGGAGCGTTCCTTCAAAGAATTCTAAATGTACAAACTGCACGTCTGCATTGAAATTTTACATAAACTGAAAGTTCATCGTTTTACTTTTCCAAACTAAGATATTTCTACATATGTTTCAAATTAAGACTGAATCCACACATTCTGCGTTTCTTCCTCTGTATTTACAATGCGGCAATCCACAGCAACCAATCAGAACTTACTCACATACACGGAGTGATGGAACCCGCTTGTTGCTCTTTGCGCCACATTAAAGCAACGGTCCCGATTGGTCCACGGCGGCCCCATTGCCATATACAGGTTGGCATTCATGGCAGACATCCCCCAGCTCCTGTATTGGTAATGACTTTTCCAAACGTCTGCACAGTGTGGAGGTGAATGCACGTTCTTAAAGCAGAGCTCCACCCAAAAGGGGAAGCTCTGCTTATCTGCCTCCGCCAAAAGGAGCATTGCTTTCTATCAACGCAGCGTGTCCCTTGTGCTGCTGGCTCCCGATCCCCCCACCGTGATTGTCACCCCCCCCCCCCATCCGCAACATGCAGAACCAGCACTGGGTTCATTCCATAAAACAACACTCTGTACTCAGCAGTGTGGCAGATTCTGATTGGCTGTTCTGGATTGCTGCTCACCGTTGGACTCAAAGTTGTGTTCACCAATCACAAGCTCTTAAATTATGAAAAAAAAAATATATTATCATCAACATAAGGGATAGTGCTTACCACCAATGAAATGTGTCCCTTGTGCTGCTGGCTCCTGCTTTAGTTGAAATTCTCAGATGATCGTCTCTCTCTCTCTCTCTCCCTCTCCCCCTTTTCCTCCTACTCCCGCCACCGCCTTCTTGAAGTGCAGCAGGGGTTAATAGATCAGAGGGCCCAATCAAGAGTGCTGCCTATGCCCGCCCCTTTCTGCCCGCCTCCTATACTATTACCTTGTATGGATTAAAAAACAATCTATGAATGGAGAAAGCTAACCTTTCCTTCATAGATTGATTTTCATTGGTAGAGGTTCTACTACAGCTGCTGTGAATGGAGGAGGGGACGTAAAGGGCGGGCACAGTCGGCGCTCTTGACGACTGCATCTATTAACCCCTGCTGTACCAGAAGATTGTGCCGATTGGAGGAGGATTTCTAGTAACATGGGAGCCAGCAGCACACTGATAATAAGTGCTGTCCCTTGTACTGATATTTTTAATTTAATATTGAGTCGCCCTCCAAGCAGACTAAGTGCCAGTATCCGGACAGGGGCCCGTCCTATAACCTGGAAGGGTCGGTGCATCTAGGAAGAAATAGCTGACGGCACTCTGGTAAAAAGTCAACCCGGGTGTAACTTTGTTTTCTCCTCCTTTGTATTTTATCAAAAATAAGACTACGAGGAAACGCGTCGGTGGAGGGGGTAGTGGTGGTTCACAGATGGGGACTCTGCTGGTCCAGAACAATAAATAAAATAAATGGTTTTCTTCTTGATGGTACAGCTGCTGCACTCCAGTGAGACTGGGAAACTTCGGATGGATGAAGATACTCCGGAATACAGAGAATAGACCGCCGGACTTCACACGTGGTGTCCGTCCAAAACCAGGAACATCAAACAATAAAAAAAAGTAGGTGGTAAAGTCCGCAGTCTCTGTGTAAATATTTAGTGATCCCTGCCCGCTGCCCATTAGGGATCGCAGGGCATAACGAGTTTGATTTTCTGCATGTGGGCGCGGGAGCATTTGGCAAAGACGCTTTTGATGATCTGCAGAGGAACGTTCTTCCCGCTGAGATAGATCTTATTTTGGCAGTCCGGGAGGCAGGTGGCGGCACCGTCCGTGTCCTCCGCTCTCTTCAGCATCCACACGTAAGCCAGAATGTATCCGGTCATAAAGGCGTCAAAGCCGGCTCTGTGGGTTCCCGCGTCCGACGTGCTGGGGGCTTTCCGCTTAGAGGGCCGTACATGGGGACCCTCATCAATCGCTTTACTGGTCTGATCATCTCTTAGCGACAAATCCGAGTCCACAGTCGCTGGAGGTCCAGTGTGGTCTCCACACTGATTGGAAGAGACTCTCTGTGTGGGCACGTCCTTCGTCTCTGATTGGCCCGTAATGGTCTGCTCTGTTAAGCAGTCTTCCTTCTGAGTCTTCATGTTTTCCTGTCCTTTCCCCTCCTCTGGGGTATCAGAAGGGTCCACTAAGGGCACCTTGCTACAAGGGGGTTCCATGCTCCCCAAGTGCTCCTCTCCCTTCTCCTCTTGCTCTGGGGTATCAGAAGGGCCCAGATTGGGCTTTCTACAAGGGGGCTCCATGCTCGCCTCCTCATGGGCCTCTTCTTGTGTTGCGGCCTTTTTCCTCTTCCGCCTCTTCTTCTTCTTGTCTGGTCTTCCCTTCTCATCCTCATCGATGATCAGGTCAATGTTGTGGGAGAGAACGCACTTCGACCCGTTGGGGCACCAGCCGTACGCCTGCAATACATCGGGCATGTTACACATGAGGATGGGCTTATCATCAGCATGGTATATTACTAACCCCCTCAATAACGGGCACTCTTACCCCCCCAACCACCCCCACCTTCCTGCCCAGGCCAGCTTTCAGCGCTGACGCACTTTGAATGACAATTGCGCGGTCATACAACACTGTACTCATGACATTTTGTTCACACAAATAGGAGATTTTTTTCTTTTTTTGCTAAACAAAAAAGGACTGAAAAAAAAAAAAAAAAACACACAACAAAAAAACCTTTTTCCTTTCTAAAATTTGGCAAATAATCATTCTTCATAAATTTCAGCCAACATTTATTCTGCTCCATTTCTTTGGTGAAAATCCCCCAAATCAGTGATTATTATTTAGTCTATAAAAAAAAAAAAAAAAAAAGTTATAGAAACCACAAACTATACATATCCGATAATCGATCAATCCATGATGTACTGGCATCCCATCTCACTTCTTGAGGCTGAAATGCCCGGGCAGAACAAATAACCCCCCAAATCACCCCTTTTTGGAAAGTAGATGTTTAGCAAGAGGCGTGTCACAATTTTTTTGGAAAATGCAGAAATTGTTTTTCACAATTCTTTTTTCTTACATCCTGTCACCAGTGCAGCACGGCGTCCTCATGACTGGTATGGCGGTGATCAGGGGCACTGACTGGGAACAGTATGTTATGCAAATCCAATTTTTTTTTTTTTTATAATTATTTTACAATTTTTTTTTATTTATTTTTTACACATACTCTGACCAAAGCAATAGTGTTACCATAGTAACACTGCACTACTTTGAGAAGGTGATCAGGATTTATTTTTTATGATCGCTTATAGCATTGAATATAACTTATATAAACCACAATTTTTTCTGAATGAAATCCATTGAGATTCCACATCTAATCACATAGTACAGATAGGCTGTGATTGGTCACAGTAATCACATGGTACAGACAGGGCCAGAGACCATCACAATAGTACCCAAATAATGGAAGCCATCCGGCATCCACTGTGTACAATTATCATGTGATCTGCTGTTATTGGTCACAATGATCACATGGTACCGGTAGCAGCCCGGTACACTGATCTGTCATTGGTCTGTGTGGGAACGCAATCCTGGGAGGACATCCTGTGAAGTCCACCCAGAAGAGGAGAGCTCCCGCCTGGCCCTCATTTGTCTATATCAGGGGTGTCCAAACTTTTTTCAAAGAGGGCCAGATTTGATGAACTGAACATGCTCGAGGGCCGACCATTTTGCCTGACATTCTTTGAACCATTAAAATTCGGTCTGAGTGAGTTCATCCGAGCTCTAATACACGGCCCAACAAGAATTCTCCTGCCTTTGTGGCTGTGTGTGGTGAAGAGATGAACTCAATTGTATTATTTGGATACACCGTATTTATTGGTGTATAACGCGCACCTTCACTTTAAGAGGGAAGCTTCAGGAAAAAAATTTTTTTAAATAAAGAACTGAAGCAAAATAAGGGTCAGTGCCCATCTGCAGACAATTGCCAGGAACGCAGCGCCCACCATTGCCAGGAATGCAGCGCCCACCATTGCCAGGAATGCAGCGCCCACCATTGCCAGGAATGCAGCGCCCACCATTGCCAGGAATGCAGCCCCCACCATTGCTAGAAATGCAGCGCCCACCATTGCCAGGAATGCAGCCCCACCATTGCTAGAAATTCACTCACCATTGCCAGGAATGCAGCCCCACCATTGCTAGGAATGCAGGCGCCCACCATTGCCAGGAATGCAGCGCCCACCATTGCTAGAAATGCAGTGCCCACCATTGCTAGAAATGCAGCGCCCACCATTGCCAGGAATGCAGCCCCACCATTGCTAGAAATTCACTCACCATTGCCAGGAATGCAGCGCCCACCATTGCCAGGAATGCAGCGCCCACCATTGCTAGGAACGCAGCGCCCACCATTGCTAGAAATGCAGCGCCCACCATTGCCAGGAACGCAGCCCCACCATTGCTAGGAACGCAGCCCCACCATTGCTAGGAACGCAGCGCCCCACCATTGCTAGGAACGCAGCGCCCACCATTGCTAGAAATGCAGCGCCCACCATTGCTAGGAACGCAGCGCCCACCATTGCTAGGAACGCAGCGCCCACCATTGCACGCAGCGCCCACCATTGCACGCAGCGCCCACCATTGCTAGGAACGCAGCCCCACCATTGCTAGGAACGCAGCCCCACCATTGCTAGGAACGCAGCCCCACCATTGCTAGGAACGCAGCGCCCACCATTGCTAGGAACGCAGCGCCCACCATTGCTAGGAACGCAGCGCCCACCATTGCTAGGAACGCAGCGCCCACCATTGCTAGGAACGCAGCGCCCACCATTGCTAGGAACGCAGCGCCCACCATTGCTAGGAACGCAGCGCCCACCATTGCTAGGAATGCAGCGCCCACCATTGCCAGGAATGCAGCGCCCACCATTGCCAGGAATGCAGCGCCCACCATTGCTAGAAATGCAGCGCCCACCATTGCTAGAAATGCAGCGCCCACCATTGCTAGAAATGCAGCGCCCACCATTGCTAGAAATGCAGCGCCCACCATTGCCAGGAATGCAACCCCACCATTGCTAGAAATTCACTCACCATTGCCAGGAATGCAGCCCCACCATTGCCAGGAATGCAACCCCACCATTGCTAGAAATTCACTCACCATTGCCAGGAATGCAGCGCCCACCATTGCTAGAAATGCAGCGCCCACCATTGCTAGAAATGCAGCGCCCACCATTGCTAGAAATGCAGCGCCCACCATTGCCAGGAACGCAGCCCCACCATTGCTAGGAAAGCAGCCCCACCATTGCTAGAACGCAGCGCCCACCATTGCTAGGAACGCAGCGCCCACCATTGCTAGGAACGCAGCGCCCACCATTGCTAGGAACGCAGCGCCCACCATTGCTAGGAACGCAGCGCCCACCATTGCTAGGAACGCAGCGCCCACCATTGCTAGGAACGCAGCGCCCACCATTGCCAGGAATGCAGCCCCACAATTGCAATTGCCAGGAATGCAGCCACCATTACCATCAGTGCAGCCATGGAGGGCAGGACGAGCGCCAAAGACATCCTACAGGAGAATTTCCTGTTTACACAACGGCCCCTTTAAGAGAAAGTCCCGCCTCCTCTGATGGACAGAACAGTCGTCCAATGGCAGAGATGGGACTTCCTATTACAGCTGCCATGTACACAGGAAATTCTCAGCCTGTGTGCACGGCACTCGTCCCGCCTCCTCCCTCCAAGGCAGCCGGACTATATATCTTTTGTGACCGGCGCTGGGAGATCGCCGGGGGCCACAAAAGATGTATATGTTTAAATAACCAGGCGGGCCGTTCAAAACCGGGCCGCGGGCCGCGATTGGCCCGCGGGCCGGACTTTGGACATGCCTGGTCTATATACTGGGCGGGAAGCAGTTAAAGGGGGAAAGAATTTCCAATGTATAACTATAATAACATAAAACCGAAGATTCACAATCCACGGAGTAACAGCGGGAGAAAACAAACACGAGCGGCACCGACCACGAGCACCCCAGAGATGACACTTACAGAGAACTTGTCGCAGATGTGGGGCCCCTCTGTGGCTGTGCCGGCGGGTTCCTGGTCGGGGAGGGAGCACAGGCGGTAGTCCACATACGCCGACATGCTGGCGGTATAGTGACAGAACTCTATAGAGAGGTGATTGGTGCTGGAGTCTATCCTCCGACTGTTCTCACGCTTGCTGCAAGACAGAAAAACAACGTTCCAAGGTTTACAAAGGGTCAGCATTTGAATGAGGGGGGGGGGGGGGGGGGAGGGAGACCCAACACAAGCTCCAGCCTGTCTGCTTCCCATACTATCTTCACATGACAATAGAACTATATAAATACATAGAGCCACTGAACAGAGGATGAGAAAGAGTGCAGAAAAAGAGCGCACTAAAAAAAACTGCAGTTATCCTCTATAAAATATATCCGAACCACTGCCAAGTAGAGGGAGGAAATATGGAACAACCCAATTAGAAAAGCAGAAATATACTGAGAAGCAACCAGAGACCTTAGTGAATAAAATGGCGATTGTTGCAATTTTTTTTTTGTATGTCACATTTTACTTGCGCAGCGGTTTTTCAAACTTTAAAGGGAAAAAAAAAATACACTTTAACCACTTCCCGACCGGCGCACGCCGATGTACGTCGACAGAATGGCACGGACAGGCACATTGGCGTACAGGTACGTCCAATCTTCAATGCCGCCCTGCCATCGGGAGCGCGCCCGCGCTGGTCGGGACCCCCTCTGAGTCCGGTCGCGGGACCCGATCGCCGCGGGCATCCCCGCGATCGTCTCACGGGACGGCTGAATGGAGGAAATGCCGTGTAAACAGCATTTCTCCACTCTGCCTAGCAACTAGTGACGCTGATCTCTGCTCCATGTGATTGGAGCAGAGATCAGTGTTCATTAAATGAAAGCCCAACCCCCCCACAGTTAGTAACACACCCCTAGGAACACTTAACCCCTACACTGCCACCCACTGGTTAACCCTTTCACTGCCAGTGTCATTTACACAGGAATCACTGCATTTATATAGCACTGATTGCTGTATAAATGACAATGGTCCCAAAAATGTGTCAAAAATGTCCGATGTGTCCCCACAATGTCGCAGTCACAATAAAAATCACTGATCACCGCCATTACTAGTAAAAAAAAAAAATAATAAAAATTATTAATAAAAATGCTATAAAACTATCCCCTATTTTGTAAACGCTATAACTTTTGCGCAAACCAATCAATAATCGCTTATTGCGATTTTTTTTTTACCAAAAATATGTAGAGAATACGTATCGGCCTAAACTGAGGGGAAAAAAATGTTTTTTTTATATATTTTTGGGGGATATTTATTATTACAAAAAGTAAAAAATAATGCGTTTTTTTTCAAAATTGTCGCTCTATTTTTGTTTATAGCGCAAAAAATAAAAACCGCAGGAGGTGATCAAATACCACCAAAAGAAACCTCTATTTGTGGGAAAAAAGGACGTCAATTTTGTTTGGGAGCCACGTCGCACGACCGCAAAATTGTCAGTTAAAGCGACGCAGTGCCGAATCGCAAAAAGTGGACTGGTCTTCGACCAGCAAAATGGTCCGGTCTGTAAGTGGTTAATGAATAAAAAAAAAAAAAAAAAAAAAAAAAACAAGGACAAAACATAATATATACCCCAATTTTTGGGGCAAAATGTGAAAGATGAAATTAATAGATCCCCCAACAAGTCACGCTTTAAAATTGCGCACGTTCGTGGAATGGCGACAAACTACGGTACTTAAAGATCTCCAAGGCCATAGAGGGTGAGCAAAGACGATCAGGTCTGTGTTTGCCTCTGTGACCAGCCGGTCGCACCATCAGATTTTCTCTCAGGCGAGCCGGTAAGAACGGTAAGCCCCGATAAACGCCAGCAGAGGGGGTGGGGGGTTTGGGATGTCCCCCCTCCTGCCACTTCTGAAAGCGGTCCAGCGGCTAATTAGAAAGCCAGGCTGCCGGCGGAAAAAATAAATAAAAATTGCCGGGATTATGGCTGAAGCCACTTCAAAGCCGCAATATATAGATAGGTGTTGTGGTCAGTAAGTGGTTCGAGGCGTTGTATGATATGAAATGTTTTTGTGGTGATTTGTGTAGTTCTGTTCCCTGCGTTGCTTGTTGGCCTCACCTTGTAATGATGGACTCACAAGTTGTGGCTGCAGTTCGTAGTGTCATAATTAGTAAGGTTGAATAAAGACACCAGTCCATCCAGTTCAACCTGAGTGTCTACAATGGTCCCTATCCCTGTACATTGCACACTCTCATCGCTCCCTACCCTCAAGGAGACACAATCCAAGGTCCCCATTCATATACTAGGGACAATTTTGGACAGAAGCCAATTAACCTCCCTGCATGTCTTTGTCGTGGCCGATCGATCTCCCCATGTCCATATATTCATTCCCCTATTCACTAAAGCAGGGGTGGGCAACCTCGGCCCTCCAGCTGCGGTGAAACTACAAATCCCATCATGCCTCTGCCCCTAGGAGTCATGCCTGCGATCGTCAGGGTTCTGTAATGTCTCATGGGACTTGTAGTTCCACCACAGCCGGAGGGCCGAGGTTGCCGACCCCTTCACCAAAGAGACAAGCAACTTCTTGTTCTGGGACTACCATCGTCCGATCACACCCTGCCATTGTCCTCTGTGTTGTATCACAAATGTGGGTGTGCCAGTGTGATGAAAGACGGCATGGTGAGCTCTCTGTTAATTGCCCCGCCTGGTGGTGTCTGTGTCAGATCTAATTATTCAGCACTCATCTGCAGAGCACTAGACTAAGAGACCAGGGGATTGTGGGATATATGGTTTCCTCACAGGAAGTGTCAGTTCTTACACTACAGAGGTTAAGTGTTCTTCTGTGTAGTGCCATGTGACATGCAGCAGTTCTGACCCTGGAATGTGAAGATTTAGCCTACAGGCTTGTTCATACAAGCAGCAAGGATTGCCACTCCTCTGAAAAGCAAACCTATGCTCAGATCGCAGGCGGCAAGGCAAATAAATCCACGGTTGGCTTAAACAAAGACATTAGTTGGGGGAATCGGAGGCTCACCATTTCTTATAGGCGTACTCCAGGTAAGAGGCGGTGAATCGCGTCTCAAACTCCGAGGCGTATTTGGTGTCGTAGATGCCGGCCGGGAACATTTCCGAGAGGTCGGCCACGAAGTTCATGATCTTCTCGGGGAGCTGAGCGTAGAAGCTCTGATAGAGGAAAGCCAGGTCTATCAGGCCGTTGTGGAGGATGAGAGGCTTCCGGGCCTGGAGCAGCTCCAGGAAGAGGGTGCGGACGCTCTGCAGACGCCGCTCATCGCCCTGCACAGAGGAGATTATTATTATTATTATTCAGGATGTATATAGATCTAGGCACACATACAAAGCAACCTTACCAGGTCACCAAATAGTTCTGACTTCAAACCAATACGACAAACCTTTACTTTCTCAGCCGCCCCCATGTTTCGTCACATATGGCGACCCATCACATTTGGCTACCCGTTGGAACTGCGCATGCACACGCCACCATATGCGTTCCACCCAAGTCCAGGTTCAAGCCCCACCATCCAAGGTGGAGATAAAGTCAGATTATAATTATGCCGAGCGAATCGAGCCGCGAGGGGCCCTGTGTTGGAATGCATATAGCGGCGTCGGGCATGCGCACTCCAGCAGGTAGCAAAATGTGATGGATAGCCGAATGTGACGTGACACCACTTCCCTGCCACGTGTATAACGCCAGTTGCTTTAACTGGCCTCATACACATTTTGGGGGGGGGGGGGGGGGGGGGGAAGGTCTGCCTGGTCATGTGACAACTGTGATTGCTGTCAGTGTTCCCATGATCAGCAGTAGGTCTCGGTGGCAAAGCGCCTCTCGTTGTAGTGGCGCAAGCAGGATGCTTTTAAACCCCGATAGAAGGGGGTTGAAACCATCCATGTTTTGGTGCTTCCGAAGAGTGTGGAAACACTCGGCTCTCACACTGGGGAGACATGAGGGGCATTTTCAGGCGCTATTTTTAGCCCAAAAAAGCCTGAAAACTGCCTTCAGTGTGAAAGGGGTCTTAGGACCCCTAAGCATCAGTTAGTGTCAGATTGCCCCCACAATATCGCAGTCTTGTTATAAATCGCTGATCTCCACCATTAGTAGCATAAAAAACTAAATAAAAAATAATTCCAATATATCTCCGTTTTTTTTTTTTTTATTGGATATGTTTTATAGCAGTAAAGTTTTTTGGTGGGGGGGGGGGGGGGGGCAAAAACCTTCCAGAGCTTAAGTGGTTAAACTGCGAGCAAATATCTGTTTCATTAAACATTAAAGGGGTTGTCATGGTTTGTATCCTATGCATTAAGGTGAAAATCCTCCTGTGATGCGGCTCCCCCCCCCCCCCAGATCCCCCTCTTTACCTGAACCCGATCTTTCCAGTGATGGGGACGAGCACATGTCTCAGGTCCTGATTGGATAGATTGATAGCAGCGCACCCATTGGTTCCCACTGCTGTCACTCAAATGATGCGGGAACTGGAGGACATAGCCAAGTGTTGCTGTCTGTGTCAATAGACACAGCACCAGGACTCAGGAGTGCGCCTGCAAGAGGGCCCCGAGGGAGATTGCTTCTCTGATGGGGCACTCCAGAAGAGGAGGAGCCAGGACCCAGCTGAGGGACCCCAGAAGAGGAGGATCGTTTGTGCAAAACCAACTGCACAGAGGAGAGAAGAACAACACTTGTTTTGTTTTTTTTTAACTGAACCTTTACATATCCTTAAAGCAGGGGGGAGGCAACCTCGGCATTCCAGCTGTGGTGAAACTACAAATCCCATCATGCCCCTCTCTGCCTCTAGGAGTCATGCCTGTGATTGTCAGGGTCCTGCAATGTCTCATGGGACTTGTAGTTTCACCACAGCTGAAGGGCCGAGGTTGCCTACCCTCATTTAAAGGGACAAAGTAAAAGACCATCCAGCGCTCAGACCAAGGAACTTCTCCCAGGGAATGCGGCACGTAGGAATTTCAGCGATGCAGCACTCCTCAAACTGGGCGGTCTTCAGAAAATGCCCCGAGTGCAGGACCTCAAATCGTTTATTGTAAAATCATAAAATGGTAATCTACTCACAAAAGCAGAATAAAACCAGCTAGACAAAAGCAGCAATCCAGCAAGTGAGATGAGCGTCTCCACCGCCGCCACACAATGGAGAAAGCTTACGCGTTTGGGGGGGAATATAGCTCTGAGGAAGGGGGTCTGTCCTGCCGAAATGCGTAAGCTTTCTCCATTGTGTGGCGGCGGTGGAGACGCTCATCTCACTTGCTGGATTGCTGCTTTTGTCTAGCTGGTTTTATTCTGCTTTTGTGAGTAGATTACCATTTTATGATTTTACAATAAACTATTTTGGAGGTCATGCGCTGCGCCGTCTTCTACGATGTTTCACATTAAAAAGGGACGTGGAAGACAAAAAAGAAATGAGAGGAAAAAGGGGGAAAAGGAAGGAGGAAGAAATACGGAAGGAAGGAAGAATGGTTTGGGGGGGGGGGGGGGGGGGGGGTGAGAAGAAGGTTTTGGGTTGCAGTCACCTTGTCGTTGCCTTTGTAGTACGGGATGCCGCAGGAATATTGTTTATTGAAGTCGAATCCGTGTTGGACGAGGAATTGCACAGACTGCGGCTCGATGGTGTAATCCTCCATACACAGCAGTGTCAGGTTGTAGATCTGTGATAAGTAGACATTCTTCCCCTATAGAGACAGGAAGATAAACATGGCGGACGTCAGCTCCAGACTACTCTGATTGGTGCTTTTTGGCCTGTAACCACACCAGGGAACCACTAGTTTAAGCATGTGAAATACAGACTGTCTGTGTTGCCCTATAGCCACCCATCAGAATAACAGTAAATAAACAAAATGACACAAAGCCCCACAGTATAATGGGGTTTGTTGATACCAGAAGGTGTTATAATACATATTGGGGTAATGTGCCGGGTCTGGAGACCGGTGTGTTCCTCCTGCAGCCACGCCTTACTGCTGTGGGTCCCTGGCACCGCCATGTTGAATTATGGGGGGGGCGGCCCCTGTAGCTTTCTCCGGAACCATGGCCGCCTCCCACGCATGCAAGAGCTCATGTAGCGCCCTCTGACCAGTCCTGCAGCCTCCTGGGACATGCGACACGTCCTGGGAGGCTCAGGAAGTGGGTATGATTAATACTCTCTGCCCTGCCCCCAAAAATAAACTGAACCTCAGTTACAAGCGTCTCCTCCCTCCAATCAGCTCTCCTCACTGAGCTCTAACTTCATCTCTCCACCCCCTTCTTTTTCTTTTTTTTTTAACTCTCAGATAAGCTTATAAAAATTCAGCTCTTTGAATGGATGAGGAGGAGACAAGACGGCAGATAAACCGGTACAACTTATGTAGGAGGATTTGTTTTATCTCTGTGTCACCTGAGGTCAGTCACATCTCCGGGTGTATATAGAAGGGTTTACAACCACTATAAAAAATTTTTTATTTTTTTGCAAGAATCACACTTACCAAGGAGGCTGCAGCATCTGCACCCCGTCGGCTCTAAGACTGAGAATCGATCGAACACCGCCGCAAAGAGCTGGTAACTTTCCGCCCCCTCCCCCCCCCGCTCACTGGAGCGCTGGGCTGTGGAGGGGCGGGGGCAGCTGGCTCAGAGGCGGGTGCCGGTCCAGGGTTGTGGGCGGATCCAGACCACAATCGTCGCAATCTTTCCCCAGCCTGGACCCAGCTCTGTGATATCAGCCGACAGCGAGATTCAGCCCTCTGTCTGCAGAAAACACAAGAGTGCAGAAGCGAAATACACTCCTGTGATCATCCCCAGGAGAAGTGCAGCCAAACCAGCTTTCCCCCGTACTTCTCCTTTAAGAGAAAGGGCACTAATCCTTTATACCCCATGTGCCCTGAACTAATCCATCCCGGCTGCCATTCCCCTCTTTGTTTACATTCAGCGCTGCAAATCTCACTGTCCTGGCCATACCTATGCACGAGTGCCCCACAGACTTCAGATGAATGGAGACGACGAGGTCTATGGGGCTGTAAAGCCTTTACAGAGCTGAAAGTAAACAAACGCCGGAGGCCAAGGCCATTGGATGGGGGTAAGCATGTATATCTGTGGAGGGGGGGGGGGGGGGGTGGGCGAGGTCAGGACAATAACGATCAGTTAGGGCAGTTTCATAAAAGAAGGGCGGCAATCAAGTGATCAGGACTTCAAGAAAGGAAAATAAATATTTAAAAAGTTTTTTATTTTTTTGCAGATTTGGGATGCACAGGCTGTGAGGTTTTACCATTAGATGTGCCTGATGAGTGTTGGACATACTGACTTCACATCCACATTAAAAGTGTAAAGTGTAAGCGCCAAGCATATGTGACTATAACTCTGAAGAAAGTGGCTCAAAGTGACAAAACTTCAAAAAAACGAATGTGTACATATAACTATAACAAATGAATATGACATGACCCCAACTGTGGGGATAACCACAACATATAAAGAAAACAAAGTAGTAAAATGTATAGGCAATAGAGTCCATATATCAATAAAACTAAACGTGCAGATGTGAGTCCCAGCAAACTTCGGTGACAATGAGAGTCCCACTTTACTGTGACATGACCCCAAATATGGGGATAACCATAAAGTATAAAGAAAACAAAGTGGTAAATATATAGACAATAAAAGGCAATAAAAGTCCATATATTAATAAAACGAAACGTGCAGGGTGTGAGTCCCAATAAGCTTCGGTATCAACGAGAGTCCCACCTTACTGTGACAAAAGGTAATTCCACCGCAGTGCAGCTCCCACCACCTTAAGAAGCGCTGGCGTACCAGATGATGACCTGTAGGTCGAAATGCGTCGGAGAGACTCCGCCACTGCCTATCTCCTTTGACATGCTCATTAATTACAATGGAAATGTGAGTTTGATATTTTATTTTTATTAAAGTAATTTTTTTAAACGTTATTACACTATGTCGGCTCTATCCTTCCACTTTCATGCCTGAATTGATGCCGGAGCTGTCTTTACAAAAAAAAAAAAAAACGGTGATTGTACGCAGTCCGCCATATTGAATGAACCACTTGCTTTGGGACCCCCTTTAATGATGGAATGCTGAATCCAGAGTCGCAGTAGCTGGGATTACAAGCCATTACCGACCCCTTAGATATAACTCTATTCGGGTCATTCCCATCTGGTAAGCCTGCGCTTCTTAAGGTGGTGGGAGCTGCACTGCGGTGGAATTACCTTTTGTCACAGTAAGGTGGGACTCTCGTTGATACCGAAGCTTATTGGGACTCACACCCTGCACGTTAAGGCCTCATGCACACGGACGTTTTTACAGCCACTTTTTTGCAGCTTAAAAACGCCTGTCCATGTTAGTCTATGGCTTCATGCCCACCTAGGCGTTTTTGAGCTGCAAATGGCATAGGCGTTTTTAAGCTGTAAAAAAAAAAAACCCAGGACCAGTGCGTTCCCTGGCACGGAGCTAGAGCTGTAAAAACGCGAATCGCGGGAAACGCGCAAAAACGCGCATAAACGCGCAACATATTTTCTTTGTTTTCTGAGTGCTATAGCCAAGAGATGTGTTTCTTTAACCCTTTCATGACTAAGCCTATTTTTGGAATTTGGTGTTTACAAGTTAAAATCCATATTTTTTGCTAGAAAATTACTTGGAACCCCCAAACAGTATATATATTTTTTTAGCAGAGGCTCTAGAGAATAAAACGGCGATTGTTGCAATATTTTATGTCACACGGTATTTGCGCAGTGGTGTTTTAAACGCAACTTTTTGGGAAAAGGGACACTTTCATGAATAAAAAAAAAAAAAAAAAAAAAAAAAAAAACAGTAAAATTAGCCCAATTTTTTTGCGTAATGTGAAAGATAATGTTACGCCGAGTAAATAGATACCAAACATGTCACACTTTATAATTGCACGCACTTGTAGATTGACGACAAAGTACGGTACCTAAAAATCTCAATAGGCGACGCTTTAAAAAAAATTTACGGTTACCAGGTTAGCGTTACAGAGGAGGTCTACTGCTAGAATTATTGCTCTTGCTCTGACGATCGCGGCGATACCTCACATGTGTGATTTGAACACCGTTTACATACGCGGGCGCGACTTCCGTATGCGTTTTCTTTGCTTCGCGAGCTCGCGGGGACGGCGGGCGCTTTGAAATTTTTTTTTTAATTTTTTTATTTATTTTATTTATTTTAAAACGACTAAATTGTTTAAAAAATAAAATAAAAATTGATCACTTTTATTGCTGTCACAAGGAATGTAAACATCCCTTGTGACAGTAATAGGTGGTGACAGGTACTCTTTATGGAGGGATCGGGGGTCTAAAAGACCCCCCACCCCTCCTTTACACTTCAATGTATTCAGATCGCCGAAAACGGCGATTCTGAATACCGGATATTTTTTTAAAACCGGCGCCATTGGCAGCCGAGTAAACGGGAAGTGACGTCATGACGTCACTTCCGCGTTTACGATGAGGAGACTGGAACGAAGCCGATTACGGCTTCGTTCCAGTTCCTCCGCAGCAGCCGGAGGCGTCGGATCCCTGATCGGTGCTCCCGATCGAGCGGGAGCACCGGTAACAGCGGCGAGAGGCGGCGGGAGGGGGGGACGTCCCCTCCCGCTCCTCCGGCATAACAGCCGAGCGGCTTTTAGCCGCATCGGTTGTTATGGCTGGAAAGCCAATCGCCCGCTGTAAAAAACGGTACCGGGATGATGCCTGCAGGTGCGGGCATCATCCCGGTATACCCCCCGGAAGCCGAGTACGCAGATCTGCGTACGCTCAGCGGGAAGGGGTTAAAAACGCTACTTAACGCTAAAAAATGCACAAAAACGCCAATGCAAAACGCGGTAAAAAATCGAGTTTTTAACGCAGATTTTTCCAAGCGTCAGAGCTTGCTTTGCAGACAGTTTTTTTAAAACGTCTGTGTGCATGAGCACTTAGGTTTATTAACCACTTGGGATCCGCGCTATTGCCAAACGACGGCATTAGCGCGGACCTACATTTCCGGGACTACGTCTATTGACGTCGTCCCGTGTACGAGCAGCCTGCGCGCCCCCTGAGGGGCGCGCGCTGTGATCGGCGAGTCTATGAGACTCGCCTGATCACCGATCCGTGCAAGGGGTCGATCCCGACCCCTTATCACGTGATCAGCTGTCAGCCAATGACAGCTGATCATGTGACAGAATGGAGCCGGTAATCGGCTATTATTCCTCCTCGCGCTGACAGCGCGAGGAGAAAAAAAAAAAAGCCGATCACGGCCATCAATACAAGGGACCACCTGCCAGTGCCCACCTGCCTCTCGCAGTGCCATCCTGAAGTAAAATAAAAAGCAAAAGTAAGTGCCCCCCGTCAGTGCCCCCCGTCAGTGCCCATAGTGCCCACAGTGCCACCCACAGTGCCACCCCACAGTGCCACCCAATCTGCCTCAAAGGTGCTGCACCCCAGTGCCGCCCATCAGTGCCCAGCAGTGCCGCCCAGCAGTGCCGCCCATCAGAGCCACCTATCAGTGCCCATCTGTGGTACCTATCAGTGCCCATCCGTGCCACCCATCCGTGCCACTTATCCGTGCCACCCATCCGTGCCATCTTATCTGTGCCCATCTTTGCCCATCAGTGCCGCCTTATCTGTGCCTATTGGTGCCGCCTTAACTATGCCTATCAGTGCCCACCAATGCAGCCCATCAGTGCCCACCAATGCAGCCCATCAGTGCCCACCAATGCAGCCCATCAGTGCCCACCAATGCAGCCCATCAGTGCCCACCAATGCAGCCCATCAGTGCCCACCAATGCAGCCCATCAGTGCCCACCAATGCAGCCCATCAGTGCCCACCAATGCAGCCCATCAGTGCCCACCAATGCAGCCCATCAGTGCCCACCAATGCAGCCCATCAGTGCCCACCAATGCAGCCCATCAGTGCCCACCAATGCAGCCCATCAGTGCCCACCAATGCAGCCCATCAGTGCCCACCAATGCAGCCCATCAGTGCCCACCAATGCAGCCCATCAGTGCCCACCAATGCAGCCCATCAGTGCCCACCAATGCAGCCCATCAGTGCCCACCAATGCAGCCCATCAGTGCCCACCAATGCAGCCCATCAGTGCCCACCAATGCAGCCCATCAGTGCCCACCAATGCAGCCCATCAGTGCCCACCAATGCAGCCCATCAGTGCCCACCAATGCAGCCCATCAGTGCCCACCAATGCAGCCCATCAGTGCGCACCAATGCAGCCCATCAGTGCGCACCAATGCAGCCCATCAGTGCGCACCAATGCAGCCCATCAGTGCGCACCAATGCAGCCCATCAGTGCGCACCAATGCAGCCCATCAGTGCGCACCAATGCAGCCCATCAGTGCGCACCAATGCAGCCCATCAGTGCGCACCAATGCAGCCCATCAGTGCGCACCAATGCAGCCCATCAGTGCGCACCAATGCAGCCCATCAGTGCGCACCAATGCAGCCCATCAGTGCCGCCTCATCAGCGCACTTCAATGAAGGAGAAAAATGACCCGTTTGCAAAATTTTATAACAAACTATTAAAACATGATTTTATTTTTTTTGCATCTTTTTTGTTTGTTTAGCAAAAAATAAAACTCCGAGCTGTAATTAAATACCACCAAAAGAAAGCTCTATTTGTGGGAAAAAATGATAAAAATGTCATTTGGATACAGTGTTGTATGACCGCATAATTGTCATTCAAAGGGCATCAGCGCTGAGAGCTGAAAATTGGTCTGGGACTGAGGGGGGTTTAAGTGCCCAGTAAGCAAGTGGTTAATATATGGACTTTATTGCCTTTTATTGTCTATATATTTACCACTTTGTTTTCTTTATACTTTATGGTTATCCCCATATTTGGGGTCATGTCACAGTAAAGTGGGACTCTCATTGTCACCGAAGTTTGCTGGGACTCGCATCTGCACGTTTAGTTTTATTGATATATGGACTCTATTGCCTATACATTTTACTACTTTGTTTTCTTTATATGTTGTGGTTATCCCCACAGTTGGGGTCATGTCATATTCATTTGTTATAGTTATATGTACACATTCGTTTTTTGAAGTTTTGTCACTTTGAGCCACTTTCTTCAGAGTTCTAGTCACATATGCTTGGCGCCTACACTTTACACTTTTGACGTTTTTACAAGCTAAAAAGATCCCAGTTTTAGCGTGTTGGCAGCCTTTATCTCAGTTTTTTTTCCTTTTGTTGATTACTGCGCAGTGTTACTGTATATATATATTCACATCCACATTAACACCCAATTCTGGGGGGAGGGGGAGGGGGGGTTCACTCCCGGAACATTCCACAATCTGGCCAATGATGGATAATCAGAATCAAACAGCTGGGAAGATACAGAAGACGATGATCTGCAGCCCGGCTTAGGGACGTTATTCAAAGTGTAGAAATTCTGACTAACGGTCTCCGTTGTGTAACATCTCCTCCAACAGACATCGCAGATCACAAACCACTGAAGAGGAAGAGTCATTACAGGTCACGAGGGCGATATTATGGAAGATTCCAGAGCTTTAGAGGGGCCGCGAGGAGGACAAAGATGTCCATTCTGTATACAGTAAAACCTCGGATTGCGAGCAGAACTCCTTCCGCAAACATGCTTGTAATCCAAAGCACTCGTATATCAAAGCTAATTTCCCCTTAAGAAATAATGGAAACTCAGCCGATTCGTTCCACAACCATTTATTGATAGGTCCTTCAGTTTATAGTCCATATAAAAAGATTATAGCGATGTGATTGGTTGTGTAACCATAAAATGTCCGTCCACAAATAGAATCCTCCACAAGGGTATTAGAAGCGAAATCCAGCAGGAGCTCCAGGGTATAAAAGTGAGGAGAGGGCGCCTCCAAGTGTAGCGATATGGTGTATCTTCATTAAATGTAACCATACCACTACACTTAGAGGCGCCCTTTTCTCTTTTATACTCAATTACTTGTATATCAAGTCAAACTTTATTTTTAAAAAAATGTTGCTTGTCTTGCAAAATGCTCTCAAACCGAGGTTTTACTGTAGTGGGGTATCCCCCTCCTGTGTGCAGTACATGAAGATGCTCAGGGGAGGGGTCCGTCTCCTCCATCTCCACTCTGCATAGCCGCCCTACAAGGGACCCAGCCATCTATGATGAGACTCACGTAATAAAAGGAAGATTTACTTTAGGACCAAATCCATTTCTGACATTTGTGGTTTACACATTTACCACTTCCAGCCCAAGGATATCAAATGACGTCATTGACTCTGAGCGGAGATATCGGAATGGAGGGTGCAGCTGCCGGCATCATCCAGATATCATCTTTTACAGCCGGTGATTCTGTGCATCGGAAGAACAATCCTAGCGGCAGTTCAGCCACCTGATCCTTCTTACAGGCAGCAGGAGGGGACATCCCCCCGAAGGGCGGGTGACTGGATTTTGTTTCGCATACAAAAACGGTACACAATTGTCGGCCAACAAACACGAACGTAGCAAAGTACTACCTGGAATTTCAGCTCGAGCGCCACCCTTTGGGCAACTTCTGCTAATGTCATGATAGGCAAGCATTGATTCCGAGCGTGCGTGTTTGTACTTTGGACTTGTGTGACGGACTTGTGTTCAGACGCAAATTTACTAGCCTGCCATCCAACATTTGTTGGCCGAAAGTTGGACAACAATTGTCTGATGGAACGTACTAACGGTCGGATTTTAGGCAAACAAAACAGTCTGTCATCACACAATTCTCTGCCGAAAACCCGATCGTGTGTACAAGGCTTGAGCCTTTTTCTGATATTTGTTGCTTACAAGTTAAAATCAGTATTTCTTGCTCAAAAAATTACTTAGAACCCCCAAATAGAATAATATAGATAGATGAGACAGACAGACAGAGTGACAGAGTGACAGAGAGCGCGAGAGAGAGAGAGAGAGAGACAGAGTGACAGAGAGCGCGAGAGAGAGAGAGAGAGAGACAGAGTGACAGAGAGCGCGAGAGAGAGAGAGAGAGAGACAGAGTGACAGAGCGCGAGAGAGAGAGAGAGAGAGACAGAGTGACAGAGAGCGCGAGAGAGAGAGAGAGAGAGACAGAGTGACAGAGAGCGCGAGAGAGAGAGAGAGAGAGACAGAGTGACAGAGAGCGCGAGAGAGAGAGAGAGAGAGACAGAGTGACAGAGAGCGCGAGAGAGAGAGAGAGAGAGACAGAGTGACAGAGAGCGCGAGAGAGAGAGAGAGAGAGACAGAGTGACAGAGAGCGCGAGAGAGAGAGAGAGAGAGACAGAGTGACAGAGAGCGCGAGAGAGAGAGAGAGAGAGACAGAGTGACAGAGAGCGCGAGAGAGAGAGAGAGAGAGACAGAGTGACAGAGAGCGCGAGAGAGAGAGAGAGAGAGACAGAGTGACAGAGAGCGCGAGAGAGAGAGAGAGAGAGACAGAGTGACAGAGAGCGCGAGAGAGAGAGAGAGAGAGACAGAGTGACAGAGAGCGCGAGAGAGAGAGAGAGAGAGACAGAGTGACAGAGAGCGCGAGAGAGAGAGAGAGAGAGACAGAGTGACAGAGAGCGCGAGAGAGAGAGAGAGAGAGAGACAGAGTGACAGAGAGCGCGAGAGAGAGAGAGAGAGAGAGACAGACAGACAGAGAGCGCGAGAGAGAGAGAGAGAGAGAGACAGACAGACAGAGAGCGCGAGAGAGAGAGAGAGAGAGAGACAGACAGACAGAGAGCGCGAGAGAGAGAGAGAGAGAGAGACAGACAGACAGAGAGCGCGAGAGAGAGAGAGAGAGAGAGACAGACAGACAGAGAGCGCGAGAGAGAGAGAGAGAGAGAGACAGACAGACAGAGAGCGCGAGAGAGAGAGAGAGAGAGAGACAGACAGACAGAGAGCGCGAGAGAGAGAGAGAGAGAGAGACAGACAGACAGAGAGCGCGAGAGAGAGAGAGAGAGAGACAGACAGACAGAGAGCGCGAGAGAGAGAGAGAGAGAGACAGACAGACAGAGAGCGCGAGAGAGAGAGAGAGAGAGACAGACAGACAGAGAGCGCGAGAGAGAGAGAGAGAGAGACAGACAGACAGAGAGCGCGAGAGAGAGAGAGAGAGAGACAGACAGACAGAGAGCGCGAGAGAGAGAGAGAGAGAGACAGACAGACAGAGAGCGCGAGAGAGAGAGAGAGAGAGAGACAGACAGACAGAGAGCGCGAGAGAGAGAGAGAGAGAGAGACAGACAGACAGAGAGCGCGAGAGAGAGAGAGAGAGAGAGACAGACAGACAGAGAGCGCGAGAGAGAGAGAGAGAGAGAGAGACAGACAGACAGAGAGCGCGAGAGAGAGAGAGAGAGAGAGACAGACAGACAGAGAGCGCGAGAGAGAGAGAGAGAGAGACACAGACAGACAGAGAGCGCGAGAGAGAGAGAGAGAGAGACAGACAGACAGAGAGCGCGAGAGAGAGAGAGAGAGAGACAGACAGACAGAGAGCGCGAGAGAGAGAGAGAGAGAGAGACAGACAGACAGAGAGCGCGAGAGAGAGAGACAGACAGACAGAGAGCGCGAGAGAGAGAGACAGACAGACAGAGAGCGCGAGAGAGAGAGAGAGAGACAGACAGACAGAGAGCGCGAGAGAGAGAGAGAGAGACAGACAGACAGAGAGCGCGAGAGAGAGAGAGAGAGACAGACAGACAGAGAGCGCGAGAGAGAGAGAGAGAGACAGACAGACAGAGAGCGCGAGAGAGAGAGAGAGAGACAGACAGACAGAGAGCGCGAGAGAGAGAGAGAGAGACAGACAGACAGAGAGCGCGAGAGAGACAGACAGACAGAGAGCGCGAGAGAGACAGACAGACAGAGAGCGCGAGAGAGACAGCGCGAGAGAGACAGCGCGAGAGAGACAGCGCGAGAGAGACAGCGCGAGAGAGACAGCGCGAGAGAGACAGCGCGAGAGAGACAGCGCGAGAGAGACAGCGCGAGAGAGACAGCGCGAGAGAGACAGCGCGAGAGAGACAGCGCGAGAGAGACAGCGCGAGAGAGACAGCGCGAGAGAGACAGCGCGAGAGAGACAGCGCGAGAGAGACAGCGCGAGAGAGACAGCGCGAGAGAGACAGCGCGAGAGAGACAGCGCGAGAGAGACAGCGCGAGAGAGACAGCGCGAGAGAGACAGCGCGAGAGAGACAGCGCGAGAGAGACAGCGCGAGAGAGACAGCGCGAGAGAGACAGCGTGAGAGAGACAGCGCGAGAGAGACAGCGCGAGAGACAGCGCGAGAGACAGCGCGAGAGACAGCGCGAGAGAGACAGAGAGAGAGAGACAGAGAGAGAGACAGAGAATATATATTTTTTTTATATTTTAGCAGAGACCCTAGGGAATAAAATGGCGGTTGTTGCAATCTTTTATGCCGCACTGTAATTGCACAGCGGTCTTTCAAATGCTTTTTTTTTGGGTAGAAATACACGTCAGCGAATTAAAAACAAACAGTAAAATTAGCCCAATTTTTTTTGTATAATGTGAAGGATGAGGTTACGCCCCGAGAATCGTGGGGGGTTCATTCACTAAAGGCAAATCCACTCTGCACTACAAGCAGTGTTAATTTTGGCAGCAAATTTTGATTTGTTTTAGTCTTAGGACTAAAATGACATTTTAGTCTTCTGCAAATGTTTTAGTCGTATTTAGTCGACTAAAACTCATTTTAGTTGTCCAAAATCGAATGGGTGTAATTCAATTGTAATGTATTAGTTAACAATTCTCTACAATTTTCAAACTCGTTATATACGGCTGGAGTGAAAAATCAAATGTTATGTATTATGGCATTGAGATATGAACATGCACTACAGACCAGTGTTCATTTTGAAGTCAAATTTAAAATTTAGTTTTAGTCGCATTTCAGTTGACTAAAATAATATTTGTTTAGCTGATTAAAATGTTTTAGTCGACCAAATTAACACTGACTACAAGTGCACTGCAAATGTATTTGGAAGTTCAGTCGCTGGAGATCCGAGGGGGACGTGCAGGGAAAATAAAAAACAGCATTTTTGCTTCTACATGATTGGATGATAGAAATCAGCAGAGCTTCCCCTCATTTTGATACTGCACTTGTAGTGCATTGTGGATTCGCCGTTAGCAAATCAACTCCATGATCTTTATTGTAAGCAAAAAAAAATAAAAAATTATGATTCTCCTTTTATCCAGAATCATGCAGCTCTAATACACTATAGTCTTTTTTTTGGAAGAGGGCCGGGCGCCCCATGGGAGAGGGCCGGGCGCCCCATGGAAGAGGGCTGGTAGGAGTTGGGCTTTAGGCCCCATTCACACAGCTACAAAATGCTGGAGGAGAAAAAAAATCAATTCTCCTCTATGGAAATGGTTCACATCTCAGTTCCAAAACGCCTGAAGCTCAAACAACAAGTTCTGGAACTTTTTTTTTTTGACAGATTTGGATGTTTTTCTTCTTTTTACACTGGTGACCTTTTGACCTGTACAAATTCGTGGCAAAAACACGTAAAAATAAATAATTTTTTTTTTTAAATTGCGCAACTTTCTGCCTGAAAACAGTGCGCTCGGTGTGAACGGGAAGTGAGAACTGCTGCAATCACTTTTTTTTTTTAATTCTGTTTTTCCATACAATACACTCTCAGTGAATCCAGCTGATCCATGCGATAAGATCTTCCGATGATGAAAAGCATAAACACATCACATTCCACCAATCACTGCTCACCTTTTCCGGCAGCTCTTTAAAGCAGGCGATTCCCAGGGAGATGACGGAACGCGTCCGGGCAGCATGACAGATCGCCTTGTAACGTTCCTCAATACACCTACAACAGAGCCAGATACACCTCCATTACTGGGAGTCACACTGTACATACCCTATCAGGTCTATCACCAGCCAATCACAGCGGAGATCCAGTCTGTATACAGATCACCAGCAAACATAAGGCAGCATTGAGTTCTATGCACATCCTAATTCTTTTTTGTTTTGTAGCAGCAACAGAAAGCGAACAAAACTGCTGCGTCTTCCTAAATATTATAGGAGATGCTCTTAAATTTTATGTACCGTATTTATCGGCGTATAACACACACTTTTTCCCCCCTAAAATCAGGGAGAAATCGGGGGTGCGTGATCCCCCTCCTTTCCTAACCTGTGCCGTTCTCAGCAGCTTTCGGAAAGCCAAAAGCCGCCAAGATACAAAGGACATCCGCTCTGCATCTCGGCAGCACCATTTTTAAAATGACACTGACAAGGCTACAAATGACACTGATGAGGCCGCATTGATGGGCATTTAAATGTAAGTTTTTTTCCTTAAACGTCCCTCCTAAAAGTTTTTTTTCTTTTAAATTCCCTCCTAAACTTGGGGTGCGTGTTAAACGCCGATAGATACGGTAAATCCCAATAATGGCGATCCGTCTGCCAACTTTTAGTCTGTTAAAGACTTTCAGGCGCGGTCTATTGTTACACGATTCCTGTTTTCTTCCAATGGAACGGAACTATTGAATGAAACTATATAGTTACAATATGTAGCAATGCACTGAAGGAGAAGCTACTACAGCGATCTCCACTTCTTTTCCAGGTCCCATGCTGAGCAGCCGGCCTGATGCTTTGTGAATACGAAAGGGGGGGGGGGGGGAGAGGGGGGACTCTGTAAGCTGTCGCAGCGTATTGCTGGACAGTGATGGGGATTAGTTGTGGGTGGGTAGAAGTCACGGCTCTCTCTATGACATGGATCTCAGATCGGGGGGCATGCTGGGTAAAAGTACACAAAAAAAATTCAAAGTTCACTTCCCTTTCCTAGAGAAACTTCCATCAGCCCAATAATAAGAGGAAACGTAAAACCTTCTTCTTCCATCAATGTAAAAATATCACACAGAAAACACGTCTACATGGAAAGTATCTTTCCTCCCATACAATGTAATCTGAAGCTACGTACTGGTTTAGTAAACTCTTCCGAGATCCCAACCCGCTCAGCTCCTGTGGGGGACACAAAACACAAATGTCACTTATCAACTCTCCCCCCTCACAGAAGGTTGGCATTTTAAGAGACCCCGCCCCCCCCTTCCACTCATCTCCTCCCCCCCCCTCACATCCACTCATCTCCTTCCCTCCCCCCCCCCTCACATCCACTCATCCCCCCTCCCCCCCCCTCACATCCACTCATCTCCTTCCCGCCCCCCCACATCCACTCATCTCCTTCCCTCCCCCCCCCCTCACATCCACTCATCTCCTTCCCGCCCCCCCACATCCACTCATCTCCTCGCCTGCTCACTGATGAGAAGGTGGAACTCGGATTCCTCCCATCACTCACCGTGTCAACGGCAATAAATGTGGACGTCTTCAGTGCCAGCAGAACGGAGGGCCACATCTCCGAGAAATTGTCATTATAGATGTCGATGACGGGAACCCTCAGAGTCGCCATCTTCACCTGACAGGAGGCAAAGACATCGGGACAAAAAAAGATTTATACGTATAATACTGACACTGACCAATCCCTGTACAGGATTCCACTGGGTGCCTCCCTGATCTCACCAGCCCTCAGAAAACCCGTCATGGCCGGACAGAGAGCCAATATCCCCCATCCCCCAGCCGATAGCCCCCGCCACCACAAATATCCCCACCACCACCAGAATCCCCCACCAATATCCCCATCCCCCGCCGATATCCCCACCCCCACCAATATCCCCACCCCCACCAATATCCCCATCCCCCGCCAATATCCCCCATCCCCCGCCAATATCCCCCATCCCCCGCCAATATCCCCCATCCCCCGCCAATATCCCCCATCCTCCGCCAATATCCCCCATCCTCCGCCAATATCCCCCATCCTCCGCCAATATCCCCCATCCTCCGCCCAATATCCCCAATCAATATCCCCACCCCCCGCCAACATCCCCCATCCCCCGCCGATAGCCCCCGCCACCACAAATATCCCCACCCTCACCAATATCCCCTGCCCAATATCCCCCATCCTCCGCCGATATCCCCACCCCAACCAATATCCCCAATCAATATCCCCACCAATATCCCCCATCCGCCAATATCCCCCATCAATATCCCCACCAATATCCCCCATCCGCCAATATCCCCCATCAATATCCCCACCCACAGCCGATATCCCCCTCCCCCGCCGCGCTGAGGTCTCTGCAGATATTGTGTATAAACATCACTGGGGGGGGGGGGGGGGGAGCAAATCATTCTGATTATTGGTGGAGCCCCACTGAGGGCAGATCTGTGTGACCCCCGCACCAGGGACCCGCCACAGAAGGACAGTCACATCATTGGGCCTGGCTGGCATGCTGGGGGTTGTAGTCCTCCAGTTACTGCACTAAGCCTGTGATGGGAGGTGTGCTGAGACTTGTAGTTCTCTCAGATCTGCCCCGCCCCCCTCTATACAACATACAATGAGCTCTCCCCTCCCCCCCGGGGAAATTACACATTCATCAAACAACAGAAGAAAATAATTCATATAAATAATAATCACATGCCGACTACTGGAGCCTTCCTCCTCCTCTACTTCCGGCGCGATCTGATGACGTCTCCCCGACGTGACTACTTCCCGCCCACACATTCTACCGCGGGTTTTGTGATTGGAGGAGGGAATCCCCGCCTGATGTGACCCCGCCCCCCACTACAACTACTAGAGCCAATCTGCTGTCAGGAGAAGGAGGGGCGTGACTGGTGGCGAGGAGAGGTGAGTAGTGGAGGGAAACCTACTATCCGAGCGCAATATTCCATCATTATTAATCATAGCTCCGCCCCATCATTATTATTACTGAGAACTCCGCCTACTATTATTATCATTACTGAGAGCTCCGCCCCATCATTATTATTACTGAGAACTCCGCCCACCGTCATCATTATTACTGAGAGCTCCGCCCCATCATTATTATTACTGAGAACTCCGCCTACTATTATTATCGTTACTGAGAGCTCCGTCCCATCATTATTATTACTGAGAACTCCGCCTACTATTATTATCGTTACTGAGAGCTCCGCCCCATCATTATTATTACTGAGAACTCCGCCCACTATTATTATCATTACTGAGATCTCCGCCCACTATGATCATCATTACTGAGAGCTCCGCCCACCGTCATCATTATTACTGAGAGCTCCGCCCACCATTATCATTATTACTGAGAGCTCCGCCCACCATTATCATTATTACTGAGAGCTCCGCCCACCATTATCATTATTACTGAGAGCTCCGCCCACCGTAATCATTATTACTGAGAACTCCGCCCACCATGATCATTATTACTGAGAGCTCCGCCCACCATTATCATTACTGAGAGCTACGCCCACCGTCATCATTATTACTGAGAGCTCCGCCCACCGTCATTATTACTGAGAGCTCCGCCCACCATTATCATTATTACTGAGAGCTCCGCCCACCGTCATCATTATTACTGAGAACTCCGCCCACCGTAATCATTATTACTGAGAACTCCGCCCACCATGATCATTATTACTGAGAGCTCCGCCCACCATGATCATTATTACTGAGAGCTCCGCCCACCATGATCATTATTACTGAGAGCTCCGCCCACTGTTATCATTATTACTGAGAGCTCCGCCCACATTATCATTATTACTGAGAGCTCCGCCCACCATTATCATTATTACTGAGAGCTCCGCCCACCGTCATCATTATTACTGAGAGCTCCGCCCACCATTATCATAACTCCTGAAAGCTCCACCCACCATCATCATTACTCCTGAAAGCTCCACCCACCATCATCATAATTACTGAGAGCTCCGCCCACCATGATCATTATTACTGAGAACTCCGCCCACCATGATCATCATTACTGAGAACTCCGCCCACCATGATCATCATTACTGAGAGCTCCGCCCACGTTATAATGTCTGCGCCTCTGGCAATGATCTGAGCTCATCCTTCACTTGCTGCACGCTTGTCCCGGGTCAGAGATGTGTGGGAGGAGCTCTGCACTCTTGTCATGGGTCAGATATGTGTGGGAGGAGCTCTGCACGCTTGTCCCGGGTCAGAGATGTGTGGGAGGAGCTCTGCACTCTTGTCCCGGGTCAGAGATGTGGGGGAGGAGCTCTGCACGCTTGTCCCGGGTCAGAGATGTGGGGGAGGAGCTCTGCACGCTTGTCCCGGGTCAGAGATGTGGGGGAGGAGCTCTGCACTCTTGTCCCGGTTCAGAGATGTGTGGGAGGAGCTCTGCACTCTTGTCCCGGGTCAGAGATGTGGGGGAGGAGCTCTGCACGCTTGTCCCGGGTCAGAGATGTGGGGGAGGAGCTCTGCACTCTTGTCCCGGGTCAGAGATGTGTGGGAGGAGCTCTGCACGCTTGTCCCGGGTCAGAGATGTGTGGGAGGAGCTCTGCACGCTTGTCCCGGGTCAGAGATGTGGGGGAGGAGCTCTGCACGCTTGTCCCGGGTCAGAGATGTGGGGGAGGAGCTCTGCACTCTTGTCCCGGGTCAGAGATGTGGGGGAGGAGCTCTGCACTCTTGTCCCGGGTCAGAGATGTGTGGGAGGAGCTCTGCACTCTTGTCCCGGGTCAGAGATGTGTGGGAGGAGCTCTGCACGCTTGTCCCGGGTCAGAGATGTGTGGGAGGAGCTCTGCACTCTTGTCCCGGGTCAGAGATGTGTGGGAGGAGCTCTGCACTCTTGTCCCGGGTCAGAGATGTGTGGGAGGAGCTCTGCACTCTTGTCCCGGGTCAGAGATGTGTGGGAGGAGCTCTGCACGCTTGTCCCGGGTCAGAGATGTGTGGGAGGAGCTCTGCACGCTTGTCCCGGGTCAGAGATGTGTGGGAGGAGCTCTGCACTCTTGTCCCGGGTCAGAGATGTGGGGGAGGAGCTCTGCACTCTTGTCCCGGGTCATCTATACTCTGTCCTTCCCTCCCTTCGTCCGTCTACAATGCTTTGAAAAAGTATTCATACCCCTTGAAATTCCCCACATTTTGTTACAACCAAAACCATAAATGTATTTTATTGGGATTTTATGTGATGGACCAACACAAAGTGTCACATAATTGTGAAGTGGAAGGAAAATGATACAAATAAATATGTGAAAAGTGTGGGGGGGAGGGGCATTTGTATGGCGCCCCCTTTACTCTGATACCCCTAACTAACATCTAGGGGAACCACCTTTACTCTGATACCCCTAACTAACATCTAGGGGAACCAATTGCCTTCACAAGCTACCTAATTAGTAAATAGAGTCCACCTGTGTGTCATGCAATCTCAGTATAAATACAGCTGTTCTGTGAAGCCCTCAGAGGTTTGTTAGAGAACCTTAGTGAACAAACAGCATCATGAAGGCCAAGGAACACACCAGACAGGTCAGGGATGAAGTTGTGGAGAAGTATAAAGCAGGGTTGGGTTATAATAAAATCTCCCAAGCTTTGATCATCTCACGGAGCTCTGTTCAATCCATCATCGGAAAATGGAAAGAGTATGGGCACAACCGCAAACCTACCAAGACATGGCCGTCCACCTAAACTGACCGGGCCGGGCAAGGAGAGCATTCATCAGAGAAGAGCCAAGAGGTCCATGGTAACTCTGGAGGAGCTGCAGAGATCCACAGCTCAGGGGGGAGAATCTGTCCACAGGACAACTATTAGTCGTCTCTCCACAAATCTGCCCTTTATGGAAGAGTGACAAGAAGAAAGACATTGGAGGAAGAAAGTCATAAGAAGTCCTGTTTGTAGTTTGTGAGAAGCCATGTGGGGGAGGGGGCAGCAAACATGTGGAAGAAGGTAATCTGGTCAGAGGAGACCAAAATTCTACTTTATGGCCTAAAAGCAAAACGCTATGTGTGGGGAAAACTAACACCGCCCATCCCCCGAACACACCATCCCCACCGTGAGACATGGTGGTGGCAGCATCATGTGGTGGGGATGGTTTTCTTCAGCAGGGACAGGGAAGCTGGTCAGAGTTGATGGGAAGATGGATGGAGACAAATACAGGACAATCTTAGAAGAAAACCTGTTAGAGTCGGCAGAAGACTTGAGACCGGGGCGGAGGTTCCCCTTCCAGCAGGACAACGACCCGAAACATCCAGCCAGAGCTACAATGGAATGGTTTACATCAAAGCATATTCATGTGTTAGAATGGCCCAGTCACAGTCCAGACCTAAATCCCATTGAGAATCTGTGGCAAGACTTGAAAATTGCTGATCACAGACGCTCTCCATCCAATCTGACAGAGCTTGAGATATTTTACAAAGAAGAAGAATGGGCAGAAATGTCCTCTCTAGATGGGCAAAGCTGGTAGAGACACCCCCAAAAAGACTTGTAGAGAAAGGGGGTTCTACAAAGTATTGACTCCGGGGGGCGCCATACAAATGCCCCTCCCCCCCACACTTTTCACATATTTATTTGTATCATTTATCATTTTCCTTCCACTTCACAATTATGTGACACTTTGTGTTGGTCCATCACATAAAGGTGTCAGTATATGAAGCAGTGAAGAGCGGTGATCCTGAGGATCAGTGAATAGATTTAACTCAGCACTGGACTGAGCTGTAAACTCCACTTGCTGTCTCTGCGGGGTGTGTGGGATGTCTCTGCGGGGTGTGTGTGATGTCTCTGCGGGGTGTGATGTCTCTGCGGGGTGTGTGTGATGTCTCTGCGGGGTGTGTGTGTGTCTCTGCAGGGTGTGTGTGATGTCTCTGCGGGTGTGGGATGTCTCTGCGGGGTGGGATGTCTCTGCGGGGGTGGGTGGGATGTCTCTGCGGGGGTGGGTGGGATGTCTCTGCGGGGGTGGGTGGGATGTCTCTGCGGGGGCGGGGAGGGATGTCTCTGCGGGGAGGGATGTCTCTGCGGGGTGGGATGTCTCTGCGGGGTGGGTGTGATGTCTCTGCGGGGTGGGTGGGATGTCTCTGCGGGGGTGGGATGTCTCGGCGGGGTGTGATGTCTCGGCGGGGGTGGGTGGGATGTCTCTGCGGGGTGGGTGTGATGTCTCTGCGGGGGTGGGTGGGATGTCTCGGCGGGGTGTGATGTCTCGGCGGGGGTGGGTGGGATGTCTCTGCGGGGGCGGGGTGTGATGTCTCTGCGGGGGTGGGTGGGATGTCTCTGCGGGGTGGGATGTCTCTGCGGGGGCGGGGTGTGATGTCTCTGCGGGGTGTGATGTCTCTGCGGGGTGTGATGTCTCTGCGGGGTGGGATGTCTCTGCGGGGTGGGATGGTCTCTGCGGGGTGGGTGTGATGTCTCTGCGGGGTGGGTGTGATGTCTCGGCGGGGTGGGTGTGATGTCTCGGCGGGGTGTGATGTCTCGGCGGGGGTGGGTGGGATGTCTCTGCGGGGTGGGTGTGATGTCTCTGCGGGGTGGGATGTCTCTACGGGGTGGGTGTGATGTCTCTGCGGGGTGGGTGTGATGTCTCTGCGGGGTGGGTGTGATGTCTCGGCGGGGTGTGATGTCTCGGCGGGGGTGGGTGGGATGTCTCTGCGGGGTGGGTGTGATGTCTCTGCGGGGTGGGATGTCTCTTCGGGGGTGGGTGGGATGTCTCTTCGGGTGTGGGTGGGATGTCTCTGCGGGGTGGGATGTCTCTGCGGGGGTGGGATGTCTCTGCGGGGGTGGGATGTCTCTGCGGGGTGTGATGTCTCTGCGGGGTGGGATGTCTCTGCGGGGTGGGATGTCTCTGCAGGGGTGTGATGTCTCGGCGGGGTGTGATGTCTCTGCGGGGTGGGTGTGATGTCTCTGCGGGGTGTGATGTCTCTGCGGGGGTGGGATGTCTCTGCGGGGGTGGGATGTCTCTGCGGGGGCGGGATGTCTCTGCGGGGCGGGATGTCTCTGCGGGGCGAGATGTCTCTGTGGGGCGGGATGTCTCTGTGGGGCGGGATGTCTCTGCGGGGCGGGATGTCTCTGCGGGGTGGGTGGGATGTCTCTGCGGGGGTGGGATGTCTCTGCGGGGTGGGTGTGATGTCTCTGCGGGGGTGTGATGTCTCTGCGGGGGTGTGATGTCTCTGCGGGGGTGTGATGTCTCTGTGGGGTGGGATGTCTCTGCGGGGTGGGATGTCTCGACGGGGGTGGGTGGGATGTCTCTGCGGGGTGGGATGTCTCTGCGGGGCGGGATGTCTCTGCGGGGCGGGATGTCTCTGCGGGGCGGGATGTCTCTGCGGGGCGGGATGTCTCTGCGGGGGCGGGGTGGGATGTCTCTGCGGGGTGGGATGTCTCTGCGGGGGCGGGGTGTGATGTCTCTGCGGGGTGGGATGTCTCTGCGGGGTGGGATGTCTCTGCGGGGCGGGATGTCTCTTCAGGGCGGGATGTCTCGGCGGGGTGGGATGTCTCTTCGGGGGTGTGATGTCTCTGCGGGGGCGGGGTGGGATGTCTCTGCGGGGGCGGGGTGGGATGTCTCTGCGGGGGTGGGGTGGGATGTCTCGGCGGGGTGTTAGTAGTGAAATGTTCTCTTCCTCCAGCGATGGGGCGATCGGCGGTCGGACATTCTTCGAGGAAAATCCCAAGGAAAGAACAGAAACCCCCAACTAACAAATCAGGTAGGTGGGGGAGGGGTGTCGGCCTATGGAATTGGGGGCGTCACACTGGGCAGCGCTCCTCTCAAAAGCCCTCTGGGTCCGGAGTGGGCGGGCTCTTGGGAGGAGTTATGCAATTATCACAATGCCTTGATAGGTGGGTGGGTGTTCCTGGGCAGACTATATTTGCATAGGTAACACCCACGTGTGATGCTGAGCCTCCATGATTGGAAGAACTGAAATGCAATGAATGGAAGGGGCGGAGCCAGGAAGAGTTAGGCTCGGGAGGAAAGGGCTAGATGATGCTGGATGTTCTCCGGCCAGGAAAGGAGGCGGGGCTCCGTCTGACTTGATGTTCGTTGTCTTTGCAGACTCTCCAATCCCGCGGAATCACTTCTTCAGCCCCCCGGAAGTGGAGATCCTCCGGAAGGACCTCCTGGCCTGGTATGACGGCCATAAGAGGGACCTCCCCTGGAGGAGACTGGTGGGTACTGCGGGAGATCTTCTGCTTATTTCTCATCACTGTAACATGAGCAACAGAAGTGCCCCTCCCCCCACCCAATATACATTCATCCCATTTAAAGTGTATGTACATGTGTGACCCAGATTTACCCCCCTCCCCCTCCCCCCTGATGGTGTAACAAGCACTTCCTGTTTTTATTGTCCTTCTATTCTGTAATGAGACCGTGCGATCGCTGAGCTTTCTAGGAGGCGAAGCTTTAATCCCGCCGGTCCAGCATTCCAATAGGTCAATGAATCAATGTAATTGTGAAGGTGGGCGGGCTTTTGGGAGGAGCTATGCGACTAGCAACGTGCCTTGAGGGGCGGGTGTCAGTCTGGAGAAGTGGGCGTTCCTAGGCAGGCTGTATTTGCATAGGTAACGCCCACATGTGATGCTGATCCTCTATGATTAGAAGAACTGAAATCAGAAGAATGAAAGGGGTGGGGCCAGGGACAGTCATGGTGGGGGGGGGGGGGAAAGAGCTAGATGATGCTGGATGTCCTCCAGGAAATGGGGCGGGGCTCTATCTGACTTGCTGCAGCTTCTAATGCACATGGTGAGAAGCTCACAGTGTGCGGTGATATCAGAGGAAGACATTTCAGTCCAGGAGAAGAGCCGCTACACCTGTGCAAGACTGAAGGGGGAGGAGCCGCTACACCTGTACAAGACTGAAGGGGGAGGAGCCGCTACACCTGTGCAAGACTGAAGGGGAGGAGCCGCTACACCTGTGCAAGACTGAAGGGGAGGAGCTGCTACACCTGTGCAAGACTGAAGGGGGAGGAGCCGCTACACCTGTGCAAGACTGAAGGGGGAGGAGCCGCTACACCTGTGCAAGACTGAAGGGGGAGGAGCCGCTACACCTGTGCAAGACTGAAGGGGGAGGAGCCGCTACACCTGTGCAAGACTGAAGGGGGAGGAGCCGCTACACCTGTGCAAGACTGAAGGGGGAGGAGCCGCCACACCTGTGCAAGACTGAAGGGGGAGGACCCGCCACACCTGTGCAAGACTGAAGGGGGAGGAGCCGCTACACCTGTGCAAGACTGAAGGGGGAGGAGCCGCTACACCTGTGCAAGACTGAAGGGGGAGGAGCCGCTACACCTGTGCAAGACTGAAGGGGGAGGAGCCGCTACACCTGTGCAAGACTGAAGGGGGAGGAGCCGCTACACCTGTGCAAGACTGAAGGGGAGGAGCCGCTACACCTGTGCAAGACTGAAGGGGGAGGAGCCGCTACACCTGTGCAAGACTGAAGGGGGAGGAGCCACTACACCTGTGCAAGACTGAAGGGGGAGGAGCCGCTACACCTGTGCAAGACTGAAGGGGAGGGGCCTGTACACCTGTGCAAGACTGAAGGGGGAGGAGCCGCTACACCTGTGCAAGACTGAAGGGGGAGGAGCCGCTACACCTGTGCAAGACTGAAGGGGAGGAGCCGCTGGACCTGTGCAAGACTGAAGGGGAGGAGCCGCTGGACCTGTGCAAGACTGAAGGGGAGGAGCCGCTGGACCTGTGCAAGACTGAAGGGGAGGAGTCGCTGGACCTGTGCAAGACTGAAGGGGAGGAGTCGCTGGACCTGTGCAAGACTGAAGGGGAGGAGCCGCTGGACCTGTGCAAGACTGAAGGGGAGGAGCCGCTACACCTGTGCAAGACTGAAGGAGGAGGAGCCACTACACCTGTGCAAGACTGAAGGGGGAGGAGCCGCTACACATGTGCAAGACTGAAGGGGAGGAGCCTGTACACCTGTGCAAGACTGAAGGGGAGGGGCCATGGGAGGAGTTAAGAGAACTGTATATGGTGAACATGCTGAAAAATAGATTTGGGGGTTACAAAATCTTCCATTAATATCTGTACTTCTGTAATTACAGGCCAGCGAGGAGATGGATCCGGATCGCCGGGCGTATTCAGGTGAGACTTTTGGTGGGATTTGTGTAAATCTTTTCTTCTCTCTTTTCATGTGACAACACTGAAGAAATGACACTTGTAGTGAGTGTACAGCTTGTATAACAGTGTAAATGTAACACACCTGAGACCTTGTAACACTAACAAGTCACATGACACCGGGGAGGGAAAATGGCCAATTTGGAGATTTTCCCTAAGGCCCCTTTCACACTGGGGCGTTTTTCAGGCGCTACAGTGCTAAAAATAGCGCCTGTGTAGCGCCTGAAAAAATCCGGCCCCTTTCACTCCAGTGTGAAAGCCGGAGGGCTCTGATACCGGAGCGGTGCGCTGGCAGGACGGTGAAAAAAGTCCTGCTAGCCGCATCTTTGGAGCGGTGAAGGGAGACGTGTATTCACCGCTCCTACCCATTGACATCAATGGGACAGCACGGCTGCAGCGGCGCTTTGCGGGTGGTTGTAACCCTTTTTTGCCCGCTAGCGGCTGCAGACCGCCGCTAAAATGATGGTAAATAATATTATAATAATATAATACTAGTATAATATTTTACTAATAATAGCGGCGCTTTACCGTCCATTCCCGCACCGTCCCAGTGTGAAAGGGGCCTTAGGGGTGTCCTGACTTTTGTTGCCAGCGGTTTAGACATGAATGGCTGTGTGTTGAGTTATTTTGAGGGGACAGGAAATTTACACTGTTATACAAGCTGTACACTCACTACTTTACATTGTAGACAAGTGTCATTTCTTCAGTGTTGTCACATGAAAAGAGAGAAGAAATGTCACCGAGGGGTGTACTTACTTTTGTCACATACTGTGTATATATGGTGTGGGCTGGAGTGATGGGGAGGAGGGATGTTTGTGGTCAGGTCTGTCCGTCACCAACCCCCCCGGCTGATGGAGCACTAGCCACCACTGTTCATGCAGTATACAATATATATCTTTTATTTTATATATATATACTGTATATGTATCATTCATCCACTTGTGTCTTGGGATTTTATGTAATGGACCAACACAAAGTGTCACATAATTGTGAAGTGGAAGGAAAATGATAAATGATACAAATAAATATGTGAAAAGTGTGGGGGAGGGGCATTTGTATGGCGCCCCCCGGAGTCAATACTTTGTAGAACCCCCTTTCTCTACAAGTCTTTTTGGGGGTGTCTCTACCAGCTTTGCACATCTAGAGAGGACATTTCTGCCCATTCTTCTTCTTTGTAGAATATCTCAAGCTCTGTCAGATTGGATGGAGAGCGTCTGTGATCAGCAATTTTCAAGTCTTGCCACAGATTCTCAATGGGATTTAGGTCTGGACTGTGACTGGGCCATTCTAACACATGAATATGCTTTGATGTAAACCATTCCATTGTAGCTCTGGCTGGATGTTTCGGGTCGTTGTCCTGCTGGAAGGGGAACCTCCGCCCCGGTCTCAAGTCTTCTGCCGACTCGAACAGGTTTTCTTCTAAGATTGTCCTGTATTTGTCTCCATCCATCTTCCCATCAACTCTGACCAGCTTGCCTGTCCCTGCTGAAGAAAACCATCCCCACCACATGATGCTGCCACCACCATGTCTCACGGTGGGGATGGTGTGTTCGGGGGATGGGCGGTGTTAGTTTTCCCCACACATAGCGTTTTGCTTTTAGGCCATAAAGTAGAATTTTGGTCTCCTCTGACCAGATCACCTTCTTCCACATGTTTGCTGCCCCCTCCCCCACATGGCTTCTCACAAACTACAAACAGGACTTCTTATGACTTTCTTTCTCCAATGTCTTTCTTCTTGTCACTCTTCCATAAAGGGCAGATTTGTGGAGAGACGACTAATAGTTGTCCTGTGGACAGATTCTCCCCCCTGAGCTGTGGATCTCTGCAGCTCCTCCAAAGTTACCATGGACCTCTTGGCTCTTCTCTGATGAATGCTCTCCTTGCCCGGCATGGTCAGTTTAGGTGGACGGTCATGCCTTGGTAGGTTTGTGGTTGTGCCATACTCTTTCCATTTTCCGATGATGGATTGAACAGAGCTCCGTGAGATGGTCAAAGCTTGGGAGATTCATTTATAACCGAACCCTGCTTTATACTTCTCCACAACTTCCTCCCTGACCTGTCTGGTGTGTTCCTTGGCCTTCATGATGCTGTTTGTTCACTAAAGTTCTCTAATGCCACGTACACACGACCGGACTTTCCGGCAGGCTAGGTCCGATAGACTTTCGGCGGAGTTCTGACGGACTTTCCGAACGAATGCAGTAAGTCCGTTCATTCGTTTATTGACGTAAGACGGGACTAAATAAGGAAGTTCAATAGCCAGTAGCCAATGGCTGCCCTTGTGTCGTATTTAGTCGGTCGGATCAGCACACAGACAAACGCTTTCCCGATAGGAATTGAGTCCGTCGCACAGATTTGAAACATCTTCTATTTCTAGGTCCATCGGATCTTTTTTACGAAAACGATCGGATTAGCCCACACATGATCGGAATGTCCGATGGAGCATGTAAGCGGCATAACAAACCTCTGAGGACTTCACAGAACAGCTGTATTTATACTGAGATTAAATGGCACACAGGTGGACTCTATTTACTAATTAGGTGACTTCTGAAGGCAATTGGTTCCTCTAGATTTTAGTTAGGGGTATCAGAGTAAAGGGGGCGCCATACAAATGCCCCTCCCCCCACACTCTTCACATATTTATTTGTATCATTTATCATTTTCCTTCCACTTCACAATTATGTGACACTTTGTGTTGGTCCATCACATAAAATCCCAATAAAATACATTTATGTTTCTGGTTGTAACAAAATGTGGGGAATATCAAGGGGTATGAATACTTTTTCCAGGCACTATATCATCTCTCTATTTTCTATATATAATATCGCAGTATCGGGTGTGGCATAGAGCTGGTATAACGATCCCATCGGATCTGGGAGATCGGTTGGCGGTCATACACGCCCCAACACGCCCCATAAATATTAGGATGTACGGTGAAGTTGGGCGATTGTTTTGTCTCATTGTGGCGATTGGCTGTTTTTGTCTCCTCCCCCTCGCAGTGTGGGTGTCGGAGGTGATGCTGCAGCAGACTCAGGTGTCCACCGTTATCGATTATTACAAGAATTGGATGAAGGTGAGCTGGTTGGCGGGGTGGGGGGGGGGAGGGGCGCCATTAAGGCCGGTCATTGACGATTTTATAGTCATTGTTATTGATCTTCTTTATAATAAAATAATAATTGGGGGGGGGGATTTGGTGCATCCCTGCATGGCAGCCAATCAGCTTCCAGCTTCGTCTTCTTCGGTGAAGCTTTGATAATTATACCCGGAAGCCGGTGATGTAGCGGTGGGCCGGATCTCCCGCTCATCCCAGGTCTCTGCACTGATCTCATGTGATCTTCTTCTTATCCCCGCAGACATGGCGGACCGTACAGGACCTGGCCGGGGCCTCCCTGGAGGTGACTCCATTCCTCTCAATCTCCGAAATCTACTGACAATTGTTCTGTACAGGAGCTGGAAATCGCGTCCCCGTTGTGTGATGGGCAATGTCGGGGACACAGTGCTGAAGAAGTGTCAGAATGTGGGGGAGGAGCGTTCCAAGGGGGTTGTAGTGGTGCATCCAATATTCGAGGGCAGAGATGGTGGGAACAGAAGACCCCATACACACATTGTACACACAGAGAGTGTAAGAGAGTGTTGGAGGTTCGGACACATTGTACACACAGGGAGTGTAAGAGAGTGTTGGAGGTTGGGACACACATTGTACACACAGGGAGTGTAAGAGAGTGTTGGAGGTTCGGACACACATTGTACACACAAGGAGGGTAAGAGAGTGTTTGAGGTTCGGACACACATTGTACACACAGGGAGTGTAAGAGAGTGTTGGAGGTTCGGACACACATTGTACACACAAGGAGGGTAAGAGAGTGTTTGAGGTTCGGACACACATTGTACACACAGAGAGTGTAAGAGAGTGTTTGAGGTTCGGACACACATTGTACACACAGGGAGTGTAAGAGAGTGTTGGAGGTTCGGACACACATTGTACACACAGAGAGTGTAAGAGAGTGTTGGAGGTTCGGACACACATTGTACACACAAGGAGGGTAAGAGAGTGTTGGAGGTTCGGACACACATTGTACACACAGGGAGTGTAAGAGAGTGTTGGAGGTTCGGACACACATTGTACACACAGAGAGTGTAAGGCCGCGTACACACGCGCGGACTGTTCGCCCAACTTTGTCCGTCCAACAGTTTCGGCAAACAGTCCGCTCAAACTTAGCATGGACGGACATGGCCACACACGACGGACGAACAGTTTGCTGAAAACGTGCGCGATGACGTGAACGGCACGTACGACGGGACGAAAAATACGACGTCCTATACACTGCATTATAGCTTTCGGCGTGAAAATCCTTTCTGAGCATGCGCGCAACTTTGTTTGACGAACAAGCCTACACACGGGCGGACTGTTCGCTCAAACAAGGTTTCAGCGGACAGTTTTTCGGAAATTCCGAAAAACCTTGTCCGTCCAACTGTCCGCTGAAACTGTCCGCTGAAAGCCCACACACGAGCGGACTGTCCGCCCAAACACTGTTCAGCGGACAAAGTTGGGCGAACAGTCCGCCCGTGTGTACGCGGCCTTAGAGAGTGTTGGAGGTTCGGACACACATTGTACACACAGAGAGTGTAAGAGAGTGTTGGAGGTTCGGACACACATTGTACACACAGAGAGTGTAAGAGAGTGTTGGAGGTTTGGACACACATTGTACACACAGAGAGTGTAAGAGAGTGTTGGAGGTTCGGACACACATTGTACACACAGAGAGTGTAAGAGAGTGTTGGAGGTTCGGACACACATTGTACACACAGGGAGTGTAAGAGAGTGTTGGAGGTTCGGACACACATTGTACACACAGGGAGTGTAAGAGAGTGTTGGAGGTTCGGACACACATTGTACACACAGGGTGGGTAAGAGAGTGTTGGAGGTTCGGACACACATTGTACACACAGGGTGGGTAAGAGAGTGTTGGAGGTTCGGACACACATTGTACACACAGGGTGGGTAAGAGAGTGTTGGAGGTTCGGACACACATTGTACACACAGAGAGTGTAAGAGAGTGTTGGAGGTTCGGACACACATTGTACACACAGGGAGGGTAAGAGAGTGTTGGAGGTTCGGACACACATTGTACACACAGAGAGTGTAAGAGAGTGTTGGAGGTTCGGACACACATTGTACACACAGGGTGGGTAAGAGAGTGTTGGAGGTTGGGACACACATTGTACACACAGGGAGGGTAAGAGAGTGTTTGAGGTTCGGACACACATTGTACACACAGGGAGGGTAAGAGAGTGTTGGAGGTTCGGACACACATTGTACACACAGGGAGTGTAAGAGAGTGTTGGAGGTTGGGACACACATTGTACACACAGGGAGGGTAAGAGAGTGTTGGAGGTTCAGACACACATTGTACACACAGGGAGTGTAAGAGAGTGTTGGAGGTTCGGACACACATTGTACACACAGGGAGGGTAAGAGAGTGTTGGAGGTTCGGACACACATTGTACACACAGGGAGTGTAAGAGAGTGTTGGAGGTTGGGACACACATTGTACACACAGGGAGGGTAAGAGAGTGTTGGAGGTTCAGACACACATTGTACACACAGGGAGTGTAAGAGAGTGTTGGAGGTTCGGACACACATTGTACACACAGGGAGGGTAAGTGAGTGTTGGAGGTTTGGACACACATTGTACACACAGGGAGGGTAAGAGAGTGTTGGAGGTTCGGACACACATTGTACACACAGGGAGGGTAAGAGTGTTGGAGGTTGGGACACACATTGTACACACAGGAAGGGTAAGAGAGTGTTGGAGGTTCGGACACACATTGTACACACAGGAAGGGTAAGTGAGTGTTGGAGGTTGGGACACACATTGTACACACAGGGTGGGTAAGAGAGTGTTGGAGGTTCGGACACACATTGTACACACAGGGAGGGTAAGAGAGTGTTGGAGGTTGGGACACACATTGTACACACAGGGAGGGTAAGAGAGTGTTGGAGGTTCGGACACACATTGTACACACAGGGTGGGTAAGAGAGTGTTGGAGGTTGGGACACACATTGTACACACAGGGAGGGTAAGAGAGTGTTTGAGGTTCGGACACACATTGTACACACAGGGAGGGTAAGAGAGTGTTGGAGGTTCGGACACACATTGTACACACAGGGTGGGTAAGAGAGTGTTGGAGGTTCGGACACACATTGTACACACAGGGAGGGTAAGAGAGTGTTGGAGGTTCGGACACACATTGTACACACAGGGAGGGTAAGAGAGTGTTGGAGGTTCGGACACACATTGTACACACAGGGAGTGTAAGAGAGTGTTGGAGGTTGGGACACACATTGTACACACAGGGAGGGTAAGAGAGTGTTGGAGGTTCGGACACACATTGTACACACAGGGAGTGTAAGAGAGTGTTGGAGGTTCGGACACACATTGTACACACAGGGAGGGTAAGTGAGTGTTGGAGGTTTGGACACACATTGTACACACAGGGAGGGTAAGAGAGTGTTGGAGGTTCGGACACACATTGTACACACAGGGAGGGTAAGAGTGTTGGAGGTTGGGACACACATTGTACACACAGGAAGGGTAAGAGAGTGTTGGAGGTTCGGACACACATTGTACACACAGGAAGGGTAAGTGAGTGTTGGAGGTTGGGACACACATTGTACACACAGGGTGGGTAAGAGAGTGTTGGAGGTTCGGACACACATTGTACACACAGGGAGGGTAAGAGAGTGTTGGAGGTTGGGACACACATTGTACACACAGAGAGTGTAAGAGAGTGTTGGAGGTTCGGACACACATTGTACACACAGGGAGTGTAAGAGAGTGTTGGAGGTTCGGACACACATTGTACACACAGAGAGTGTAAGAGAGTGTTGGAGGTTCGGACACACATTGTACACACAGGGAGGGTAAGAGAGTGTTGGAGGTTCGGACACACATTGTACACACAGGGAGGGTAAGAGAGTGTTGGAGGTTGGGACACACATTGTACACACAGAGAGTGTAAGAGAGTGTTGGAGGTTCGGACACACATTGTACACACAGAGAGTGTAAGAGAGTGTTGGAGGTTCGGACACACATTGTACACACAGAGAGTGTAAGAGAGTGTTGGAGGTTCGGACACACATTGTACACACAGGGAGTGTAAGAGAGTGTTGGAGGTTCGGACACACATTGTACACACAGGGAGTGTAAGAGAGTGTTGGAGGTTCGGACACACATTGTACACACAGAGAGTGTAAGAGAGTGTTGGAGGTTCGGACACACATTGTACACACAGAGAGTGTAAGAGAGTGTTGGAGGTTCGGACACACATTGTACACACAGAGAGTGTAAGAGAGTGTTGGAGGTTCGGACACACATTGTACACACAGGGAGTGTAAGAGAGTGTTGGAGGTTCGGACACACGTCTAGTTTTTATGACTTGCTATATAATTTGCATGCTGGGAGGTGGGATATACAGGAGACTCCTGCCCACAAAATTTCCACATTTGGTTGAGTGGAAATTAATGGAGGGTGAGTGTGAAGCCGGTGGACTGGGCCGGCGCTTTCCTGGCTGATCACTTCAGTAAAAAAAAAAAGCCGCACTACTTCTGCCAGAAGCGATCAGCCAGGAAACTGTCAGGAGGATCGCTGGCCGAATCACACAGAGCCCCCGCTCTATCCTGTATATCCCACCCCCAGCACACACATTGGTCTATCCTGTATATCCCACCCCCAGCACACACATTGCTCTATCCTGTATATCCCACCCCCAGTACACACACATTGCTCTATCCTGTATATCCCACCCCCAGCACACACATTGGTCTATCCTGTATATCCCACCCACAGCACACACACATTGGTCTATGCTGTATATCCCACCCCCAGTACACACACATTGCTCTATCCTGTATATCCCACCCCCAGCACACACATTGCTCTATCCTGTATATCCCACCCCCAGCACACACATTGGTCTATCCTGTATATCCCACCCCCAGCACACACACATTGGTCTATGCTGTATATCCCACCCACAGCACACACACATTGGTCTATCCTGTATATCCCACCCCCAGCGCACACATTGGTCTATGCTGTATATCCCACCCCCAGCGCACACATTGGTCTATCCTGTATATCCCACCCCCAGTACACACACATTGGTCTATGCTGTATATCCCACCCCCAGTACACACACATTGGTCTATCCTGTATATCCCACCCCCGCACACACATTGGTCTATCCTGTATATCCCACCCCCGCACACACATTGGTCTATCCTGTATATCCCACCCCCGCACACACATTGGTCTATCCTGTATATCCCACCCCCGCACACACATTGGTCTATCCTGTATATCCCACCCCCAGCACACACACATTGGTCTATCCTGTATATCCCACCCCCAGCACACACACATTGGTCTATCCTGTATATCCCACCCCCAGCACACATTGGTCTATCCTGTATATCCCACCCCCAGCACACATTGGTCTATCCTGTATATCCCACCCCCAGCACACACACTGGTCTATCCTGTATATCCCACCCCCAACACACACATTGGTCTATGCTGTATATCCCACCCCCAGTATACACATTGGTCTATCCTGTATATCCCACCCCCAGTACACACATTGGTCTATCCTGTATATCCCACCCCCAGCGCACACACATTGGTCTATCCTGTATATCCCACCCCCAGCACACACACATTGGTCTATCCTGTATATCCCACCCCCAGCACACACACATTGGTCTATCCTGTATATCCCACCCCCGCACACACACATTGGTCTATCCTGTATATCCCACCCCCGCACACACACATTGGTCTATCCTGTATATCCCACCCCCGCACACACACATTGGTCTATCCTGTATATCCCACCCCCAGCACACACACATTGGTCTATCCTGTATATCCCACCCCCAACACACACATTGGTCTATCCTGTATATTCCACCCCCAGTATACACACATTGGTCTATCCTGTATATCCCACCCCCGCACACACACATTGGTCTATCCTGTATATCCCACCCCCGCACACACACATTGGTCTATCCTGTATATCCCACCCCCGCACACACACATTGGTCTATCCTGTATATCCCACCCCCGCACACACACATTGGTCTATCCCGTATATCCCACCCCCAGTATACACATTGGTCCATCCTGGATATCCCACCCCCAGCACACACATTGGTCTATCCTGTATATCCCACCCCCAACACACACATTGGTCTATCCTGTATATCCCACCCCCAGCACACACACATTGGTCTATCCTGTATATCCCACCCCCAGTATACACATTGGTCTATCCTGGATATCCCACCCCCAGTATACACATTGGTCTATCCTGGATATCCCACCCCCAGTATACACATTGGTCTATCCTGTATATCTCACCCCCAGCACACACATTGGTCTATCCTGTATATCCCACCCCCAGTATACACATTGGTCCATCCTGGATATCCCACCCCCAGCAAACACATTGGTCTATCCTGTATATCCCACCCCCAGCACACACACTGGTCTATCCTGTATATCTCACCCCCAACACACACATTGGTCTATCCTGGATATCCCACCCCCATTATACACATTGGTCTATCCTGTATATCCCACCCCCAGTATACACATTGGTCTATCCTGTATATCCCACCCCCAGTATGCACATTGTATAGACTTCGGATAGGATGGTGGGATATTTTGGGTGTGGCTTAGCAAACCAACTAATTTGCATACCGGAAAGAAAGGGTTTTCTCATTATTCTTCTGTTTCTTCCCCAGGAGGTGAATGAGAAGTGGTCCGGACTGGGTTATTATTCACGCGGTAGGCGGCTGCAGGAAGGAGCACGGAAGGTGTTTGTTGATATCCTCTCATTTGTCGTTTATTAGAAATATTCCCGGGAAGTTTATCCAGTTTTCTGTCCCCATATCACAGGTGTATAAAAATCAGGACGCCCCCCCCCCCCCCCCCCGCCCATTCAGTGAACTCTGTGACATGTATGTCAGCTATATATCTCAGCCTGGTAATGGGCCTCAGATGCATCATGGGAAATCAGACCACCTATATACACACACTGAGAAATTAGTTGTCTTTGCAAGTCGCACCCATCCAGAGTTGTGCAACGTTGGGATCTTACAAATGTCAATGGAGCCTCAGTGTATATTTATGGGGTCACCAAAAAATAACATTATAAAAGTGAATAAGGAACAACCTGATATTTTCTAGAGGGGGCGCTGACTGGTCATACTATCCATATATTTTATATTCATATTATAGAGATGAGTGACAACCAGGGATTTCCTCACTTTGGAGGGATTTCCTCTCACTTCCTGTTTGGGTTATGGGACAGGAAGTGAAGGGAAATCTCCCCGATGGGACACCTGACATGGGTTATAACCCTCCTTATACTGCATTCAAAATGGAAAAAAAAGTTTTTTGTGTCTGTATTTCTCATTTGAATACAACAGAACATGTAATATCTGCGATTATTCGTTGACATTGTGTGACGTACAGTATCTCACAAAAGAAAGTACACCCCTCAGTCACATTTGTGTAAATCTTTTCATTCCCAAGAGGGTGAAGGCAGTGCTGGAAAATAATGGCGGCCACACAAAATATTGACACTTTGGGCCCAATTTGGAGATTTTCACTTAGGGGTGTACTGACTTTTGTTGCCAGCGGTTTAGACAGTTATTTGAGGGGACAGGAAATTTACACTGTTATACAAGCTGTACACTCACTACTTTACATTGTAGACAAGTGTCATTTCTTCAGTGTTGTCACATGAAAAGAGAGAAGAAATGTCACTGGGGGGTGTACTTACTTTTGTCACATACTGTATGTCTCTCAGCCCTCACTGCATTAATGTGTAATTTGCTGTCTGGCCACTAGGTGGTTCTGGAGTTGGGAGGGAAGATTCCTCGCACTGCAGAAGATTTGCAGCGCCTCCTGCCGGGTGTGGGCAGATACACCGCTGGAGCCATAGCGTCTATCTCTTATGGACAGGTAAATAAACGAAGGCCGTTTCTTCCCTGACCGCTACTAAGATTGGGGACACCGCGGTTCTTTGGACAAGAGATGGTTAAACGCCCCCGGGGACGACTCTGATGCTTCCAATTCTTATTGTGTCGGCTGCCAGACCTCAGACTGATGGCACACACTGCCTCCCAGCTCCTGTGTGTACATAACAGCATCAGACTAGACTCTGAGCGGTCCACATTTCTCTGTATAGTGAGCCTGGCGTCCATATTAAATGTTTTGAAAGACCTACGTAGGAGCGCCCACCGCACAATGCCGGGAACATGACCGTTAATAATGGATCATGTGGCCTTTTGTTTTGCAGCCCGGCTTTTCTAATGCTTCCAGCTGCTGCAGATTGGCAGTTGATGATGGCGGGGGGGGGGGTCACTCCCATGCAGATATTTATGATGATAGACTATTGACTATGACTATTATCATGCATTGTAAGTGTGGCTGTATCTGCTCTCCGCAGGTGACGGGTGTTGTCGACGGAAATGTCACCCGCGTCTTGTGCCGGCTGCGCTGCGTTGGAGCGGATTTCACCACGCCGGCCGTCTCTGACGCTCTCTGGTGGGTTTCGGGATTCCTGACTTGCCGCCGTTCCGCATCTGATGCGTCTTTGCGGCTGCTCTGCGATCTTCCTCCCATATAATCCTCCGTTCACGTTCTCACCAAATTTATTCTCGCACTCAGGAGTTTGGCGAACGGTCTGGTGGACCCGATGCGACCCGGAGACTTCAACCAGGCCATGATGGAGCTGGGGGCCACCGTCTGCACCCCCAAGAAACCGGTGTGCTCGGAGTGCCCACTGCAGAGCCAATGCAGAGCCTATAGAAAGGTAAGGAGGATACATTAAGTGACCTGCTGGTGGTCATGGTTTGGAAACTATTTATTACTCGCAGTCTCAGTCCACTGGGGGAGCTGACCGGAGGGTGGCGAGGATGGAGGGGTGGTGTGGAGGTACTGGTGGTATGGATTTGGTCTAAATTGATTCAGAGTGCGGCCTCCTGGGCGACCCTGCTCCCCGGGCCCTATTGGCGGTTGCCTGGAGGGTCTGGGGGGTGGGTTGTTGGGGCGGTTTTGTACGCAATATGACCAACGAAGCCATAATGTATGTATGTGCACTGTGCAACATCTGTGTATGTGATTTGATTGCCTTGTTACCCTCTGTACCTTATTTGTTGTATGCCATGTTGTTCTAGTCCACCAATAAACTTGTTGTTCTTAAAAAAAAAAAAAAGGTAAGGAGGGGGGCCGGGGGGACCTCACCTCGTCTCCGATTGGCTGCTGGAAACGCTTTATTATCTGAAGACATGTATAGGAGTCACTAGATCTCCTGCAATTAAAGCGGAACTAAAGGCAAAGCTGTTTCATTTTGTGTAGAGTACAGGAGGGTTAGAACCCGTGTCAGGTGTCCCATTGGGGGAAATTTCCCCCCCAAGGGGTTGTAAAGTCTCGGGGTTTGCATTCTATGCATTAAGATGAGAAACCTTCTGTGCTGCAGACCCCCCCAGACCCCTCTTTTGGATAGATTGATAGCAGTGCAGCCATTGGCTCCCGCTGCTGTCAATCATATCCAGTGACATGGCAGCATTGGGGTGGGGGGCAAGTTCTGCTGTCTGTATCAATGGACGCAGCAGCGGAACTCGTGAGCGTGCCCGCACGAGTGCCCCCCACTCCGACATTGGAAAAGCGAGTCTCCGTTGGGGCACCCAATGAAGGGGAGGAGCCAGGAGCGCCAACAGGGCACCCCAGAAGAATAGGACCGGGGCCGCTCTGTGCAAAACCCTTACACAGAGCAGTTAAAGAGGAGTTTCCCTTAAAAAAAAAAAAAAAAAAAAAGTCAGCAGCTACAAATACTGCAGCTGCTGACTTTTAATAATCGGACACTTACCCGTCCCAGGGTCCAACGATGCAGGGGAACGAAGCCTCGCTCACCCCCCCCCCCCCCCACTTCCTTTTCACAGCCGGGCACCCACTGCGCATGCGCGAGCGGCGCCTCGCACTGTGATTGCCCACGCAGTCGTCTGGGACCTGTCATGTGTCTCAGATGACTGACAGGAGGGAGGGGCGGAGCTGAGCCCTTCCTGCGCCAAGGGGTGGTGACGTCAGGAGCCCAGGCACTGAAGGAGGCAGACTACGAGGGACCCCCTAGCAACAGCCATTTAGAGGCGAGTTAAAAAAAAATGTGGGAATATTTTTTTTTTTTTTTTTTTTTTTTTTTTTTTTTAGGAATTTTAAGCATTTTTTTATTTGTGTGTGTGGAACACCACTTTAAGTGTAACGTGTTTGTTATTTAAAAAAAAAAAAAAAAAAAAAAAAACTTTACAAACACTTTTACTTCCTGTCTCCAAGCCATAAATCCTGCTAGAACTTGTGTCCACGTTAGGAGATTTCCCCTCTATTTCTGTTCTGGTGACAACCCAAAATTAGGGATCTTCTTTTTACTCTCAGGGCTGGTTCAGGCCACAAAAAAATCACTCCAGATCCCTTCCGGATGTGTTTCTGCATGCGTGTTTTTAATGCGTTTGGTGCATTTTTGCATGCGTTTCTGGATGCATCCTAGATGCTTTTTTTTTTGGTTTTATTTTCACTGTACTGGGGTCCGGTGTGTGTTTTGATGCTTTTTGCCACGTTCCACTGCAGTCCAGTGCAGGAAAAATGCAGCATATTCTACTTTTTTTTTAATTTTCTTTCTGGAACTGACCGCACTGGTGGGATCTATGCCATTTGGAAACCATACAACCTACTTTCCATGCATTTTATGCAGGAAAAAAAAACGCACTACATGTGATGTAAACTGGCCCTCAGTGATATCAGTAAACAGGACAAATAGAGACGGGGACACAGACATTAATAAACACCTGACAGGGGGTCTCAACTCTCTCCACCCCCCCCCCCCCCCCAAAAAAAATTGCCTTTTTAGTAATAATTTAATGTTTAAACATGGCAGTGACAGTCTCATTTACTTAAGCAATTTGTTTTGCCGAGGCCGCTCCCTCTCTGACCAATGGGGAACTTCGGGGGAAAACCTGAAATATGGAGAGAAAAAAAAGAGAGGGGGTGGAGCAACAGAAGAATGAAGCAGTAAGGCGCTTGGATATAAAGGATTAATTTTATCTTTATTAATTCCAGGTATGGATATTATTACATAGTTACATTTTCCCAGCTGGACCAACTTTGTATAGACTGTACCTGTGGGATCAATCCCTCTATACCAGGGGTCTCAAGCTGGCGGCCCTCCAGCTGTTGCGGAACTACAAGTCCCATCATGCCTCTGCCTATGGGAGTCAGGCTTGTAACTGTTCAGCCTTGCTGTGCCTCATGAGAATTGTAGTTCTGCAACAGCTGGAGGGCCGCCGGTTACAGACCCCCCTGCTCTAGAGGCTGGAATAGGCACCACTACTACTACACTGATCTCCCCAACTTCCGGGACCCATGCTGAGCAGCTGCCTCTCTGTATTGTAAATACAGGTTGTCAACCGCTTGGCATGGGCACCACTTAGAGAATGCTTTGTGTTATTGTCAATGAATGCAAAGCGTTCTCTGATTGACGAGGTGGTGAGCATTATGTCATCACCTGCCTCTCCACTTCATCCAGTCAGAGAACACTTCGCATGGGCTGAGAAATGGCAAAGCTTTCTATGAATGACACCCGCACCGAGCAGCCCGACCTCCTGTGTTCACAATGCAGCTAGGCAGTCGCTCAGCACAGGACATGGAAGCCAGTAGAGATCACTGTAATAGCGGTGTAGTAGAGGTGTAGTAGAGGTGTAGTAGCAGTTTCTATACAGTGATTTCCAGCTTCTAGTGGATCCCACAGGTATGCTATATACATAGTTGGTCCGAACTGAAACAATGTAACTCATAATATATCACACCTGAAATTCTTCTTTATAGTTTGGTGTCAGAACATTTCAGTGCTTTCCAAACCCGCCTTCCTCAGAGCTACTGGCTGCAATCAGTGCCAATAGAAGTCCATTGGGGGTTCTGACATTCAGATTACACACCAGCGTTGGGCCTCTCGCTGCATGAATATGGCGTTGGGTCATCAGGTGAGATCGTCTCTATTTCAGTATTGTGTGGAGTCAGGCTGACTTACCTGTCTGTTGTAGGTGGAGCAGGATCCTGCATCGGCTGTCAGTAAGCTTGTGAAGAAAAGAGCTGACAGTCAGCCTGCGATCCCCCCTGACATCGAGGAATGTGGTGAGTGCGATCGATGGAAGCTGCCGTCCAAAGCTGCATTGTCAGTTCTGAGATATATATATATATTATTGTTAAACTTCAGAACCAAAAAACAATAATATGTCTGAGATCATTTCTAACCACCTTGACAGTCTCCCTCCAGAATGTTTTTTTGCTAAAACTTATTTTTAATAAATCTTGTTTTATTACAAACAATGATAAAGACCAAGTGATGTAAGGACTCTGTGGAAAGACCTCTGATGTGATGGGAGGACCTCTGATGTGATGGGGGACCTCTGATGTGATGGGGGGGGGGGCTCTGATGTGATGGGAGGACCTCTGATGTGATGGGGGGACCTCTGATGTGATGGGGGGACCTCTGATGTGATGGGGGGACCTCTGATGTGATGGGAGGACCTCTGATGTGATGGAGAGCCCTCTGATGTGATGGGAGGACCTCTGATGTGATGGAGAGCCCTCTGATGTGATGGGGGGACCTCTGATGTGATGGGGGACCTCTGATGTGATGGGGGGGGGGCTCTGATGTGATGGGGGACCTCTGATGTGATGGAGAGCCCTCTGATGTGATGGGGGGACCTCTGATGTGATGGGAGGACCTCTGATGTGATGGGGGGGGGCTCTGATGTGATGGGGGGACCTCTGATGTGATGGGGGGACCTCTGATGTGATGGGGGGACCTCTGATGTGATGGGGGGACCTCTGATGTGATGGGGGGACCTCTGATGTGATGGGGGACCTCTGATGTGATGGGGGACCTCTGATGTGATGGGGGACCTCTGATGTGATGGGGGACCTCTGATGTGATGGAGGGACCTCTGATGTGATGAGGGACCTCTGATGTGATGAGGGACCTCTGATGTGATGGGGGACCTCTGATGTGATGGGGGTGGGGGCTCTGATGTGATGGAGGACCTCTGATGTGATGGGGGACCTCTGATGTGATGGAGGGACCTCTGATGTGATGGGGGAGGCCTCTGATGTGATGGGGGACCTCTGATGTGATGGAGGGACCTCTGATGTGATGGAGGGACCTCTGATGTGATGGAGGGACCTCTGATGTGATGGAGGGACCTCTGATGTGATGGAGGGACCTCTGATGTGATGGAGGACCTCTGATGTGATGGAGGACCTCTGAAGTGATGGGGGGACCTCTGAAGTGATGGGGGGACCTCTGAAGTGATGGGGGGACCTCTGATGTGATGGGGGAGACCTCTGATGTGATGAGGACCTCTGAAGTGATGGGGGGACCTCTGAAGTGATGGGGGGACCTCTGAAGTGATGGGAGGACCTCTGATGTGATGGAGGGCCCTCTGATGTGATGAGGGACCTCTGATGTGATGGGGAACCTCTGATGTGATGGGGAACCTCTGATGTGATGGGGGGATCTCAGGCAGTTGTGCACACGTCATACTCAGACTTCACAGTATCTTTTATGTTTCTTTACATTTTACCCGGGGGGAAGGAGGGTCTCCAGATTTTGTAAGCTTTTAAAGGGTGCTGCCTCTTAGACCCCTTTCACACCACACCGCTGATAGCATCGGCGGTAAAACCGCGGGATTTGCGGCGCATTTCGGCCGCTAGCGGGGCGCTTTTACCCCCCGCTAGCGGCCGCGAAAGGGTTAAATCCGCCGGCAATACATCACTGCCCCATTGATTTCAATGGGGAGCAGCGGTGGAGGAGCGGTAAACACACCGCTCCTTCACCGCTCCAAAGAAGCTGCTGGCAGGACTTTTTCCTGACGTCCTGCCAGCGCACCGCTGTAGTGTGAAAGCCCTCGGGGCCTTCACACTACACACAATGGTGCAGCTTCTTTAGGGCGGATTGCAGGTCGCTATTTCTAACGCTAGCGCCTGCAAAACGCCCTGGTGTGAAAGGGGTCTAAGTGACAGTGGAGCCCCCTGGTTGTAATAAGGGGCATCTCTGGGTGACCCTCTATTATCTCTCCCTTGCAGGCCCCTCCTGTCCTCTGTGCATCCCATCATGTGACTCGTGGGACCGGGCTCTGGGCGTGGCAAACTTTCCCCGCAAATCTGCCAAGAAAGCGCCTCGGGTGGAGCGCACGCTGACCTGCGTAGTGGAAAGACGAGGCGGGCCGGGCGAGGCCGAGTACTTCTTATTACAGAGACCTCAGACAGGTACAAACCAATCAGAACTGCAGAATTCAAAGGACAAGTACAGGAAAGAGGTATGGGGGGGGGGGGGGGTGTTTATGAAAGGGTCTGACACCCTCATCCCTTATTGTCTGATAATTCTCTGACCAAGAATACGGATTTGTATATCGGTGTCGGGGCTCCTAATCTGCACATTCTGGTTCTGAGTTTAATGACACAATCGATATTGAAGTGAGGATCAGGATGAGGACCCAAGACCATGGATCTTCAAAATAAACATGGCCGCCCATATTTTAGTCTTCAGAGGTCCCCTTTAAGCCTTGAGCTGTATACAGGAAGCACAGCCTCTTCCTTTTCCTGGTGATCTGGGAACCCCGGCTGGGGATAGAAGAGGGAGGGGTTCCCAGACACACCCACTGCCGCCCCTCGCTCTTCATAGGCCTTGACGCTCTTCTTTGGTTTGGTATTGTAGGTCTGCTGGCGGGAATGTGGGAGTTTCCCAGCATGCTCCTGGAGAAGGATTGCACAGAGAAGGAGCGGCGGGAGATTTTATGCAGCCGCCTCCAAGAGCTCATCAGTCCCGAGATATCCGGGAAGGAGCTGCGGTCCGTCGGAGAGGTGAGGAGAGCTGCAATGTGGTGCAGTGCAAGGGGTCTGTATGTATCCCCCCACCAAACACACAGTCTGTATGGAGTTCAGCCTTACAGTGTGCTGGGAAATATTAGATTGTAAGCTCATCGGGGGAAGCTACTGATGTAATTGGATTAATTTTACATAGTTAGTAAGGTTGAATAAAGACACCAGTCCATCCAGTTCAACCTGAGTGTCTACAATTGTCCCCATCCCTGTACATTACACACTCACATCAGTCCCTACCCTCAAGGAGTCCACAATCCAAGGTCCCCATTCATATACTAGGGACAATTTACCTACCTGCATGTCTTTGGATTGTGGGAGGAAACCCACACAGGCACAGGGAGAACATGCAAACTCCATGCAGATAGTGTCGTGGTTGGGATTCAAACCACCGACACTTTTTACTGTTAGGTGTGAGTGCTACCCACTACACCGCTGTGCCACCCAATGTATGTAAATACCTGATATCAATAACACATTTATGTAACATTTCTTTATTGTACATTATATATAGCTCTGACATATACCGCAGTGCTGTACAGAGATCACTGAGCCAATCACATCAGTCTCT
>NW_027507785.1:336059890-336177390 GCF_037356315.1 Lithobates pipiens
GTCACACAGTCCTGCTGTACAGAGGAGCTTACACTTTAATGTCCCCTCCCCCCCACAGTCACATCAGTCTCTGTACAGAGGGAGCTTACACTCTAATGTCCCCTCCCCCACAGTCACATCAGTCTCTGTACAGAGGAGCTTACACTCTAATGTCCCCTCCCCCACAGTCACATCCGTCTCTGTACAGAGGAGCTTACACTCTAATGTCCCCTCCCCCCCACAGTCACATCAGTCTCTGTACAGAGGAGCTTACACTCTAATGTCTCCTCCCCCCCACAGTCACATTCAGTCTCTGTACAGAGGAGCTTACACTCTAATGTCCCCTCCCCCACAGTCACATCAGTCTCTGTACAGAGGAGCTTACACTCTAATGTCCCCCCCCCCCCACAGTCACATCCGTCTATGTACAGAGGAGCTTACACTCTAATGTCCCCTCCCCCCCACAGTCACATCAGTCTCTGTACAGAGGAGCTTACACTCTAATGTCCCCTCCCCCACAGTCACATCAGTCTCTGTACAGAGGAGCTTACACTCTAATGTCCCCCCCCCCCCACAGTCACATCAGTCTCTGTACAGAGGAGCTTACACTCTAATGAATGTTAAATTTTTCTGATGTTACATTGTATGTCGCTTCCTCCTCTGCAGGTTGTCCATATCTTCTCTCACATTAATCAGACGTATCTGGTGTACTTCCTGTCTGTGGATCTCTCTATAAAGGAGGAGGAATCTGAGCAGCCGGTCGGTCGTTGGGTCACCCGGAAACAGTTCCTGAATTCTGCCGTCCCCACCGCCATGAAAAGGTGAGCGCTCCTTCCTACATCCGATCTATATCGCGAGAGCGCCAGAGCAGCAGCGATAGGAATTGGTACCAATGTGATTATAAGAGGGTGTTCTCCTTTAAGGAGGTGAAATCTTTGGTGAATGTCAGGTATATCTAGGGCTCTACCTCTCAGGGGTGCGCTGCAATAAACATAAAAAAAGTTTGCAGACAGGCAGGTAAGTGAATGTTATTGCTGGAGAGACGTAGCGTCGTTTTCTGCAATAAATTGCGGTCCGTCGCAGGTCGTTGTTTTTGCACTTTATTTCTGTGTGATAAAATCCATCAGAATTCCCGGATGATGTTACAGGAAGTGCGAACGTCACCCAGAAAGGATCAATGTATTTATTGTAACCCTCAGATAAACGGGGGTTCATTTATTAATATGGTTGTTACATTTTCCTCTATTGGGGATCTGGATGTGGTTATTGAAGACCTGATCCCCCCCCCATGTAGATCTGCAGTATTAGATCATTTCTAATAGTGATCAATAGATCATTTCTAATAGTGATCAATAGATCATTTCTAATAGTGATGAGCGATGGATCGATTTGTATTTTTTTTTCCCTTTTTTATTTTTATTTAAAAGAGTCGACATGGAAAATACAAAACTCAAATATTCATAGAACATCAGAGGGTGCAATAGATCATTTATAATAGTGATCAATGGATCATTTCTAATAGTGATCAATAGATCATTTCTAATAGTGATCGATAGATCATTTCTAATAGTGATCAATGGATCATTTCTAATAGTGATCAATTGCTAATTTCTAATAGTGAGCAATAGTTCATTTCTAATAGTGATCAATGATCAATTTCTAATAGTGACCAATGGATCATTTCTAAATAGTGATCAATGGATCATTTCTAATAGTGATCAATGGATCAGTCAGCAATAAACATTCCTAATAGTAGTCAATAGATCATTTCCATTAGTGATCAATGGATCTTTTCTGATAGTCAGACATCGATTATTTCCATAGTGATCAATGGATAATTTCTAGCAGTAAGCAATAGGTTGCTATAGCAGTGATCTATTGCTGTAGGGAGAGTCTGGAACATTCTACTCAGATTTGTGCGATCCTCCGTACGGACAGGAAGGGCTGTGACATGGATTGGAAGCTTTGTTTTGCTGTTGTGTGTACATTTCTTGCACCTAGCGATCCTGGAGCAATCAGAAGCGCGGAGATGATGGTTTCCACTCCTCAGTGGTGGATTGCAGCCGTCACTCACAGTCACTGGCAGCCCGCTCTGCTCTAGACCTCATTAGAGGTCACAGTGGGGCAAATGCTAACTTTTGGGCCACTTCCCCCCCCACAGTCCCCCTTTGAGTCAGGGTCCCCATCACAGTCCCCCCTTGGGTCAAGGTCTCCATCAGCGTCCCCCTTGGGTCAAGGTCCCCATCAGCGTCCCCCTTGGTTCCAGGGTCCCCATCAGCGTCCCCCCTTGGTTCCAGGGTCCCCATCAGCGTCCCCCTTGGTTCCAGGGTCCCCATCAGCTCCCCCTTGGTTCCAGGGTCCCCATCAGCGTCCCCCTTGGTTCCAGGGTCCCCATCAGCGTCCCCCTTGGTTCCAGGTCCCCATCAGCGTCCCCCTTGGGTCAAGGTCCCCATCAGCGTCCCCCTTGGGTCAGGGTCCCCATCAGCGTCCCCCTTTGGTCAGGGTCCCCATCAGCGTCCCCCTTTGGTCAGGGTCCCCATCAGCGTCCCCCTTTGGTCAGGGTCCCCATCAGCGTCCCCCTTTGGTCAGGGTCCCCATCAGCGTCCCCATCAGCATCCCCCTTTGGTCAGGGTCCCAATCAGCATCCCCCTTTGGTCAGGGTCCCCATCAGCATCCCTCCTTGGGTCAGGGTCCCCATCAGCATCCCTCCTTGGGTCAGGGTCCCCATCAGCATCCCTCCTTGGGTCAGGGTCCCCATCAGCATCCCCCCTTTGGTCAGGGTCTCCATCAGCATCCCTCCTTGGGTCAGGGTGCCCATCAGCGTCCCCCTTTGGTCAGGGTCCCCATCAGCTCCCCCTTTGGTCAGGGTCTCCATCAGCATCCCTCCTTGGGTCAGGGTCCCCATCAGCATCCCCCTTTGGTCAGGGTCCCCATCAGCTCCCCCCTTTGGTCAGGGTCCCCATCAGCTCCCCCCTTGGGTCAGGGTCCCCATCAGCTCCCCCCTTGGGTCAGGGTCCCCATCAGCATCCCCCCTTGGGTCAGGGTCCCCATCAGCATCCCCCCTTGGGTCAGGGTCCCCATCAGCATCCCCCCTTGGGTCAGGGTCCCCATCAGCATCCCCCCTTGGGTCAGGGTCCCCATCAGCATCCCCCCTTGGGTCAGGGTCCCCATCAGCATCCCTCCTTGGGTCAGGGTCCCCATCAGCATCCCCCTTTGGTCAGGGTCCCCATCAGCATCCCCCTTTGGTCAGGGTCCCCATCAGCATCCCCTTTGGTCAGGGTCCCCATCAGCTCCCCCCTTTGGTCAGGGTCCCCATCAGCATCCCCCTTTGGTCAGGGTCCCCATCAGCTCCCCCCTTTGGTCAGGGTCCCCATCAGCTCCCCCCTTTGGTCAGGGTCCCCATCAGCTCCCCCCTTTGGTCAGGGTCCCCATCAGCTCCCCCCTTTGGTCAGGGTCCCCATCAGCTCCCCCCTTTGGTCAGGGTCCCCATCAGCTCCCCCCTTTGGTCAGGGTCCCCATCAGCTCCCCCCTTTGGTCAGGGTCCCCATCAGCTCCCCCTTTGGTCAGGGTCCCCATCAGCATCCCCCTTTGGTCAGGGTCCCCATCAGCATCCCCTTTGGTCAGGGTCCCCATCAGCTTCCCCTTTGGTCAGGGTCCCCATCAGCATCCCCTTTGGTCAGGGTCCCCATCAGCTCCCCCCGTTCTGTCAGTGTCCCCATCAGCATCCCCCTTGGTGAAGGTCCCAGGAGAAGCAGGTCTAATGAATTTTTACTGGCAGGACAAAACACTGACTACATGCTGTTATATGAAATTGGACAAAAAAGCTAAAGGGGGTGCCTCATCCCAAACAATTTATACAAGAAAGAAGAGACCAGCATGACGGATTATAACGGTATAAAGTACTTTGATAATACTGGATGGGTTGTAATATGTGCATCTCTTCTGCTTTTACCTTTTCTTCTTTTTGAAGGTGTCGTGGTTAATAGTCAGAATTCTGGTTCTGGGGACACTACTTTGCGAAACGCGTCAACCTTAGATGTTTGGCACTTCAACCACTATTGTTGTAACCAAGTTCATATATTAATGTTTTTATCATGTATTTTCTAATTTTGCAAATAAATAATTTAAAATACTAGATTCTATCTCCTTTCTGGTACCGTTATAATCCATCATGCTGGTCTCTACTTTTTTGTATAAATTGACTACAAGCTGTTGGGACTTGAGGGCCACACAATAGTCACTGAAGGGCCACAGGTTGGGCATTAGGCCTGAGGGATTAGAACTGACAGTGATTCATATATATATCTTATCTTCTTTACCTCCCCAGATCCTACAGTTGTGTGAGAGTAAAGAGCTGGTGACCGGCGCCCCGGAGTCGGTGAGAGATTACCCCCCCCCCTCCCCCCATTCTGCGGGGCGCCTTATCATATTGTAATATATGTGTCTATCTTCATCTTATAGACCAAGAAGAGGAAGCGCGAGGACAAGCCGCCGCCCACCAAGAAGGTGAAGGCGGAACCAGACGGACAGAGATCCATACAAAGTTTCTTCAAACCCGCCGCCAGCAGGAAGTGACCGCTGACCAATCACAGCAGCCGGCGTACCGTGACCTCCGACCCGGGGAACGGGAAGAAGAACCCCACTGAGCCTCAGGGACTCCATTGTGAGGTTCTGGAATAATTTGTATGGCGTATGGCCAGCTTAACCGTTCAGCATTCATATAGACAATCTCCTAAAAATCTAGCAACTATGTAATGTAAAGGCATCCTGTACTGAGGGACTACAAGTCCCAGCATGTCCTCCCAGCCGCAGGGGGAGGGGGATGTGGAGACAGTTCATCCAAAGCTAAAAGAATATTTTGTGTATCAATTTTTAATCAGTTTGAAAACATTTTATATATTTTTTTTACTTATCTTTGTTACAGCTTTTTATAAATTAAATATTTTTGTAATTTTTTTTTAAATAAAAACAGACTTGTATTTCAATTATCTAAAATTATTTGTATTATAGTGTTAATGAAGGTGATTGTCAGCTGATTTTATGTATTGGAGAAGGATTGCGCCACCCCCCGATGGTGGAACCCCTCATAATGGGCACAGCGGGTGTAAAGACCCGGGAACTCAGCACAGGGATGGTGGGAACCCCTCATAATGGGCACAGCGGGTGTACAGACCCGGGAACTCAGCACAGGGATGGTGGGAACCCCTCATAATGGGCACAGCGGGTGTACAGACCCGGGAACTCAGCACAGGGATGGTGGGAACTCCTCATAATGGGCACAGCGGGTGTACAGACCCGGGAACTCAGCACAGGATGGTGGGAGACCCTCATAATGGGCACAGTGGGTGTACAGACCCGGGAACTCTGGCACAGGGATGGTGGGAAACCCCTCATAATGGGCACAGCGGGTGTACAGACCCGGGAACTCAGCACATGGGATGGTGGGAACCCCTCATAATGGGCACAGCGGGTGTACAGACCCGGGAACTCAGCACAGGGATGGTGGGAACCCCTCATAATGGGCACAGCGGGTGTACAGACCCGGGAACTCGGCACAGGGATGGTGGGAACCCCTCATAATGGGCACAGCGGGTGTACAGACCCGGGAACTCAGCACAGGGATGGTGGAACCCCTCATAATGGGCACAGCGGGTGTACAGACCCGGGAACTCAGCACAGGGATGGTGAGAGCCTCTCATAATGGGCACAGCGGGTGTACAGACCCGGGAACTCAGCCCAGGGATGGTGGGAACCCCTCATAATGGGCACAGCGGGTGTACAGACCCGGGAACTCAGCACAGGGATGGTGGGAACCCCTCATAATGGGCACAGCAGCTGTACAGACCCGGGAACTCAGCACAGGGATGGTGAGAACCCCTCATAATGGGCACAGCGGGTGTACAGACCCGGGAACTCGGCACAGGGATGGTGGGAACCCCTCATAATGGGCACAGCGAGGGGGTGCAGACCCGGGAACTCAGCACAGGGATGGTGAGAATCCCTCATAATGGGCACAGCGGGTGTACAGACCCAGGAACTCAGCACAGGGATGGTGAGAACCCCTCATAATGGGCACAGCGGGTGTACAGACCCGGGAACTCGGCACAGGGATGGTGGAACCCCTCATAATGGGCACAGCGGGTGTACAGACCCAGGAACTCGGCACAGGGATGGTGAGAACCCCTCATAATGGACACAGCGGGTGTACAGACCCGGGAACTCAGCACAGGGATGGTGAGAACCCCTCATAATGGGCACAGCGGGTGTACAGACCCGGGAACTCAGCACAGGGATGGTGGGAACCCCTCATAATGGGCACAGCAGGTGTACAGACCCGGGAACTCAGCACAGGGATGGTGGGAGCCCCTCATAATGGGCACAGCGGGTGTACAGACCCGGGAACTCAGCACAGGGATGGTGGGAGCCCCTCATAATGGGCACAGCGGGTGTACAGACCCGGGAACTCGGCACAGGGATGGTGGGAATCCCTCATAATGGGCACAGCGGGTGTACAGACCCGGGAACTCGGCACAGGGATGGTGGGAATCCCTCATAATGGGCACAGCGGGTGTACAGACCCGGGAACTCAGCACAGGGATGGTGAGAACCTCTCATAATGGGCACAGCGGGTGTACAGACCCGGGAACTCAGCCCAGGGATGGTGGGAACCCCTCATAATGGGCACAGCGGGTGTACAGACCCGGGAACGCGGCACAAGGATGGTGGGAACCCCTCATAATGGGCACAGCGGGTGTACAGACCCGGGAACTCAGCACAGGGATGGTGGGAACCCCTCATAATGGGCACAGCAGGTGTACAGACCCGGGAACTCAGCACAGAGATGGTGGGAACCCCTCATAATGGGCACAGCGGGTGTACAGACCAGGGAACTCAGCACAGGGATGGTGGGAACCCCTCATAATGGGCACAGCGGGTGTACAAACCCGGGAACTCAGCACAGGGATGGTGAGAATCCCTCATAATGAGCACAGCGGGTGTACAGACCCGGGAACTCAGCACAGGGATGGTGGGAACCCCTCATAATGGGCACAGCGGGTGTACAGACCCGGGAACTCTGCACAGGGATGGTGGGAGCCCCTCATAATGGGCACAGCGGGTGTACAGACCCGGGAACTCAGCACAGGGATGGTGGGAACTCCTCATAATGGGCACAGCGGGTGTACAGACCCGGGAACTCAGCACAGGGATGGTGAGAACCCCTCATAATGGGCACAGCGGGTGTACAGACCCGGGAACTCGGCACAGGGATGGTGGAGCCCCTCATAATGGGCACAGCGGGTGTACAGACCCAGGAACTCGGCACAGGGATGGTGGGAACCTCTCATAATGAGCACAGCGGGTGTACAGACCCGGGAACTCAGCACTGAGATGGTGGGAACCCCTCATAATGGGCACAGCGGGGGTACAGACCCGGGAACTCAGCACTGGGATGGTGGGAACAGGGGCGTACCTAGAGCATTTGGCACCCAGGGCCCATCCTATATCTGGCACCCCCCCCCCCCCCAACTGTAAAAACACCCACAAAAAAACACCCTCCTCTGCCAAGATCAGCGTTTTTTAATTCTGCTTTCTATTTTAAATGGCGCTGTTGGCTACCGAGTAAACCGGAAGTGACACTGTGCTGTCGCTTCCAGTTTTCTACATCGGAGACCTGATCAAAGGCAAATTCGGCTTTGTTCGGGTCTCTGGCCAGCTGGCTGGTGGCTCAAGTCTGCGGGTGGGATGGGAGACCTGGGCGGAGCTGTGGGGGGATGGGGACGTCCCCTCCCGCTCCTTGTAATAACAGCCGATGCTGTTCATCCATGGTAGCCAGTGACAATAGACAGGACAGGACAGAGGTGTCAGTCACTCAGGTGTGAGCAGATGCCACATTTTTGGACAGATTGTGCCGCGGTCCAGAAAGTGGAGAGCTGGACTGGAGCTGCTATGAGGGAGACATCAGAGTGATACAGCTGACAATACAAAGTATGGCCCATGTCTACTGTCCTCAGGGACAGATCTGATCCAGATATCCCACTGTATGGCGATCTCTGGATCGGATCTGTCCCTGGGGACAGCATTGGCATTGATGATTTGATTCAGATTTGGGAACTGACCTTCTGACAAGGCGTGTTGCTTGCTGGACCGTGGATGGGATCTGATGGCCGCAGGGAAGATGGCAAGATGCTGCTGTGACCTGCTGCTTGCTGGATGGATCTGATGGCTGCAAGATGTGGGTGTAAGTCCCCCCCTTTATCAGACCAGCTCATCTACTCTATACCTGGTTTGTGAACTCAGCAACACCACCCCCCCCCACTTACCAGGTAAGATCACAGCTCAGCAACTATAGGTGGGTGGTAGACACACAGCAATATACAGCACACACATGCATTCTGCAACCTGTATACAGCACACGCCTTCATTCTGCAACCTGTACATAGCACACGCCTGCATTCTGCAACCTGTACATAGCACACGCCTGCATTCTGCAACCTGTATACAGCACACGCCTGCATTCTGCAAAATGTATACAGCACACGCCTGGATTCTGCAACCTGTACATAGCACAAATCTGGATTCTGCAACCTGTATACAGCACACGCCTGCATTCTGCAACCTGTATACAGCACACGCCTGCATTCTGCAAAATGTACATAGCACACGCCTGCATTCTGCAACCTGTACATAGCACACGCCTGCATTCTGCAACCTGTATACAGCACACGCCTGCATTCTGCAAAATGTACATAGCACACGCCTGGATTCTGCAACCTGTACATAGCACAAATCTGGATTCTGCAACCTGTATACAGCACACGCCTGCATTCTGCAACCTGTATACAGCACACGCCTGCATTCTGCAACCTGTACATAGCACACGCCTGTATTCTGCTACCTGTATATAGCACAAATCTGGATTCTGCAACCTGTATACAGCACACGCCTGCATTCTGCAACCTGTACATAGCACACGCCTGCATTCTGCAACCTGTACATAGCACACGCCTGCATTCTGCAACCTGTACATAGCACACGCCTGCATTCTGCAACCTGTATACAGCACACGCCTGCATTCTGCAAAATGTATACAGCACACGCCTGGATTCTGCAACCTGTACATAGAACACGCCTGCATTCTGCAACCTGTACATAGCACACGCCTGTATTCTGCTACCTGTATATAGCACAAATCTGGATTCTGCAACCTGTATACAGCACACGCCTGGATTCTGCAACCTGTATACAGCACATGCCTGCATTCTGCAACCTGTACATAGCACACACCTGCATTCTGCAACCTGTACATAGCACACGCCTGCATTCTGCAACCAGTACATAGCACACGCCTGCATTCTGCAACCAGTACATAGCACACGCCTGCATTCTGCAACCTGTACATAGCACACGCCTGTATTCTGCTACCTGTACATAGCACAAATCTGGATTCTGCAACCTGTATACAGCACACGCCTGGATTCTGCAACCTGTATACAGCACACGCCTGCATTCTGCAACCTGTATACAGCACACACCTGCATTCTGCAACCTGTACATAGCACACGCCTGTATTCTGCTACCTGTATATAGCACAAATCTGGATTCTGCAACCTGTATACAGCACACGCCTGTATTCTGCAACCTGTATACAGCACATGCCTGCATTCTGCAACCTGTATACAGCACACGCCTGCATTCTGCAACCCGTACATAGCACACACCTGCATTCTGCAACCTGTACATAGCACACGCCTGCATTCTGCAACCTGTACATAGCACACGCCTGGATTCTGCAACCTGTACATAGCCCACACCTGGATTCTGCACCCCCCCCAATCAGGTCAGCTACACTATACCTACTACACAGCAACCCCCCCCCCCCCTTCTATGACAGGCCAGCACAGTAAGGATGGCAGGACAGACACACTCCTCCAACGTCTTCTCACAGCTCACACATCCCCTATCACCAGCTCACCTCGGCTCTCAGCTTCAGCTAGGGAGGTTTAGACTCTGGAAGATGATGTGGACATTGTGTGTAACAGCAACCACCCCTGCGCTGAATGATGACACACTCAGCTCGGCTGCTCAGCAGTGGTGGGTGGAGCTAGCAGGGGAAAACAGAAACTAGACCATACTATTTCGGCCGCAGTGCTGGGGGTGTTCCAGCTCACGAAAAACTCACAAAAAACAGAGCAGCCAGAGCCAGGGATTCCCTTCAGGATTATGTCAGACTGTCTGAGTGCAGAGTGAACCCCATAGCAATGGCACCCAGCCACTTACACCCCCCTCAATGTGTGGCACCTGGGGCGGAACGCCCCCCCCGCCCCCTGCTTGGTACGCCCCTGGGTGGGAATCCATCATAATGGGCACAGCGGGTGTACAGACCCAGGCACTTGGCACAGGGATGATGGGAACCCCTCATAATGGGTACAGCGGGTGTACAGACTCGGGAACTTGGCACAGGGATGGTGGGAACCCCTCATAATGGGCACAGCGGGTGTACAGACCCGGGAACCCCTCATAATGGGCACAGTGGGTGTACAGACTCGGGAACTCAGCACAGGGATGGTGGGAACCCCTCATAACGGGCACAGCGGGTATACAGACCCGGGAACTCAGCACAGGGATGGTGGAAACCCCTAATAATGGGCACAGCGGGTGTACAGACCCGGGAACTCAGCACAGGGATGGTGGGAACCCCTTATAATGGGCACAGCGGGTGTACAGACCCGGGAACTCAGCACAGGGATGGTGAGAACCCCTCATAATGGGCACAGCGGGTGTACAGACCCGGGAACTCAGCACAGGGATGGTGGGAACCCCTTATAATGGGCACAGCGGGTGTACAGACCCGGGAACTCAGCACAGGGATGGTGGGAACCCCTCATAATGGGCACAGCGGGTGTACAGACCCGGGAACTCAGCACAGGGATGGTGGGAACCCCTCATAATGGGCACAGCGGGTGTACAGACCCGGGAACTCAGCACAGGGATGGTGAGAACCCCTCATAATGGGCACAGCGGGGGTACAGACCTGAGAACTCAGCACAGGGATGGTGGGAGCCCCTCATAATGGGCACAGCGGGTGTACAGACCCGGGAACTCAGCACAGGGATGGTGGGAGCCCCTCATAATGGGTACAGCGGGTGTACAGACCCGGGAACTCGGCACAGGCCCAATATGAGAAGCTGCAAACTGGCTGATCTGTAACAGTAAAATTAGGGGGTGCACACCACATGGATCAACCACTCCTGCTGGTAAGCTAATAGAGGCTTCAGCTCCATGGAACAATCACAATTGCAAAATTAGGGGGGCACACCTCTTAGCCCTTGTACACACGGTTGGACATTCCGACGGAACATGTCCGATCGGACCGTGTTGTTGGATAATCCGACCGTGTGTGGGCTTCATCTGACTTTTTCCGTCGGAATATCCGATCAACAAAGTTTGAGAGCTGGATATAAAAATTTTCCAACATGATGTGATGGGACATTGTCCGATCGTTTGTAGAGAATTCCAATCGGACAAAGTGCCACGCATGCTCAGAGCAAATTCCTAGACCAAAGCTATTGGCTACTAGCCTGAACGTAATCCTGTCCTAACTAAATATCACGTTAACAACGATCTGATTTTCCAACAACTTTGTCCGACCGTGTGTATGTAACACCAGTTTCGGACAAAATCCAACGGATTTTGTTGTCGGAATGTCTGATCGTGTGTACAGGGGCTTAGAGGGGCGTGTCCAAGTAGCTGAAGCCTTTGTTAGGTTGGCTTCCCATGTGGTTGTTGATGTGTGATGTGCGCCCCTAATTTTTCTATTGTGATATGTCTATGGAGCGAGATGTGCTCCTATAGAAGGGGGACGGCGCCCACTGTGGGAGGAGAACCAATAGAAGGATGAATGGCAGGTGTTTAAGCAGCACTATTTATTTATCGTACATCATGGGACACAGAGCCATAGTAGTTACTATGTGGGGTTATAGGCCACCTTCAGGTGATGGACATTGGCACGCCCTTAATTAAAAAGTGCCCTCCCTATATAACCCCTCCCACTGTTTTTTTTGCCAGTGTCTAAGGTGTTGGTCACAAGTGAAGATGAGCTGTGCTGAGCTCCTCCGGAATATTCCTTGCTGGGGCCAGCTATGCAACCGGATCCATTCAAAGTGTCTCTTCAGACTGAATTGAATGGTACCCGGGCCTCGTGGCGGAAGAAATGAGGTTTAGCCCGTAACTCTTTTTTTTTTTTTTTTAGAGAGAGCTGGACACCAGGATCCAGTGCTTTGGTTTTTTTCAGTCATGAAGTTTTCCTGGCTGGGTGCATTACAGGTCCAGGAGTGCAGATCCCCCGAATTAAAAAGGGGCCCCAGTTCCTGAAGGTTTTGTAACAGAGCCCTGCGTGAGGGGTGAAGAGGGTCTGTTGGCTTTACCAAAGAATCTCTGTGGCGGGAAAGGTAAGTGGAGATTTCTAAAGGAATTTTAAATTCTCTTCTGAATTGTCTCCTTTAACCACTTGAGACCCGCGCTATAGCCGAATGACGGCTACAGCGCGGATCTCCTTTTCCGGGACTACGTCTATTGACGTAGTCCCGTGCACGAGCGGCCTGCGCGCCCCCTGAGGGGCACGCGCGGCGCGCTCTGTGATCGGCGAGTCTATGAGACTCGCCTGATCACCGATCCGAGCAAGGAGTCGATCCCGACCCCTTATCACGTGATCAGCTGTCAGTCAATGACAGCTGATCATGTGATATAACGGAGCCGGTAATCGGCTATTATTCCTCCTCGCGCTGACAGCGCGAGGAGAAAAAAAAAAGCCGATCACCGGCGGCCGTGATCGGGACATCAGTCCCAATCACGGCCAGCCCTGCCAGTGCCCACCTGCCCCCTGCCAGTGCCCACCTGCCCCCTCATAACTATACATAATAAAAAATTAGTGCCCCCCGTCAGTGCCACCCAGCAGTGCCCACAATCTGCCTCAACAAAGGTGCTGCACCCCAGTGCCACATATCCATGCCCATCTATGTCATCTACCAGTGCCCAGCAGTGCCGCCCATCAGTGCCACCTATCAGTGCCCATCAGTCCCATCTATCAGTAGTACCTATCAGTGCCCATCCGTGCCCATCAGTGCTGTCTTATCTGTGCCCATCGGTGCCGCCTTATCTGTGCCTATTAGTGCCGCCTTATCTGTGCCTATCAGTGCCCACCAATGCAGCCCACCAATGCAGCCCATCAGTGCCCACCAGTGCAGCCCATCAGTGCTGCCTCATCAGCGCACTTCAATGAAGGAGAAAAATGACCCGTTTGCAAAATTTTATAACAAACTATTAAACATGTTTGTTTTTTTTTGCATCTTTTTTTGTTGGTTTAGCAAAAAATAAAACTCCGAGCTGTAATTAAATACCACCAAAAGAAAGCTCTATTTGTGGGAAAAAAATGATAAAAATTTAATTTGGGTACAGTGTTGTATGACCGCGTACTTGTCATTCAAAGTGCATCAGCGCTGAAAGCTGAAAATTGGTCTGGGACTGAGGGGGGTTTAAGTGCCCAGTAAGCAAGTGGTTAAGAAGTAAATGTTGTCATGCCTAAAAGTCACCACTGGGGGCTGTATAGAGCACGTACCTTTCATGCTTTCATTGTATCACGCTGTAATCGGCAGAAGTTGCAGGTTTTGGATAGCATAGGGAAGGGTTGATACCCCTGTAATGTTTTTGTTTTGCTGTCTGTGCCCCTGTTCAGAAGATTTCACCTCACTTTCTCTCCCTGTGACAATTTTGGGTTATTGTGAAAACAAGGATTAGTGATAAAGCTTCAATGGAGACATATTTTTCTCATGATAACTCTTCCAGGAGAGAATTTCTCTTCCTAGGGGGAGATTTTCTCACTTCCTGTTGTCTCCCTCGGATGTTTGTAACCCAGGGACCTCCTGTAGTGCCATTATGGGATCTTTTCTCTCTCTCTCTCCTTGGCAACGGTCTTTTATATGTAGAAATACGGGGGCAATTTAGCAAACAGCGATCACAGGTCAATTAGTTTCAGTATAAATCACATAAATAGGAAACATAAGGGGAATACAGAGACACTGAATTTAAAAAGAGCCAACTTCCCTAAACTACGCTCCTTGCTAGAAGATAATAATTGGGATAAAATCTTAGGAACACATAGCAAAAATGGGTATGCTTTAAGAGCATATTAAATAAGGGTATTAGCCAGTGTATCCCATTGGGAAATAAATTTAAAAGAGCTAATAAAAAGTTGTGGGTGGCTTAACTCCAATGTAAACATGCATATAAAAGCAAAGGGGAAGGCCTTCAAAAAAATATAAGGCTGCGGGATCATCATCAGCATTCCAACTTTACAAAGAATGCAACAAGAAATGTAAGGGCGCAATAAGATTGAACACGAACGGCACATAGCGGCGGCGAGTAAAATAAATCCCAAGAATTTCTTTAAGTATATAAATAGTAAAAAAGGGAGGTCAGATCATATTGGTCCCATATAGAATGATAATAGGAATCTGGTTACAAAGAATGGAGAGATGGCGAAGGACTTGAATTTATTCTTCTCCTTAGTCTTCGCGAGGGAAACGGGGCTTCAGTAACTAAAACTGCAATGTAGCTACTCAATTTGAAATGATCATGTTGGAATATGCGTACAGTCATACATTTTATATGGTCTTTACCATAGCTATATTTTATGTATTTTATTTATATGTCAATAAAGATCATTGTTTATTTTCTCCCTGTTTGTAGGCCATGCTTCATTTAAAGTCCGAACCCTTTACATTTATACAGAACTGCAGTGTTTATCCTCACGACACATCACAGGAAGCACCCTCATGGCTAACAGAGGACAGAATTAGGAATAGACTTGAAAAACTTAACATTAATAAGTCACCGGGACCAGACAGCTTGCACCCGAGGGTCCTTAAGGAACTCAGTCAGTAAGTAATTGCTAGACCATTGTTTCTAATTTTTACAAACAGTTTAGTGACTGGAATGGTACCAGCTGATTGGAGAAAAGCCAATGTAGCAACAATATTTTAAAAAAGGGCCAAAATACATCCCTGGGAATTACAGACCAGTCAGCCCAACATCAATAGTATGTAAACTCTTGGAGGGGAGGATAAGGGACTATATACAAGATTTTAGTAATGAGAACGATATCATTAGCAGTAATCAGCATGGATTCATGAAGAATCGTTCTTGCCAAACCACACTACTCACCTTATATGAGGAGGTGAGTTGCCATCTAGATAAAGGAAGGTCTGTAGACATGGTGTATCTGGATAAAGGAAGGCCCGTAGACGTGGTGTATCTGGATAAAGGAAGGCCCGTAGACGTGGTGTATCTAGATAAAGGAAGGCCCGTAGACATGGTGTATCTAGATAAAGGAGGGCCCGTAGACGTGGTGTATCTAGATAAAGGAAGGCCCGTAGACGTGGTGTATCTAGATAAAGGAGGGCCCGTAGACGTGGTGTATCTAGATAAAGGAAGGCCCGTAGACGTGGTGTATCTAGATAAAGGAAGGCCCGTAGACGTGGTGTATCTGGATAAAGGAAGGCCCGTAGACGTGGTGTATCTGGATAAAGGAAGGCCCGTAGACGTGGTGTATCTAGATAAAGGAAGGCCCGTAGACGTGGTGTATCTGGATAAAGGAAGGCCCGTAGACGTGGTGTATCTGGATAAAGGAAGGCCCGTAGACGTGGTGTATCTGGATAAAGGAAGGCCCGTAGACGTGGTGTATCTAGATAAAGGAAGGTCCGTAGACGTTGTGTATCTAGATAAAGGAAGGCCCGTAGACGTGGTGTATCTGGATAAAGGAAGGCACGTAGACGTGGTGTATCTAGATAAAGGAAGGCCCGTAGACGTGGTGTATCTAGATAAAGGAAGGCCCGTAGACATGGTGTATCTAGATAAAGGAGGGCCCGTAGACGTGGTGTATCTAGATAAAGGAAGGCCCGTAGACGTGGTGTATCTAGATAAAGGAAGGCCCGTAGACGTGGTGTATCTAGATAAAGGAAGGCCCGTAGACGTGGTGTATCTAGATAAAGGAAGGCCGGTAGTCGTGGTGTATCTGGATAAAGGAAGGCCCGTAGACGTGGTGTATCTAGATAAAGGAAGACCCGTAGACGTGGTGTATCTAGATAAAGGAAGGCCCGTAGTCGTGGTGTATCTGGATAAAGGAAGGCCCGTAGACGTGGTGTATCTAGATAAAGGAAGACCCGTAGACGTGGTGTATCTAGATAAAGGAAGGCCCATAGTCATGGTGTATCTGGATAAAGGAAGGCCCGTAGACGTGGTGTATCTGGATAAAGGAAGGCCCGTAGACGTGGTGTATCTGGATAAAGGAAGGCCCATAGACGTGGTGTATCTAGATAAAGGAAGGCCCGTAGTCGTGGTGTATCTAGATAAAGGAAGGCCCGTAGACGTGGTGTATCTGGATAAAGGAAGGCCCGTAGACGTGGTGTATCTGGATAAAGGAAGGCCCGTAGACGTGGTGTATCTAGATAAAGGAAGGCCCGTAGTCGTGGTGTATCTAGATAAAGGAAGGCCCGTAGATGTGGTGTATCTGGATAAAGGAAGGCCCGTAGTCGTGGTGTATCTAGATAAAGGAAGGCCCGTAGTCGTGGTGTATATAGATAAAGGAAGGCCCGTAGATGTGGTGTATCTGGATAAAGGAAGGCCCGTAGTCGTGGTGTATCTAGATAAAGGAAGGCCCGTAGTCGTGGTGTATCTAGATAAAGGAAGGCTCGTAGACGTGGTATATCTAGATAAAGGAAGGCCCGTAGTCGTGGTGTATCTAGATAAAGGAAGGCCCGTAGACGTGGTGTATCTAGATAAAGGAAGGCCCGTAGACGTGATGTATCTGGATAAAGGAAGGCCCGTAGACGTGGTGTATCTAGATAAAGGAAGGCCCGTAGACGTGGTGTATCTGGATTTTGCAAAAGCATTTGACACAGTTCCCCATAAACGTTTACTGTACAAAATAAGGTGTGTTGGCATGGACCATAGGGGTGAGTAGATGGATTGAAAACTGGCTACAAGGGCGAGTTCAGAGGGTGATGATAAATGGGGAGTACTCGGAATGGTCGGGGGTGGGTAGTGGGGTCCCCCAGGGTTCTGTGCTGGGACCAATCCTATTTAATTTGTTCATAAATGACCTGGAGGAGGGGGATGGGGGAAACAGCTCAATCTCTGTATATGCGGACGATACTAAGCTAAGCAGGGCAATAACTTCTCCGCAGGATGTGGAAACCTTGCAAGAAGATCTGAACAAATTAATGGGGAGGGCAGAAAAATTTTAAATAATGCATTTGGGTGGCAAAAATCTGAATGCAATCTATAGACTGGGGGGGGGGGGAACCTCCTGGGGGGATCTAGGATGGAGAAGGACCTGGGGGTCCTAGTAGATGATGGGCTCAGCAATGCCAAGCTGCTGCTAATAAAGCAAACAGAATATTGGCATTAAAAAGGGATCAACTCCAGAGATAAAACGATAATTCTCCCCTCTACAAGACTCTGGTCCGGCTGCACCTGGAGTATACTGTCCAGTTCTGGGCACCAGTCCTCAGGAAGGATGTACTGGAAATGGAGCGACTGCAAAGAAGGGCAACAAAGCTAATAAAGGGTCTGGAGGATATTAGATATGAGGAAAGGTTGTGAGCTCTGAACTTATTCTCTCTGGAGAAGAGACGCCTGAGAGGGGATATGATTTCATTATATAAATACCGGACTGGTGACCCCACAATATATAAATACCGGACTGGTGACCCCACAATATATAAATACCGGACTGGTGACCCCACAATAGAGAGAAAACTTTTCTGTAGAAGGCAGTTTAACAAGACTCGTGGCCACTCATTAAAATTAGAAAAAGAGGTTTAACCTTATACTACGTAGAGAGTTGGATGTAGGTGGTCCTACATCCTTCCACAGGCGGTGGTCTCAGCAGGGGGGATTGATAGTTTCAAGAAACTATTAAATAATCACCTGAAAGACCGCAACATACAGGATATACAATGAAATACTGACATATAATCACACACAGAGGTTGGACTTGATGGACTTGTGTCTTTTTTCATCCTCACATCTATGTAATATATATTATATAATATAGATTGTTATTTTCTATTATAAGCCCTTATGTATATAAGATCTATCCCCCTTGTTTACAGATCCAAACTGACATATGATGCATCAGCCGAGTTTAGTTTTAAAGTACCCTCCTATCTGCACACACAAGTTCTTGTTTTCAATGTCAGTTGGTGATGTCATAATCCCCACCATATTATGTGGTTTGATTTTCTGTATTAAGCAGGTCAAAAATATATACCTCAATAGGACAGTCGATGCTGATGGAAGTTTGGTTTTTATCCGAAATACGAAATTCCAGTGACCCCGCACATCCCCGGTGACCCCGTACAGTGCGGGGGATCAAAACTGGAGCAGTTGTGCATGGCAGCCATGTGCTCATTATGAGGGGCTCCCACTATCCCTGTGCTGACTTCCTCCTGGAGCTGTACCCCTGCTGTGCTCAGTATGTCAGCACAGCAGAGGTACAGCCCCAGGAGGAAGTCAGCACAGGGATGGTGGGAGCCCCTCATAATGAGCACAGCAGAGGTACAGCCCCGGGAGGAAGTCAGCATAGCACAGGGATGGTGGGAGCCCCTCATAATAACCATAATGACTGAGTCGTCGATGCGACGACAACTGATCCGAAATTCGTAAACAAAAGTTTGTATTGCGTACAAAATTCGGACGCATGGCAATTCGTATTTCGGATCCTCCCGAACGTACGAATTTTGGGAAATTCGTACGAATTTGCTATTCGTACGAAACTAATCGCACATGTCTATGTAGTGTGGCAAACATTTGTAAACAGCTAAGTTACCGATGGCTAACAAAGTTTCCTCTGCTACTTGCGATTCAACACCGGAAGTGTCCGGTATTGAAGGGGTTAAAGCGCGTATCATTCTGCATGTGGCTTAAAGAACTATTATTTCAGTTGCAATGGATATTTATTGAACAAACACTTCAGAGTGATAGAAGAGCAGGACAAGGCACACAGGACAAGACCAGAAGCTTTATAGTCCCACATGGATGGAGGTAAATAAAATGATAATATTGCAGATATAAAATATAAAAGATTTGGACACACAAGACTCGGCACATAACAAAATAAATATGTAAACCAGATCTGCCTCCCGGGAGTGTGAAGCGGTCAGCGCTATCAATATGTGTCCATATAAAATCATTTCATATGCAGACCCAACATGATGGGTTGAGGTAGACAAGTCACGTAAAACCTGCTGTACTTCTAGTAGCTTCCTTGCGGGGGTTCCTCGGGTCACCTGCCACTTTCATCTTCCATTGTACAAGCGTGGTCCTATGATCTCTATGGTCACTGGTAGGGATGGCCGAACTGTTCGCCCGGCAGTCGGTTTGCGGCAAATTTTGGCTGTTCGCGATTTGCCCCATCGGCGGACTATTGCCGCTGTTCGCCCGGCGGACTTACCTGTTTACTGTGTGAAAGAACTTTGACCCATGATGACACATCCATCATGGGGTACAGGACAGCCAATGGAGACATTTCAGCACATGGACAATTGGACATTCCCCCTAACTTATAAATAGAATGTAAAATGGCCGCCGGATCGGGTCTTTCTTCTGTCACTATAGGGAGAGGTTGCTGTGTGGAGCAGGGAGAGACTGCAGTGACACAAATCGCTAGCTATTAGGTCCACAAAAGTCCTTTTAAGGACTGGTATAGGTGTAGTACAGGATATAGGTTTGAGTGCACTGCTGTGCAAGTGATTGTTGCAGCAGCCTGTCTTTTGTCAGTGTAGAGAGGGACAGACAGGACGCTGTGTGTGGCAGTGAGGGACAGTCAGTTTAATCATTAGCTGTTACTATTAGGTCCACAAAGGTCCTTTTCAGGACTGGTATGGTATAGGAGTTGGACAGTATATAGGGTTGTACATGTATAATATTCTTTCTTCCAAATATAGAAAGAATATTATACTTGACTGCTGCCCTTCTGCTGCAGTAGTCCTTTATCAGTATAGGGACTGAGGTACAGTCTGCTAATCACTAGCTACTAGTTCCACAAAGGTCCTTTTAAGGACTGGTATGGTATAGCGTAGTACAGTATATAGGGTTGAGTGAGGTACAGTCTGCTAATCACTAGCTACTAGTTCCACAAAGGTCCTTAAGGTCTGGTATAGGTCCACAATATATAGGGTTGTGGTGCACTACTGCTGACTGCTGCCCTATTCTACAGCAGTCCTTTATCAGTATAGGGACTGAGGTACAGTCTGCTAATCCTATGCTATGCTGACTTCCTCCTGGGGCTGTACCTCTGCTGTGCATATTATGAGGGGCTCCACCATTCCTGTGCTGACTTCCTCCTGGGGCTGCTTATTATGAGGGGCTCCCACCATCCCTGTGCTATGTTGACTTCCTCCTGGGGCTGTACCTCTGCTGTGCATATTATGAGGGGCTCCCACCATCCCTGTGCTGTGCTGAGTTCCTCCTGGTGCTGGTTATTATAAGGGGCTCCCACCATCCTTGTGCTATGCTGACTTCCTCCTGGGGCTGCTTATTATGAAGGGCTCCCACCATCCCTGTGCTATGCTGACTTCCTCCTGGGGCTGTACCTCTGCTGGGCATATTATGAGGGGCTCCCACCATCCCTGTGCTGTGCTGACTTCCTCCTGGGGCTGCTTATTATGAGGAGCTCCCACCATCCCTGTGCTGTGCTGACTTCCTCCTGGGGCTGCTTATTATGAGGGGCTCCCACCATCCCTGTGCTGTGCTGACTTCCTCCTGGGGCTGCTTATTATGAGGGGCTCCCACCATCCCTGTGCTATGCTGACTTCCTCCTGGGGCTGCTTATTATGAGGGGCTCCCACCATCCCTATGCTGTGCTGAGTTCCTCCTGGGGCTGCTTATTATGAGGGGCTCCCACCATCCCTGTGCTGTGCTGACTTCCTCCTGGGGCTGCTTATTATGAATATTATGAGGGGCTCCCACCATCCCTGGTGTCAGTGCACTCTATCACGGCGCTGGTGTCAGTGCTCTCTATCACGGTGCTGGTGTCAGTGCTCTCTATCACGGTGCTGGTGTCAGTGCTCTCTATCACGGTGCTGGTGTCAGTGCTCTCTATCACGGTGCTGGTGTCAGTGCTCTCTATCACGGTGCTGGTGTCAGTGCTGTATGTCACGCTGCTGGTGATCATCTCCTGCACCCTCTTCTTAGCCTACCCTGACCTTCCCTCTCCCCCAGTGCCTTCATGCGCTCCACAGTCCTGAATTGTCACAACAATTTCCCATATAAAAAAAGAATGCTTGTAGTTGTCGATCCCAGATTCACCTCATACATGCGTTATGTCAGTGGCCATGTGGTGGGACTATGTGTGCACAGCTAGTAATTATTTTGTGGCTGGCAATATGACCTGTAGGTTTGTAAAGTTTGCCTGACATTGAAGTCAATGGGGCCTTCCGCGAACTTTGCGGTTCGCAAACTTTCGGCCGCGTTCGCGAAACGTCCCGTCAGAAGTTCGTCCATCACTAGTCACTGGACCAGCCCCATAATTGAGGGGCAGTCAGGGGGACGTGACCCCTCCTGCTGTTTCTGGCTCAGATCTTCCATCATATCCTGCATAGAGCACCACAGAGCACGGATATTTCCTTCCCCGAATCCCTGGGCCCCCCGACGCTCGATGAGCTCCAAGTAGAAGGAATCTTTGCTGAATAGGGGCTCGGCGAAGACCTGTAACAAGATCCCTCCGTCCTTCTCCGCCAATCCTGCGGAAGAGTCCAGCAAGATCCCAAACTGTGACAGGTGTTGGGGCGCTAACCCTGCGGAGAGGATCTCTGCCCGTTTCTGGGGGTCGGTATAGTAGGATGGGGGCTGCATGGCAAATAAGACTCCACACTGTGCAAATGCAGAGGCGGCTTCGAAGATCTGGGGAGTGGCAAGGCCAGCGTGTTGAATGCCGCCTTCTTGGTGGTGCCGCAGGAACTGGTCAATCTGGTTGTTTCCCGACTGTGGTAAAGATTCACCCAGAACTATCTTACCAACTTCATTACGCCCAGGCCACTCTATGGAGGTCAAGCGCAGACCTATCTGAGGACCTCTAATCTCAAAACCCCGCTCCGGGTCTTCCCCGCTGGACAGGGGAAAATGCTGGAACCCAAAGCAACGTCTATACCAGTCTATGACCCGCGGGGTGGATCCTCGTGGGCAGGCATATGTCACATGGTCTACAGATGTCACATCCTCCGCAGAGACGTCATCACTCTGCAGCAGCTGGAACCCAGGAAGAAATGGCGCTCTGTACCGAGTGCGGTCAATCAACGTGTGGTTCACGTTCCCTATGACAGACTTCACCACACAGTATGAAACCGAGCCATCATCATCGCTGAGCTCTGTAGGCGGCACTAACAGGTGGCAACCTTCCTCAGCCAGTCGGCAGCACAAAACTGGCAAATCTTCCACCTCATAGCTGACATTGCAGGCTGTGTCTGCTGATGGAAGGGGAACTGGCCAATCATAGAGCAGAGACGGTTGGATTGGGGGCTTCTGACTGTTCTCATTCACCATGAGCACCACTCCCCCGTTTCTTAGAGCTACCTGACATGGCGAGGACCCATCCAACCCACGAGCGGCAAACGGACGGAATCTGTATTTGGTCACCAGATTAGTGATGGTCTTTTGGGCGCTGGAGACCTGCAGGGTGATGTGGCTGAGGCGGATCAGCGGGGACAACATGGTACAAAATGTACGGCCTGCAGAGAAAAAAAAATGAGACTGTATGAGATGAACGATCAATGACAGTGGCGGTTTTTATTTTTGGGGGGATGACAAACAAACAATGCACCCACAGAGAACACCTCATCCATTTACAGTCAATTGAACCATCCCCCTGTTGGTTGGTCAATAACTTACCACTGGGGAGAGAACAGAGTTGGGGGGGGGCAAGACAGGAGCGAGTTGGGGGGGGGGGGGGCAAGACACAACAGAGTTGGGGGGGGGCAAGACACAACAGAGTTGGGGGGGGGGCAAGACACAACAGAGTTGGGGGGGGGGGGGCAAGACACAACAGAGTTGGGAACAGAGTTGGGAACGGGACCGGAGAGAACAGAGTTGGGAACGGGAGGGCGAGAGAGAACAGAGTGGGGGGGAGGGCGAGAGAGAACAGAGTGGGGGGGAGGGCGAGAGAGAACAGAGTGGGGGGGAGGGCGAGAGAGAACAGAGTGGGGGGGAGGGCGAGAGAGAACAGAGTGGGGGGGAGGGCGAGAGAGAACAGAGTGGGGGGGAGGGCGAGAGAGAACAGAGTGGGGGGGAGGGCGAGAGAGAACAGAGTGGGGGGGAGGGCGAGAGAGAACAGAGTGGGGGGGAGGGCGAGAGAGAACAGAGTGGGGGGGAGGGCGAGAGAGAACAGAGTGGGGGGGAGGGCGAGAGAGAACAGAGTGGGGGGGAGGGCGAGAGAGAACAGAGTGGGGGGGAGGGCGAGAGAGAACAGAGTGGGGGGGGGGGGCGAGAGAGAACAGAGTGGGGGGGCGGGGAAGGGAGAGAGATAGTTGGGGGAAGAAGAGGGAAGAGAGAGTGAGGGGAGAGAAATAGTTGGGGTAGAGTAGGGAAGGGGGGAAAGGGGGGGGGGGAATAGGTGGCTGTGGAGGGGACTGGGATACAAGGAGGGGGGATGTGGCAGGGACTGGGATACAAGGAGGGGGGGTACAAGGAGGGGGGTACGTGGAGGGAACTGGGGTACAAGGACCAGGGTACGTGGAGGGGAGTGGGATACAAGGACGGGGGGGGAGTGGAATACAAGGACGGGGGGAAGTGGGATACAAGGACGTGGAGGGGAGTGGGATACAAGGACGTGGAGGGGAGTGGGATACAAGGACGTGGAGGGGAGTGGGATACAAGGACGTGGAGGGGAGTGGGATACAAGGACGTGGAGGGGAGTGGGATACAAGGACGTGGAGGGGAGTGGGATACAAGGACGTGGAGGGGAGTGGGATACAAGGACGTGGAGGGGAGTGGGATACAAGGACGTGGAGGGGAGTGGGATACAAGGACGTGGAGGGGAGTGGGATACAAGGACGTGGAGGGGAGTGGGATACAAGGACGTGGAGGGGAGTGGGATACAAGGACGTGGAGGGGAGTGGGATACAAGGACGTGGAGGGGAGTGGGATACAAGGACGTGGAGGGGAGTGGGATACAAGGACGTGGAGGGGAGTGGGATACAAGGACGTGGAGGGGAGTGGGATACAAGGACGTGGAGGGGAGTGGGATACAAGGACGTGGAGGGGAGTGGGATACAAGGACGTGGAGGGGAGTGGGATACAAGGACGTGGAGGGGAGTGGGATACAAGGACGTGGAGGGGAGTGGGATACAAGGACGTGGAGGGGAGTGGGATACAAAGACGTGGAGGGGAGTGGGATACAAGGACGTGGAGGGGAGTGGGATACAAAGACGTGGAGGGGAGTGGGATACAAAGACGTGGAGGGGGACATGGAGGGGGAGTGGGATACAAGGTCGGGGGGACGTGGAGGGGAGTGGGATACAAGGTCGGTGGGGACGTGGATGGGAGTGGGATACAAGGACGGGGAGGACGTGGAGGGGAGTGGGATACAAGGACGGGGGAGGACGTGGAGGGGAGTGGGATACAAGGACGGGGGAGGACGTGGAGGGGAGTGGGATACAAGGACGGGGGAGGACGTGGAGGGGAGTGGGATACAAGGACGGGGGAGGACGTGGAGGGGAGTGGGATACAAGGACGGGGGAGGACGTGGAGGGGAGTGGGATACAAGGACGGGGGAGGACGTGGAGGGGAGTGGGATACAAGGACAGGGGGGACGTGGAGGGGAGTGGGATACAAGGACGGGGGGGACGTGGAGGGGAGTGGGATACAAGGACGGGGGGGACGTGGAGGGGAGTGGGATACAAGGACGGGGGGGGACGTGGAGGGGAGTGGGATACAAGGACGGGGGGGGGGACGTGGAGGGGAGTGGGATACAAGGACGGGGGAGGACGTGGAGGGGAGTGGGATACAAGGACGGGGGGGGCGTGGAGGGGAGTGGGATACAAGGACGGGGGGGGGACGTGGAGGGGAGTGGGATACAAGGACGGGGGGGGGACGTGGAGGGGAGTGGGATACAAGGACGGGGGGGGGACGTGGAGGGGAGTGGGATACAAGGACGGGGGGGGACGTGGAGGGGAGTGGGATACAAGGACGGGGGGGGGGGACGTGGAGGGGAGTGGGATACAAGGACGGGGGGGGGGGACGTGGAGGGGAGTGGGATACAAGGACGGGGGGGGGGGACGTGGAGGGGAGTGGGATACAAGGACGGGGGGGGGACGTGGAGGGGAGTGGGATACAAGGACGGGGGGGGGACGTGGAGGGGAGTGGGATACAAGGACGGGGGGGACGTGGAGGGGAGTGGGATACAAGGACGGGGGGGACATGGAGGGGAGTGGGATACAAGGACGGGGGGGGGGGGACGTGGAGGGGAGTGGGATACAAGGACGGGGGGACGTGGAGGGGAGTGGGATACAAGGACGGGGGGGACATAGAGGGGAGTGGGATACAAGGACGGGGGGGACATAGAGGGGAGTGGGATACAAGGACGGGGGAGGACGTGGAGGGGAGTGGGATACAAGGACGGGGGGGACGTGGAGGGGAGTGGGATACAAGGACGGGGGGGACGTGGAGGGGAGTGGGATACAAGGACGGGGGGGACGTGGAGGGGAGTGGGATACAAGGACGGGGGGGACGTGGAGGGGAGTGGGATACAAGGACGGGGGGGGGGGGACGTGGAGGGGAGTGGGATACAAGGACGGGGGGGGACGTGGAGGGGAGTGGGATACAAGGACGGGGGGGGACGTGGAGGGGAGTGGGATACAAGGACGGGGGGGGACGTGGAGGGGAGTGGGATACAAGGACGGGGGGGACGTGGAGGGGAGTGGGATACAAGGACGGGGGGGGGGAACGTGGAGGGGAGTGGGATACAAGGACGGGGGGGACGTGGATGGGAGTGGGATACAAGGACGGGGGGGGGACGTGGAGGGGACTGGGATACAAGGACAGGGGGACGTGGAGGGGACTGGGATACAAGGACAGGGGGACGTGGAGGGGACTGGGATACAAGGACAGGGGGATGTGGAGGGGACTGGGATACAAGGACAGGGGGATGTGGAGGGGACTGGGATACAAGGACAGGGGGATGTGGAGGGGACTGGGATACAAGGACAGGGGGACGTGGAGGGGACTGGGATACAAGGACAGGGGGACGTGGAGGGGACTGGGATACAAGGACAGGGGGATGTGGAGGGGACTGGGATACAAGGACGGGGGGGGACGTGGAGGGGAGTGGGATACAAGGACGGGGGGGGGACGTGGAGGGGAGTGGGATACAAGGACGGGGGGGACGTGGAGGGGAGTGGGATACAAGGACGGGGGGGACATGGAGGGGAGTGGGATACAAGGACGGGGGGGGGGGACGTGGAGGGGAGTGGGATACAAGGACGGGGGGGGGGGGACGTGGAGGGGAGTGGGATACAAGGACGGGGGGACGTGGAGGGGAGTGGGATACAAGGATGGGGGGGGACGTGGAGGGGAGTGGGATACAAGGACGGGGGGGACATAGAGGGGAGTGGGATACAAGGACGGGGGAGGACGTGGAGGGGAGTGGGATACAAGGACGGGGGGGATGTGGAGGGGAGTGGGATACAAGGACGGGGGGGACGTGGAGGGGAGTGGGATACAAGGACGGGGGGGACGTGGAGGGGAGTGGGATACAAGGACGGGGGGGACGTGGAGGGGAGTGGGATACAAGGACGGGGGGGGGGGGACGTGGAGGGGAGTGGGATACAAGGACGGGGGGGACGTGGAGGGGAGTGGGATACAAGGACGGGGGGGACGTGGAGGGGAGTGGGATACAAGGACGGGGGGGGACGTGGAGGGGAGTGGGATACAAGGACGGGGGGGACGTGGAGGGGAGTGGGATACAAGGACGGGGGGGGGGGACGTGGATGGGAGTGGGATACAAGGACGGGGGGGACGTGGATGGGAGTGGGATACAAGGACGGGGGGGGGACGTGGAGGGGACTGGGATACAAGGACAGGGGGACGTGGAGGGGACTGGGATACAAGGACAGGGGGATGTGGAGGGGACTGGGATACAAGGACAGGGGGATGTGGAGGGGACTGGGATACAAGGACAGGGGGACGTGGAGGGGACTGGGATACAAGGACAGGGGGACGTGGAGGGGACTGGGATACAAGGACAGGGGGACGTGGAGGGGACTGGGATACAAGGACAGGGGGGACGTGGAGGGGACTGGGATACAAGGACGGGGGGGACGTGGAGGGGACTGGGATACAAGGACGGGGGGGACGTGGAGGGGACTGGGATACAAGGACAGGGGGACGTGGAGGGGACTGGGATACAAGGACAGGGGGACGTGGAGGGGACTGGGATACAAGGACGGGGGGGACGTGGAGGGGACTGGGATACAAGGACAGGGGGACGTGGAGGGGACTGGGATACAAGGACAGGGGGACGTGGAGGGGACTGGGATACAAGGACAGGGGGACGTGGAGGGGACTGGGATACAAGGACAGGGGGACGTGGAGGGGACTGGGATACAAGGACAGGGGGACGTGGAGGGGACTGGGATTCAAGGACAGGGGGACGTGGAGGGGACTGGGATACAAGGACAGGGGGATGTGGAGGGGACTGGGATACAAGGACAGGGGGATGTGGAGGGGACTGGGATACAAGGACGGGGGGGGACGTGGAGGGGAGTGGGATACAAGGACGGGGGGGGGGGACGTGGAGGGGAGTGGGATACAAGGACGGGGGAGGACGTGGAGGGGAGTGGGATACAAGGACGGGGGGGGGGGGGGGACGTGGAGGGGAGTGGGATACAAGGACGGGGGAGGACGTGGAGGGGAGTGGGATACAAGGACAGGGGGGGGGGGGACGTGGAGGGGAGTGGGATACAAGGACGGGGGGACGTGGAGGGGACTGGGATACAAGGACAGGGGGACGTGGAGGGGTTAGTAGTTAGAGTTACCACCTCATCCCTCTGATCTGAACACAGATGAATTTCTCGGGTTCTGTGGGTCATTAAGGTGGTAATTAAACTCTTATCTGCATTATATCATCCTCAGATGTCGGGTGATTGGTGGGGTGTAAAGGGGCGGGGTGGCACCTCTAGGGGGCGATCATTTCATTGATCAGCTCGGATCTCTCACCTTGCCGGTCACTTGAGGTCATGTGAGAGGAAACTCATTGATACAAAGTAACTCTTCAGTCTGGGATGTACCATTCTTGTGCGGGGGGGGGGGGGGGTCTGCTCAGCTCTCTCCGTCTCTGTCCCCGCCCTAATCATTAATATTAATAATGAATCAATCTCTTGTCCCTGAGATAATTATAGGGGTGCACGGGGACCCTCTCAGAGATGAGATGACTTTAGCTGCTGGGTGGGGAATCTTGCATTCACCCCTCCATCCTGTAATGAGGAGGTGGGGGAGGGGAGGCCGCCTTGCACGTGTGCAGTAGTGGAATGATGACGTTGTGTGTGAGCCCCTGGTGTGCTTTTCTTGTCTTCTGACACTCTCTATTGTTAGAATGGTCATTTTGTGTATATATATATATATCATTTTTTATTTTTTTTGTAACACTTTATTAACTAGTTGAAGACTGCCACTTTTTTGTATAGATGTAAAAATCTGTATTTTTTGCAAGAAAATGAATCAGAACCCCCAAATATTATATATATTCTTTGCACCATTTATTCTGAATGTGCGATGCGTTTTGCTGCACAGAACACAGACGTGCCATATAATTACCTCCACCGTCACCCGTAACTTTACTGGTATAGTGCGGCCCGCTGTGCTGGATTACACACATATATATATATATATATATATACACACAGTATGTGACAAAAGTAAGTACACCCCTCTGTCACATTCATGTAAATCTTTTCTTCTCTCTTTTCATGTGACAACACTGAAGAAATGACACTTGTCTACAATGTAAAGTAGTGAGTGTACAGCTTGTATAACGGTGTAAATTTCCTGTCCCCTCAAAATAACTCAACACACAGCCATTAATGTCTAAACCGCCGTCAACAAAAGTCAGTACACCCCTAAGTGAAAATGTCCAAATTGGGCCCAATTAGCCATTTTCCCTCCCCCCGGTGTCATGTGACTCGTTAGTGTTACAAGGTCTCAGGTGTGAATGGGGAGCAGGTGTGTTTAAATTTGGTGTTATCGCTCTCACTCTCTCATACTGGTCACTGGAAGTACAACATGGCACCTCATGGCAAAGAACTCTCTGAGGATCTGAAGATAAGAATTGTTGCTCTACATAAAGATGGTCTAGGCTATAAGAAGATTGCCAAGACCCTGAAACTGATCTGCAGCACGGTGGCCAAGACCATACAGCGGTATAACAGGACAGGTTCCCCTCAGAACAGGCCTCGCCATGGTCCACCAAAGAAGTTGAGGTCACGTGCTCAGCGTCATATCCAGAGGTTGTCTTTGGGAAATAGACGTATGAGTGCTGCCAGCATTGCTGCAGAGGTTGTAGGGGTGGGGGGTCAGCCTGTCAGTGCTCAGACCATACGCCGCACACTGCATCAAATTGGTCTGCATGGCTGTCATCCCAGAAGGAAGCCTCTTCTAAAGATGATGCACAAGAAAGACCACAAACAGTTTGCTGAAGACAAGCAGACTAAGGAGATGGATTACTGGAACCATGTCCTGTGGTCTGATGAGACCAAGATAAAGGTATTTGGTGTCAGATGGTGTCAGGCGTGTGTGGGGGCAACCAGGTGAGGAGGACAAAGACAAGTGTGTCTTGTCTACAGTCAGGCATGGTGGGGGGGTGTCATGGTCTGGGGGCTGCATGAGTGCTGCCGGCACTGGGGGGCTACAGATCATTGAGGGGACCATGAATGCCAACATGTACTGTGACATACTGAAGCAGAGCATGACCCCCTCCCTTCAGAGACTGGACCGCAGGGCAGTATTCCAACATGATAACCACCCCAAACACACCTCCAACACCACCACTGCCTTGCTAAAGAAGCTGAGGGTAAAGGGGATGGACTGGCCAAGCATGTCTCCAGACCTAAACCCTATTGATCATCTGTGGGGGATCCTCAAACGGAAGGTGGAGGAGGGGAAGGTCTCCAACATCCACCAGCTCTGTGATGTCATCATGGAGGAGGGGAAGAGGACTCCAGTGACGACCTGTGAAGCTCTGCTGACCTCCATGCCCAAGAGGGTGAAGGCAGTGCTGGAAAATAATGGCGGCCACACAAAATATTGACACTTTGGGCCCAATTTGGACATTTTCACTTAGGGCTGTACTTTTGCTGCCAGCGGTTTAGACATTAACCACTTGCTGTCTTTCTCACTCAGATACTCTGCGGCCGGTCGGCTCTTCTGTGTGAATTTCCGTTCCTGTATGGCGCGGTTGTAGGCGGGTGGATTCGATGTTCGCCCGCGGCCTGCGATCGTCTATTAGGCCGGGTTCACACTGCTGCAGTGATGAGAATCGGATGTGATTCGCACCGCACTGCGGGGCAAATCACATCCGATCTCTGTGTGATGCGAGTTCAGCCATACAGATAGTATACAGATAGTATACAGATAGTATACAGATAGTATGGCTGAATTCGCATCGCATCCGGCTGAAACTCGCACAGGACCCTTTTTTTTTCGTTCCGCAGCAGAATCGGATCTCATGGGTGTTCACACCACGCGATCCGATTCCTGTCCGAGTTTGCAGATCGCACTGCGATATGCGGACTGATCTGTCATTAACGTTTCACTGACACTCCCAGCAGTTCGCATAGCGCAGTGTGACCTGCCGCCGGGAGGTGTGTGATGCGGGAACCCGCCGCGGATTCGCAGCGTTCCCGCATCGCTGCAATGTGAACCCAGCCTTACAGAAGCAGAACGGGGATCTGTATTTGTAAATAAGGCGATTTTCCCCATCCTGACGGGATCGGGAACAGTGATCTCTGTCATGTCCCTGGCAGCCCATCCCCCCACAGATAGAATTGTGGAATACGGATGATAAATATAATGATATTCTCTCGATATTCTGTAACTTATACTGATGAGAAGAGTCCCAAAAAAAGTCCCTTTCAGTTCTTGTGTAACAACTAAAAAAATTGATTAAATTATAAAAGAGCATAAGATCACAAGACCGATATAAAGATACAAAGTGTAGAGATGTGAGTGATGTATTGGTGAAGATCGGATCTGTCTGTGTATGAGGTGAAGTGTAGAGATGTGAGTGATGTATTGGGGAAGATCGGATCTGTCTGTGTATGGGGTGAAGTGTAGAGATGTGAGTGATGTATTGGTGAAGATCGGATCTGTCTGTGTATGAGGTGAAGTGTAGAGATATGAGTGATGTATTGGTGAAGATCGGATCTGTCTGTGTATGAGGTGAAGTGTAGAGATGTGAGTGATGTATTGGTGAAGATCGGATCTGTCTGTGTATGGGGTGAAGTGTAGAGATGTGAGTGATGTATTGGGGAAGATCGGATCTGTCTGTGTATGGGGTGAAGTGTAGAGATGTGAGTGATGTATTGGTGAAGATCGGATCTGTCTGTGTATGGTGTGAAGTGTAGAGATGTGAGTGATGTATTGGGGAAGATCGGATCTGTCTGTGTATGGGGTGAAGTGTAGAGGTGTGAGTGATGTATTGGTGAAGATCGGATCTGTCTGTGTATGGGGTGAAGTGTAGAGATGTGAGTGATGTATTGGAGAAGATCGGATCTGTCTGTGTATGAGGTGAAGTGTAGAGATATGAGTGATGTATTGGTGAAGATCGGATCTGTCTGTGTATGAGGTGAAGTGTAGAGATGTGAGTGATGTATTGGTGAAGATCGGATCTGTCTGTGTATGGGGTGAAGTGTAGAGATGTGAGTGATGTATTGGGGAAGATCGGATCTGTCTGTGTATGGGGTGAAGTGTAGAGATGTGAGTGATGTATTGGTGAAGATCGGATCTGTCTGTGTATGAGGTGAAGTGTAGAGATATGAGTGATGTATTGGTGAAGATCGGATCTGTCTGTGTATGAGGTGAAGTGTAGAGATGTGAGTGATGTATTGGTGAAGATCGGATCTGTCTGTGTATGAGGTGAAGTGTAGAGATGTGAGTGATGTATTGGTGAAGATCGGATCTGTCTGTGTATGGGGTGAAGTGTAGAGATGTGAGTGATGTATTGGAGAAGATCGGATCTGTCTGTGTATGAGGTGAAGTGTAGAGATGTGAGTGATGTATTGGTGAAGATCGGATCTGTCTGTGTATGGGGTGAAGTGTAGAGATGTGAGTGATGTATTGGTGAAGATCGGATCTGTCTGTGTATGGGGTGAAGTGTAGGGATGTGAGTGATGTATTGGAGAAGATCGGATCTGTCTGTGTATGGGGTGAAGTGTAGAGATGTGAGTGATGTATTGGAGAAGATCGGATCTGTCTGTGTATGGGGTGAAGTGTAGAGATGTGAGTGATGTATTGGAGAAGATCGGATCTGTCTGTGTATGGGGTGAAGTGTAGAGGTGTGAGTGATGTATTGGAGAAGATCGGATCTGTCTGTGTATGGTGTGAAGTGTAGAGATGTGAGCGATGTATTGGTGAAGATCGGATCTGTCTGTGTATGAGGTGAAGTGTAGAGATGTGAGTGATGTATTGGAGAAGATCGGATCTGTCTGTGTATGGGGTGAAGTGTAGAGGTGTGAGTGATGTATTGGAGAAGATCGGATCTGTCTGTGTATGGTGTGAAGTGTAGAGATGTGAGCGATGTATTGGTGAAGATCGGATCTGTCTGTGTATGAGGTGAAGTGTAGAGATGTGAGTGATGTATTGGAGAAGATCGGATCTGTCTGTGTATGGGGTGAAGTGTAGAGATGTGAGTGATGTATTGGAGAAGATCGGATCTGTCTGTGTATGGGGTGAAGTGTAGAGATGTGAGTGATGTATTGGAGAAGATCGGATCTGTCTGTGTATGGGGTGAAGTGTAGAGATGTGAGTGATGTATTGGTGAAGATCGGATCTGTCTGTGTATGGGGTGAAGTGTAGAGATGTGAGTGATGTATTGGAGAAGATCGGATCTGTCTGTGTATGGGGTGAAGTGTAGAGATGTGAGCGATGTATTGGTGAAGATCGGATCTGTCTGTGTATGAGGTGAAGTGTAGAGATGTGAGTGATGTATTGGTGAAGATCGGATCTGTCTGTGTATGGGGTGAAGTGTAGAGATGTGAGTGATGTATTGGTGAAGATCGGATCTGTCTGTGTATGGGGTGAAGTGTAGAGATGTGAGTGATGTATTGGGGAAGATCGGATCTGTCTGTGTATGGGGTGAAGTGTAGAGATGTGAGTGATGTATTGGTGAAGATCGGATCTGTCTGTGTATGGGGTGAAGTGTAGAGATGTGAGTGATGTATTGGTGAAGATCGGATCTGTCTGTGTATGGGGTGAAGTGTAGAGATGTGAGTGATGTATTGGAGAAGATCGGATCTGTCTGTGTATGAGGTGAAGTGTAGAGATGTGAGTGATGTATTGGTGAAGATCGGATCTGTCTGTGTATGGGGTGAAGTGTAGAGGTGTGAGTGATGTATTGGTGAAGATCGGATCTGTCTGTGTATGGGGTGAAGTGTAGAGATGTGAGTGATGTATTGGTGAAGATCGGATCTGTCTGTGTATGAGGTGAAGTGTAGAGATGTGAGTGATGTATTGGTGAAGATCGGATCTGTCTGTGTATGAGGTGAAGTGTAGAGATGTGAGTGATGTATTGGTGAAGATCAGATCTGTCTGTGTATGGGGTGAAGTGTAGAGATGTGAGCGATGTATTGGTGAAGATCGGATCTGTCTGTGTATGGGGTGAAGTGTAGAGATGTGAGTGATGTATTGGTGAAGATCGGATCTGTCTGTGTATGGGGCGAAGTGTAGAGATGTGAGCGATGTATTGGTGAAGATCGGATCTGTCTGTGTATGGGGCGAAGCTTCCCGTGTCTCCCAGTCTGACCAGCAAAGCTTTTCACTCCTAATATTCTGACCCCAACATTCCCCTCAGATGAGCCGTTTGTAGTCCCCCAATTATCTCAGTCTTTACTGGGTGTCAGAAGACGGCTGGGCCAGCAAGTGGTTAGATCAGATAATTATTTATTTCTTATGATCACCAGCGCCACCTAGGGGCCCTAATGCAGTATTTCCATGAATCACTCTGCTCTTCATGAATGAATAACATTCGACCTGGAGGGGAAATAGTCTAATAACCTTTGTTTTTGCACAGAACGAATGTACATGCAGCGGGACTTTGTAACTACAAACAATAATAAACTCTCCTAAACCTCAGAATGAAGGGGTATTGTTATTATGGGTAATGAGGATTCCACCATTGATTTGGGGTGCTTTGTGTCTCTGGGGTCCGGAAGGGGGCGTGTCTCTGGGGATCAGAAGGGGGTGTATCTCTGGGGTCCAGAAAGGTGTGTGTCTCTGGGGTCCGGAAGGGGGTGTGTCTCTGTGGTCCGGAAGGGGGTGTGTCTCTGGAGTCCAGAAGGGGGTGTGTCTTTGGGGTCCAGAAGGGGGTGTGTCTCTGTGGTCCGGAAGGGGACATGTCTCTGGAGTCCGGAAGGGGGTGTGTCTCTGGAGTCCGGAAGGGGGTGTGTCTCTGGAGTCCAGAAGGGGGTGTGTCTTTGGGGTCCAGAAGGGGGTGTGTCTCTGTGGTCCGGAAGGGGACATGTCTCTGGAGTCCGGAAGGGGGTGTGTCTCTGGGGTCCAGAAGGGGGTGTGTCTCTGTGGTCCGGAAGGGGACATGTCTCTAGAGTCCGGAAGGGGGTGTGTCTCTGTGGTCCGGAAGGGGGTGTGTCTCTGTGGTCCGGAAGGGGACATGTCTCTGGAGTCCGGAAGGGGGTGTGTCTCTGGAGTCCAGAAGGGGGCGTGTCTCTGGGGTCCAGAAGGGGTGTGTCTCTGTGGTCCGGAAGGGGGTGTGTCTCTGGGGTCCAGAAGGGGGCGTGTCTCTGGGGTCCAGAAAGGTGTGTGTCTCTGGGGTCCAGAAGGGGGCTTTTCTCTGGGGTCCGGAAGGGGCGTGTCTCTGCGGTCCAGAAGGGGGCGTGTCTCTGGGGTCCAGAATGGGGCGTGTCTCTGGGGTCCGGAAGGGGGCGTGTCTCTGGGGTCCGGAAGGGGGCGTGTCTCTGGGGTCCGGAAGGGGGCGTGTCTCTTGGGTCCAGAAGGGGGGCTTTTCTCTGGGGTCCGGAAGGGAGCATGTCTCTGGGGTCCGGAAGGGGCGTGTCTCTGCGGTCCAGAAGGGGGTGTGTCTCTGGGGTCCGGAAGGGGTCATGTCTCTGGGGTCCAGAAGGGGGCTTTTCTCTGGGGTCCGGAAGGGGGCGTGTCTCTGGGGTCCGGAAGGGGGCGTGTCTCTGGGGTCCGGAAGGGAGCATGTCTCTGGGGTCCAGAAGGGGGCATGTCTCTGGGGTCCAGAAGGGGGTGTGTCTCTGGGGTCCGTAAGGCCGTAAGGGGGCGTGTCCCGTGCCTATATAGACATTTATTGGTCTCATACAACACAGGGAGGGATGTGATTTTGGGAACGGTCCTTATAGAGGAAATATAAATCTTTTTATGAAGACGAATCTCTGAAAAGTAAGAAGAACTCGGGAGGAATTCACTAAAACTGGAGCAGAGAGAATCCGGAGCCGCTGTGGATGCCGACCAATCAGCTTCCATCTCCAGTGTGTTCAGTTAAGCTTTGACAATGAAGGATGGAAGCTGATTGGCCGCCATTCACAGCGGCTCTATTTTTGATTAAATTCTCTTATGACACATCGGGGGTGAGGCGGGTTCATTTGGGGGGGAGGGGGGGGTCTTGTTTTTTTTGTGTTTTCATTGCATTGTGGAGCAAAGAGCAGCGATAACCTCGGCAAATATTTGTCACCACCGCGTCCAAAATTCACCGGCCGCTGGATAATAATCTGCACAGGCCCCGCCCACTGCCTGGGAAACCCCGCCCCCAAATGTTCTGTGCTGAGAAGAGCAAAATATCAGATTTAATATTCCTGATTTCATTATTACAGCCGCCCCGGCGCCCTATTATTCCTCTTCTCCGAGTTATTACATGTGAGATCCCTATGAGATCACAGCTACCCCCCGACCATGACTTCCTCTCCAGAAGAACGGCACCATCTTTGTTCAAGCATCATCCAGGGTCACAACCTACTTCCTAGATTGAGATCCTTGAAATGCCCCCTCCTCCTACAAAGTTACAATGTACAGTCTGATCACTGGGGGAGGGGAGACTGAGGAAATGACTCCTCCCCCTTCTACAAAGTTACAATGTACAGTCTGATCACTGGGGGAGGGGAGACTGAGGAAATGACTCCTCCCCCTTCTCCTACAAAGTTACAATATACAGTCTGATCACTGGGGGAGGGGAGACTGAGGAAATGACTCCTCCCCCTTCTCCTACAAAGTTACAATATACAGTCTGATCACTGGGGGAGGGGAGACTGAGGAAATGACTCCTCCCCCTTCTACAAAGTTACAATATACAGTCTGATCACTGGGGGAGGGGAGACTGAGGAAATGCCACCCCCTCCTGCAGCAGATTGATGACATCATCTCAGACTAGGCACAGTCACTGGTTGGAGCTCAGGGACAGGATTTTAATGATAAGAGGCGGAGCTTTGTGAATAATGATACTATTGCTGTATATTGTGACTTGTCAGGATCCTTTGTGGAATGAATTCCTCTGATATGGGGGTGCGCTTCTCACCGACCTCACAGGAGAACCAATCATCCAAATCAAGAATAAGCCCCATTTCTTTTATTTTACATACTCTGCATTCATTTCAGGACTGGGAGGAGTACTGAGGCCGGGGGTGGGGGGGCTGGGATCTTGTCAGGACTCTATGTACGGCTCCCTGCTGGCCCCCCCCACCAACCATGATCTTCCCCCTGCTGGCCCCTCCCACCAACCATGATCTGCCCCCTGCCGGCCCCTCCCACCAGCCATGATCTGCCCCCATTGCATAGAGAAGCGCAGAGACCCGGTGATGACATCATTAGATCTTTAATACGTTATGTAATGGTAAAAGTATCGATTTTATTTAATGATGTCATTGGCATGTTGATGGGGGAAGGGGAATCCAGGGAAAATATAATATATATATTATACTTCATTCTGAAGGCGATTCCATTCGTGTCACATGAAAAATATTTGTCTGTCTTTCAATTAGACATTTCACTGGACCCCAATCTGCCCCTCCCCCCACATACACACCCCCCAGGGAGGAGCAGAGGGAAAAGTCCCAAAAACATTCCATCTGTAGACCTTGTACAGAGGATCTGCTGGAGGGAGGACCACAGGAGGGTGAGCGGGGGGAGGGTGGGCAGCTGGAGGTACAAGGACACTCTGCAGGGGAACGGGGACATCATATCGGATTCTCATTCACCTTCAACACCCGCTGACTGACCCCCTGATATCCCCTCATTGGGGCAATTTACTAAAGTGAGTTTGGAAGAGCCGAGATAAATCATTGGGGTAAGTCTGACGACATACAGAAAGTGCAAGAAGTCCTATGTGTACTATGTCCGCAGTCTCTGACCATCTCCTGTACTATGTCCGCAGTCTCTGATCATCTCCTGTACTATGTCTGCAGTCTCTGATCATCTCCTGTACTATATCTGCAGTCTCTGATCATCTCCTGTACTATGTCCGCAGTCTCTGACCATCTCCTGTACTTTGTCTACAGTCTCTGATCATCTCCTGTACTATGTCTGCAGTCTCTGATCATCTCCTGTACTATGTCCGCAGTCTCTGACCATCTCCTGTACTTTGTCTACAGTCTCTGATCATCTCCTGTACTATATCTGCAGTCTCTGATCATCTCCTGTACTATGTCCGGAGTCTCTGATCATCTCCTGTACTATGTCTGCAGTCTCTGATCATCTCCTGTACTATGTCTGCAGTCTCTGATCATCTCCTGTATCATGTCTGCAGTCTCTGATCATCTCCTGTATCATGTCTGCAGTCTCTGATCATCTCCTGTACTATGTCTGCAGTCTCTGATCATCTCCTGTACTATGTCTGCAGTCTCTGATCATCTCCTGTCCTATGTCTGCAGTCTCTGATCATCTCTTGTACTATGTCTGCAGTCTCTGATCATCTCCTGTACTATGTCTGCAGTCTCTGATCATCTACTGTACTATGTCCGGAGTCTCTGATCATCTCCTGTACTATATCTGCAGTCTCTGATCATCTACTGTACTATGTCCGGAGTCGCTGATCATCTCCTGTACTATGTCTGCAGTCTCTGATCATCTCCTGTATTATGTCCGCAGTCTCTGATCATCTCCTGTACTATGTCTGCAGTCTCTGATCATCTCCTGTACTATGTCTGCAGTCTCTGATCATCTCCTGTACTATGTCTGCAGTCTCTGATCATCTTCTGTACTATGTCTGCAGTCTCTGATCATCTCCTGTATCATGTCTGCAGTCTCTGATCATCTCCTGTACCATGTCTGCAGTCTCTGATCGTCTCCTGTACTATGTCTGCAGTCTCTGATCATCTCCTGTACTATGTCTGCAGTCTCTGATCATCTCCTGTATCATGTCTGCAGTCTCTGATCATCTCCTGTACTATGTCTGCAGTCTCTGATCATCTCCTGTACTATGTCTGCAGTCTCTGATCATCTCCTGTATTATGTCTGCAGTCTCTGATCATCTCCTGTCTATGTCTGCAGTCTCTGATCATCTCTTGTACTATGTCTGCAGTCTCTGATCATCTCCTGTACTATGTCTGCAGTCTCTGATCATCTCCTGTACTATGTCTGCAGTCTCTGATCATCTCCTGTACTATGTCTGCAGTCTCTGATCATCTCCTGTACTATGTCTGCAGTCTCTGATCATCTCCTGTATCATGTCTGCAGTCTCTGATCATCTCCTGTACTATGTCTGCAGTCTCTGATCATCTCCTGTATCATGTCTGCAGCCTCTGATCATCTCCTGTATCATGTCTGCAGTCTCTGATCATCTCCTGTACTATGTCTGCAGTCTCTGATCATCTCCTGTACTATGTCTGCAGTCTCTGATCATCTCCTGTACTATGTCCGCAGTCTCTGACCATCTCCTGTACTATGTCCACAGTCTCTGATCATCTCCTGTATTATGTCTGCAGTCTCTGATCATCTCCTGTACTATGTCTGCAGTCTCTGATCATCTCCTGTACTATGTCTGCAGTCTCTGATCATCTCCTGTACTATGTCTGCAGTCTCTGATCATCTCCTGTACTATGTCTGCAGTCTCTGATCATCTCCTGTACTATGTCCGCAGTCTCTGATCATCTCCTGTACTATGTCTGCAGTCTCTGACTTCTTTCTGTAGCATTACATTCACTAATTATTATATGTAGCTCTCCGGTGATGTCACTTGAGGCCCCCAATACCAAGAGATTTGACCTCCATTGGTGTAAAACGAATGATAACAACTTTTGAAGCAATGAATTGTGAATGCGACATGTTAAACCAAAACCCCGCCCACCAAGCTTTTATCTGGGAAATCTCCTCATCTCATATACAAGTATTCAGAATTATATAGAGATATTTAAGATCTGTATTCAGAGTATCAGTATCAGTGTTCATTTCCTGCACCTGTATAAACTATGCGCATGTACCTCATATTTAACATATGTAATATATTTTGTCATATGTTACAATTATCTCAAATGTTTAAAGTATTTACTAAATATTTTGATCGCAAAACTTTTGAGAAAAGAAGAAAAGATTTGGATATATATAATATCTGTTGTGGCCCCCAACGAATCCCCATTCCCCGCTCAGGACTAAGGACGAAACGCGTCTGCCAGAAAAACACAATAATTAAATAGAGAACAAAATCCTTTCTATAGTCTGCAATGGACTCAGCTACGCTCTATACCAGGCATGTCCAAAGTCCGGCCCGCGGGCCAGTTTTAATACGGCCCCACTGGTCATTTGGATATTTATCTCTTTTGTGTCCCCCACAAATCCACAAGCACTGCTCAGGACTAAGGACGAGCTCAGACGTGTTCACAACTCCACGTGCCCGAGCCCCCCAGGAAGCTGACAGCGCGTGGCATCAATCACAGGCACTGAGACATTTCCAGATCTCTGCGGCTGTGGACCAGGAATGTCTCAGTGCCTGTGATTGATGTCGCGCGCTGTCAGCTTCCCGGTGGGCTCGGGCACGTGGAGTTGTGAACACGCCCGAGCTCGTCCTTAGTCCTGAGCAGTGCTTGTGGCTTTAAAACTGGCCCGCGGGCCGCACTTTGGACATGCCTGGTATAGATACATAATGGGCACATCAGGTGTACAGACCCGGGAACTCAGCACAGGGATGGTGGGAACCCCTCATAATGGGCACAGCGGGTGTACAGACCCGGGAACTCAGCACAGGGATGGTGGGAACCCCTTATAATGGGCACAGCGGGTGTACAGACCCGGGCACTCAGCACATGGATGGTGGGAACCCCTCATAATGGGCACAGCGGGTGTACAGACCCGGGAACTCAGCACAAGGATGGTGGGAACCCCTCATAATGGGCACAGCGGGTGTACAGACCCGGGAACTCAGCACAGGGATGGTGGGAACCCCTCATAATGGGCACAGTGGGTGTACAGACCCGGGAACTCAGCACAGGGATGGTGGGAACCCCTCATAATGGGCACAGCGGGTGTACAGACCCGGGAACTCAGCACAGGGATGGTGGGAACCCCTCATAATGGGCACAGCGGGTGTACAGACCCGGGAACTCGGCACAGGGATGGTGGGAACCCCTCATAATGGGCACAGCGGGTGTACAGACCCGGGAACTCAGCACAGGGATGGTGGTGGGAACCCCTCATAATGGGCACAGCGGGGGTACAGACCCGGGAACTCAGCACAGGGATGGTGGGAACCCCTCATAATGGGCACAGCGGGTGTACAGACCCGGGAACTCAGCACAGGGATGGTGGTGGGAACCCCACATAATGGGCACAGCGGGTGTACAGACCCGGGAACTCAGCACAGGGATGGTGGGAACCCCTCATAATGGGCACAGCGGGTGTACAGACCCGGGAACTCAGCACAGGGATGGTGAGAACCCCTCATAATGGGCACAGCGGGTGTACAGACCCGGGAACTCAGCACAGGGATGGTGGGAACCCCTCATAATGGGCACAGCGGGTGTACAGACCCGGGAACTCAGCACAGGGATGGTGGTGGGAACCCCTCATAATGGGCACAGCGGGTGTACAGACCCGGGAACTCAGCACAGGGATGGTGGTGGGAACCCCTCATAATGGGCACAGCGGGTGTACAGACCCGGGAACTCAGCACAGGGATGGTGAGAACCCCTCATAATGGGCACAGCGGGTGTACAGACCCAGGAACTCAGCACAGGGATGGTGAGAACCCCTCATAATGGGCACAGCGGGTGTACAGACCCGGGAACTCAGCACAGGGATGGTGGTGGGAACCCCTCATAATGGGCACAGCGGGGGTACAGACCCGGGAACTCAGCACAGGGATGGTGAGAACCCCTCATAATGGGCACAGCGGGTGTACAGACCCGGGAACTCAGCACAGGGATGGTGGGAACCCCTCATAATGGGCACAGCGGGTGTACAGACCCGGGAACTCAGCACAGGGATGGTGGGAACCCCTCATAATGGGCACAGCGGGTGTACAGACCCGGGAACTCAGCACAGGGATAGTGGGAACCCTCATAATGGGCACAGCGGGTGTACAGACCCGGGAACTCAGCACAGGGATGGTGGGAACCCCTCATAATTGGCACAGCGAGTGTACAGACCCGGGAACACAGCACAGGGATAGTGGGAACCCTCATAATGGGCACAGCGGGTGTACAGACCCGGGAACTCAGCACAGGGATGGTGGGAACCCCTCATAATGGGCACAGCGGGTGTACAGACCTGGGAACTCAGCACAGGGATGGTGGGAACCCCTCATAATGGGCACAGCGGGTGTACAGACCCGGGAACTCAGCACAGGGATGGTGGGAACCCCTCATAATGGGCACAGCGGGGGTACAGACCCGGGAACTCAGCACAGGGATGATGGGAACCCCTCATAATGGGCACAGTGGGTGTACAGACCCGGGAACTCAGCACAGGGATGGTGGGGACCCCTCATAATGGGCACAGCGGGGGTACAGACCCGGGAACTCAGCACAGGGATGGTGGGAACCCCTCTGATGCTTTGAAGGACTAACGACAATGTTCTCTTTGTGGTGACCGAATTGCATTTTCTTTGCAGACATGGAGGGATCGTCTCTTTTTCTCATCACCCTTCTGGGTCTCTCAGGTTTGGTTTCCTCAGCAGATAATCAGACGACAATCTGTAAGCCGGCTCCTCTGTGGACCATCGGGAGTGAAGTGCCCATGCTACTCTCGTACGGACAGGTCACTGTGGTCGCTCTCCTACAGGCCAGTTGTGGCTTCTGCCTCGTACAGGCTGCAAAGTAAGTCACTCTCTCATAAGAGGAGCAGGGGAGGGGGGATGGTAGGGATTTGTGCTGGGAAAGATAATTAGGAGGGGTTTGTCCTAAGAGTATGGGTTTAGAGGGAATTGTGCCAGGAGGGTGGATTGGGGGAGGGGGGGATTTGTACTAGGAGGGGGAATTGGGGGGGTCGATTTTCACTGGGAGGGGGATTTAGGAGGGGGAAGTTATGGAGATAGGGGTGGGAGTTTGAGGGGATTTGCACAAGGAGGGGGTTTGAGGGGATTTGTGCTAGGAGGGGAATGGGGGGGGTTGATTTGCACTGGCAGGGGGATTTAGGAGGGGGAAGTTATGGAGATAGGGGTGGGAATTTGAGGGGATTTGCACTATGAGGGGGGTTTGAGGGGATTTGTGCTAGGAGAGGGAATTTTAGGAGATTTGTGCTAGCAGGGGAATGGGGGGGTTGATTTGCACTGGGAGGGGGAAGTTATGGAGATAGGAGGGGGGTTTGATGAGATTTGTGCTAGGAGGGGGATTGGGGGAGGGATATATTTGTACTAGGAGGGGGATGGGGGGATATTTGTACTAGGAAGGGGATTTGTACTAGGGGAGATTGTGGGAGAGGATGTGTACTAGGAGTAGGAATTTGTGGGAAAGGTGAAGCTAAAAGTGGGGACTTGGGGGGAATATTTATACTGGGAGGGAGATTTGTACTAGGAGGGGGGGGGGAATTTTGTACTAGGAAGGAGATTTGTACTAGGAGGGATTGGGGGAGAGGATGTGTACTAGGAGTAGGGATTTGTGGGGAAGGTGAAGCTAGAAGTGGGGACTGAATTTGTACTTGGAGTGGGGATTTGGTGGGGGGGGGGGGATTTATGTTATGAGTGGGGACTTGGGGGAGGATTTATGCTAGGAGGGTTAATTTGGGGGAGGGTTTACCCCAGGAAGGGAGATTTTGGGGGAAAATGTATCCTAGGATTTGGAAGGAAAGAGGATGTGTGCTAGGAGGAGTGATTTGTGAGGAATTGGGGGGGGGGGGGGGTTGGAGGTGGAAGGTGGGATTGTGAGGCAAAAATATGTGCTGGGAGGGGAATTTGAACTGTGAAAATTGAGCATTTTTGGGGAGGACTTGCAGAAGGAATTGTTTCTTTGGGGTGACCGTGGTTGATTAGTGCTGTTTTTTTTGGGGGGGGGGGGTCTTCAGCTTTCTGTTTATAGGCTCCTGAGATGTAAATTCTGTTCTATTTTGTATGAATTTGAATGGCCGGTACCTGCGGATAAGGAATGTTGTCCAGCAAACAATTTATGACTACCATCTGTTATATTGAAGGCAAGAAAGTGGATCCTGAAGAAGGTCTTTTTCTCAGCGAAACGCGTTGATCCATCCGTCTTCTTTCACATATTTAGTTATACATGTACTCCTTTTGACTGGATGGTAGCTGATAATACATGATTTGAATGTAATAATAAATTTGTACTTTTTTTTAAATTACTTTTCTTTTTCTTCCACCTTTTGGTATAGTTTTGGCCCAGTGGGATTTTTCCATGAAGCATTTTGATACTTGTGCTAATGTTCAATCTATGTTTTCGCTACAGAAAAAAAACCCCCAAAAAACTCTCAGACTTATCTTGGCGCACGCACAATATAATGCCCAATATTGTGATAAAACATAGAAGTGGAGGTCGTGTAGAGTAAGTAGATACCAAACACGCCCCACATTGTCCATAGGAGACGCTTTAAAAGCATTTACAGGTCATTCGTTTAAAGTTATGTTTTCTCAATATATGGAAAGGCATTCTCTGATTGGATGAGATGGAGATTGTGATGTCACTGCCTTGCCTCTCCTCCTCATCCAGTCAGAGAACGTGAATTTGCAAACATTGATCATAGCAGATGAGAAGACTATTTGTAACAATTTAAATGTCTCTTTCAGCATGGGCCCGCTGCGTGACAAGCTGACCAATCAGGGGCTGACCAACATCAGCTACATCATTGTCAATGACCAGAGCTCCCTCTCCCGGCTTCTGCACCCCAAACTGGCAGCTCAGGCGCCAGCGAGGGTCCCCGTATACGAGCAACTACCCAATCAGGAGGATGTGTGGGAGATTCTGGATGGAAGTAAGGACGACTTCCTCATCTATGACAGGTGAATGGTGACTGCAAGACACACAGAGCCACAGGAGATGATCAGAGACTGCAGACATACTACAGGAGATGATCAGAGACTGCAGACATGGTACAGGAGATGATCAGAGACTGCAGACATGGTACAGGAGATGATCAGAGACTGCAGACATGGTACAGGAGATGATCAGAGACTGCAGACATAGTACAGGAGATGATCAGAGACTGCAGACATAGTACAGGAGATGATCAGAGACTGCAGACATGATACAGGAGATGATCAGAGACTGTAGACATAGTACAGGAGATGATCAGAGACTGCAGACATGGTACAGGAGATGATCAGAGACTGCAGACATGATACAGGAGATGGTCAGAGACTGCAGACATAGTACAGGAGATGGTCAGAGACTGCAGACATGGTACAGGAGATGATCAGAGACTGTAGACATGGTACAGGAGATGGTCAGAGACTGTAGACATGGTACAGGAGATGGTCAGAGACTGTAGACATGGTACAGGAGATGATCAGAGACTGCAGACATGATACAGGAGATGGTCAGAGACTGCAGACATAATACAGGAGATGGTCAGAGACTGCAGACATGGTACAGGAGATGATCAGAGACTGCAGACATACTACAGGAGATGATCAGAGACTGCAGACATGATACAGGAGATGGTCAGAGACTGCAGACATGGTACAGGAGATGATCAGAGACTGCAGACATGGTACAGGAGATGATCAGAGACTGCAGACATGGTACAGGAGATGATCAGAGACTGCAGACATGGTACAGGAGATGATCAGAGACTGCAGACATGGTACAGGAGATGATCAGAGACTGCAGACATGATACAGGAGATGGTCAGAGACTGCAGACATGATACAGGAGATGGTCAGAGACTGCAGACATAGTACAGGAGATGGTCAGAGACTGCAGACATGGTACAGGAGATGATCAGAGACTGTAGACATGGTACAGGAGATGGTCAGAGACTGTAGACATGGTACAGGAGATGATCAGAGACTGTAGACATGGTACAGGAGATGGTCAGAGACTGCAGACATGATACAGGAGATGGTCAGAGACTGCAGACATAATACAGGAGATGGTCAGAGACTGCAGACATGGTACAGGTGATGATCAGAGACTGCAGACATACTACAGGAGATGATCAGAGACTGCAGACATGATACAGGAGATGGTCAGAGACTGCAGACATGGTACAGGAGATGATCAGAGACTGCAGACATGGTACAGGAGATGATCAGAGACTGCAGACATGGTACAGGAGATGATCAGAGACTGCAGACATGGTACAGGAGATGATCAGAGACTGCAGACTTGATACAGGAGATGGTCAGAGACTGCAGACATAGTACAGGAGATGGTCAGAGACTGCAGACATGGTACAGGAGATGGTCAGAGACTGTAGACATGGTACAGGAGATGGTCAGAGACTGTAGACATGGTACAGGAGATGGTCAGAGACTGCAGACATGATACAGGAGATGGTCAGAGACTGCAGACATAATACAGGAGATGGTCAGAGACTGTAGACATGGTACAGGAGATGGTCAGAGACTGTAGACATGGTACAGGAGATGGTCAGAGACTGCAGACATGATACAGGAGATGGTCAGAGACTGCAGACATAATACAGGAGATGGTCAGAGACTGCAGACATGGTACAGGAGATGATCAGAGACTGCAGACATAGTACAGGAGAGGGTTAGAGACTGTAGACATAGTACAGGAGATGATCAGAGACTGCAGACATGATACAGGAGATGATCAGAGACTGCAGACATAATACAGGAGATGGTTAGAGACTGTAGACATAGTACAGGAGATGGTCAGAGACTGCAGACATAGTACAGGAGATGATCAGAGACTGCAGACATAGTACAGGAGATGATCAGAGACTGTAGACATAGTACAGGAGATGGTTAGAGACTGTAGACATAGTACAGGAGATGGTCAGAGACTGCAGACATGATACAGGAGATGATCAGAGACTGCAGACATAGTACAGGAGATGATCAGAGACTGCAGACATGGTACAGGAGATGATCAGAGACTGTAGACATAGTACAGGAGATGGTCAGAGACTGCAGACATGATACAGGAGATGGTTAGAGACTGCAGACATAGTACAGGAGATGGTCAGAGACTGCAGACATGGTACAGGAGATGATCAGAGACTGCAGACATGATACAGGAGATGATCAGAGACTGCAGACATGGTACAGGAGATGATCAGAAACTGCAGACATGGTACAGGAGATGATCAGAGACTGTAGACATAGTACAGGAGATGATCAGAGACTGTAGACATAATACAGGAGATGATCAGAGACTGCAGACATAGTACAGGAGATGATCAGAGACTGCAGACATAGTACAGGAGATGATCAGAGACTGCAGACATGGTACGGGGGATGATCAGAGACTGCAGACATGGTACGGGGGATGATCAGAGACTGTGGCCACTGCTTGTCTCAGGAAAGTGCTCAAAAATCTAGCAATATGGGAGAAGCTATTACATATATTTCGTCCCATAGGGAACAGAACAGTAAAGAATAAAGAAGAATATAATGATAGATCTTCTTTAATCGGTTGCATTTCTAGGATTATCGGCTCCATCTAGAGGACACAATGCAGTAAAATACCTCAATAAAGATAATTCTGCATTATGACCACTAGATGGAGCTGATAATCCTAGGAAATCAGCATAGTAAGTAAAATCTGGTTTCATTTTGCAATGGCTCAGCTTCTTTAGAAGTAGACCCCATGGTCTTCCACCCTGTGATCTCCACCCCGTGGTTCCTCCCCACGTCTTGTTCCAGAAATGTATTTCTTCTCTTCTGCCCCCAGATGTGGACGCCTCACCTTTCATATCCGGCTGCCTTACAGCTACCTCCACTTCCCCTTCGTAGAGGCGGCCATTAACACCACGTACTATGAAGACTATTGCCAGAACTGCAGCTTCTACGCCAATGTCACCTGGAACGCCAAGGTAAGCGCTAACGCGCCGCTCCCTCTGTGGGGCGAATCATTGCTTCGCAGAGGATGACATCAGCCAACTAATCACTGGAAATATGTTCAAACAAAATGCTACTACTACATAAAAAAATACCAGTGGTTTCAAATAACTTTATTAGTCCACATTGTCAGAACACAAATCTCCCCTGGCTCCTCCCTTGTATTTCACCCAAGGCCTTCAATCTGATCTCTGGTCTTCCCCTTCAGCCTTGCACAGGTGTAGCGGCTCCTCCCCTTCAGTCTTACACAGGTGTAGTAGCTCCTCCCCTTCATCCTTGCACAGGTGTACTGGCTCCTCCCCTTCAGTCTTGCACGGGTGTACGAGCTCCTCCCCTTCAGTTTTTTACAGGTTTATTGGCTCCTCCCCTTCAGTCTTACACAGGTGTAGTAGCTCCTCCCCTTCATCCTTGCACAGGTGTACTGGCTCCTCCCCTTCAGTCTTGCACAGGTGTAGCGGCTCCTACCCTTCAGCCTTGCACAGGTGTAGCGGCTCCTCCCCCTTCAGTCTTGCACAGGTGCACCAGCTCCTCCCCTTCACTTTTTTACAGGTTTATTGGCTCCTCTCCTTCAGTCTTACACAGGTGTAGTAGCTCCTCCCCTTCATCCTTGCACAGGTGTACTGGCTCCTCCCCTTCAGTCTTGCACAGGTGTAGCGGCTCCTACCCTTCAGCCTTGCACAGGTGTAGCGGCTCCTCCCCTTCAGTCTTGCACAGGTGCACCAGCTCCTCCCCTTCAGTTTTTTACAGGTTTATTGGCTCCTCCCCTTCAGTCTTGCACAGGTGTAGCGGCTCCTACCCTTCAGCCTTGCACAGGTGTAGCGGCTCCTCCCCTTCAGTCTTGCACAGGTGCACCAGCTCCTCCCCTTCAGTTTTTTACAGGTTTATTGGCTCCTCTCCTTCAGTCTTACACAGGTGTAGCGGCTCCTCCCCTTCAATCTTGCACAGGTGTACTGGCTCCTCCCCTTCAGCCTTGCACAGGTGTAGCAGCTCCTACCCTTCAGTCTTTTACAGATTTATTGGCTCCTCCCCCTTAAGTCTTGCACAGGTGTAGCTGCTCCTCCCCTTCAGTCTTGCATGGGTGTAGCGGCTCCTCCCCTTCAGTCTTGCACAGGTGTACTGGTTCCTCCCCTTCAGTCTTGCACAGGTAAAGCGGCTCCTCCCCTTCAGTCTTGCACAGGTGTGCCTGCTCCTCCCCTTCAGTCTTTTACAGGTTTATTGGCTCCTCCCCTTCAGTCATGCACAGGTGTAGCAGCTCCTCCCCTTCAGTCAGAGCCGTCTTTAATATTGACTGAACCCTGGGCATAAATTTTCTTCCCCCCACCCCCACACACACACCACCTGGTCTGAGACATACAATAAATAGCAGCTAGACTTAAAATCATTTTACTGTATCAGATCAGACAGCAATTGTGATTGGTTGCCAGAGGTTACAGCATATCATTACTGCTTACTGACTGGTTGCTAGAGGTTAAAGCACACATTACCACTCACTGATTTGTTGCTAGAGGTTACAGCAAATGCTTTCTGCTTGTTAATTGGTTGTACAGTAATACTGCTCACTGATTGGTTGCTAGAGGTTACAGCACATCATCTCCTCACTGCAAGGGGGCATGATATACATATGAATGCCGCCTTTATTTACATATCAATGCCGCCGGCCGCAACTATTTATAAATGCTATTGCTATTTACATATGAATGATGGTTATTTACATGTAAACACAGGTCTGCAGGTGAGTCCACTGTACACAATAAGGCAGAGCTGGGCAGCACTAGCACCATCACCTCACATTGAGATATCAGGACACAGCACAGGACTAAAACTTCAAGGGAATTTAAACTGGTATAGTTGGCAAGTATGAGGCAGCTGCTTTGGGCCCCACAACAATGTCAGGGCCCTGGGCAGCTTCCCCTTTTGCCCTGCCTTAAAGACAGCCCTGCCTTCAGTCATGCACAGGTGTAGAGGCTCCTCCCCTTCAGTCTTGTACAGGTGTAGTGGCTCCTCCCCTTCAGTCTTGCACAGGTGTAGTGGCTCCTCCCCTTCAGTCTTGCACAGGTGTATCGGCTCCTCCCCTTCAGTCTTGTACAGGTGTAGTGGCTCCTCCCCTTCAGTCGTACACAGGTGTAGTGGCTCCTCCCCTTCAGTCTTGCACAGGTGTACCAGCTCCTCCCCTTCAGTCTTGCACAGGTGTAGCGGCTCCTCCCCTTCAGTCTTGCACAGGTGTAGAGGCTCCTCCCCTTCAGTCTTGCACAGGTGTAGAGGCTCCTCCCCTTCAGTCTTGTACAAGTGTAGTGGATCCTCCCCTTCAGTCTTGCACAGGTGTAGTGGCTCCTCCCCTTCAGTCTTGCACAGGTGTACCAGCTCCTCCCCTTCAGTCTTGCACAGGTGTAGCGGCTCCTCCCCTTCAGTCTTGCACAGGTGTAGAGGCTCCTCCCCTTCAGTCTTGCACAGGTGTAGAGGCTCCTCCCCTTCAGTCTTGCACAGGTGTAGCGGCTCCTCCCCTTCAGTCTTGCACAGGTGTAGCGGCTCCTCCCCTTCAGTCTTGCACAGGTGTAGCGGCTCCTCCCCTTCAGTCTTGCACAGGTGTACCAGCTCCTCCCCTTCAGTCTTGCACAGGTGTAGCGGCTCCTCCCCTTCAGTCTTGCACAGGTGTAGAAGCTTCTCCCCTTCAGTCTTGCACAGGTGTACCTGCTCCTCCCCTGGACTGAAATGCCTTACTCTGATATCACTGCACACTGTGAGCTTCTCACCATGTGCATTAGAAGCTGCAGTAAGTCCGCTGTTTATTTGGTAGAGACCACCTCTACTATTAAGCCCATCCCTGAGTTAAACGCGTCAGTGGTGCCAGACTTTGCACCATCCTTTGCCCACTGGTATCCATTATGGTCACGGGACACAAGTGATTTTGCAGCATCCAATGTTTCCATTGCTAAGGTACAAATCAGGGAAGGTTACAGCCGTTCCAGAAATTTGTAGGAGCGAAAAGATTTCTGCATCAGCATTTGGACCAATAAGATTGCTGCATCAGTCCCTATGCATGACCTGCAATGCAGCCGATAAGGACCCCGGCGCACCGATCACATGTAGCTCTATTGTAGTTGGGTGTGGAGGAAACTCGGGATCTGGCTACAAGTCGCCACTGAAGGTGAGAAAGGAAATCTGAAGCTGCTGCAACATCACTGCTACATAGCTGTGTGTGTAATGGGAGGAGGGGCAGCATTTGAAGTAGGAAGAGTGCCGGTGTGTACTTACACACTGAATTCCAGGTACAGATATTGGTATATACAATATATATATATGTAATATATAAATAATTTTTTTTTTAATTTTATTGGATATGTTTTATAGCATAAAGTAAAACATATATATATTTTTTTCAAAATTTTCTGTCTTTTTTTTTAGTTTATATTGCAAAAAAAACAAAACAAAAAAAAACAACAACCCAGTGGTGACCGAATACCACCAAAAGAAAGCTCTGTTTATGTGAAAAAAAATTCTATAAATGTTTATTAATGTGTAATTAACAGTTAAAGTAGCAGAGTGCTGAACAGCAAAACAATGCTCCGGTCATAAAAGGGGTAAAACTGCAGCTGCAGTGGTTAAATAAATAAATAATAAAGAAAGCCGAAAAAATGAATACAAATGCAGCCATCACATATAAGAATTAGCTGCAATGATATTTGATTTTGTGTGGATTTTAGTTGTGTATTTTACCCCACATTGATACTTGTTTTCTAACTTAATATTTTTATTTTTTATTTCTATTTACAATCAAAACTTAATACTCTACCTAATACTAATACTTAGTTATTATTATTATTATTATTATTATTATCAGTTATATTAATACTAATACTTAGTTTATATTATTATTATTATTATTATTAGTTATATTAATATTTTGTTATTATTAGTTATATTAATACTAATACTTAGTTATTATTATTATTATTATTATTATTATTATCAGTTATTAATACTAATACTTAGTTTATATTATTATTATTATTATTATTAGTTATATTAATATTTTGTTATTATTAGTTATATTAATACTAATACTTAGTTATTATTATTATTATTATTATTATCAGTTATACTAATACTTAGTATTATTATTATTATTAGTTATATTCATATTTAGTTATTATTATTATTATTATTATTAGTTATATTAATACTTAGTTATTATTATTATTAGTTATATTAATACTAATACTTAGTTATTATTTTTATTATTAGTTATATTAATACTAATACTTAATACTCTAACCATTAGGCTCGGTTCACACAGGGGGCGACACGACTTGCCGCGCCGCGACCTGCCGCGACCTCAGCGGCGACTTGCAAATGACTTCTGTATAGAAGTCAATGAAAGTCGCCCCGAGGTCGCCTAAAAGTAGTACAGGAACCTTTTTTCTAAGTCGGAGCGACTTGAGTCGCTCCTATTAGAACGGTTCCATAGTACAGAACGGGGGCGACTTGTCAGGTCGCGGCGCGGCAAGTCGTGCCGCGTCGTGCCGCGTCGTGCCGCCTCCTGTGTGAACCGAACCTTACTATCACGATTATCTTGTGCTCGTATACGTTGTTATTGTTTGTGTTTGTATACACAATATATACAAGTTATATATTACCATATATAATGTAACACTTTTACTTTTAATAAATATTTATTGTGGGGAAAAAAAAAAGAATTAGATGCAATATAATACATTTTTGGTTTATTTATTGCTTTACGTTAGAATTTTAAATCATTTAAAGTGGGAAAATTTTATCTTTAGCATTGAGCACTGAAACGCATTCTATATATATATATATATATATATATATATATATATATATATAATCTTGGCGCCATATTTGACGGCATTTTCCGCTCCTCTTGTCCCTCCCAGCAGAATGAAGTTTCCCCTAAAAATCTCACGGAGGAGAAGACGGAAACGCTGGGAAAGGATAAACTAACAAGCAAGGAAGATGATAAATCCGGTGACCGGCACAGCAAGGGCCCCGGGACCGGCGGCGGGCACAGGCCTCACCATCCAACCAATCAGGAAGAAGATATTGACAATAAAGCCCATCGCCCAATCAAATCCAAAGGAAAAGCGGGTGAAAGGTCTAATCATCCAACCCACAATCACGGACCATAATCCTTTGCACCTCCATATTGGCCCATTGGACCTCTTCAGCTGTCTACTTCTTCTGGAGCAATGTACGCGTTTCTGCTGCGGGAATATGGATTCTGCGGTATCTCTGTCACGATGAAGGAATGCAAAGATTGGGGGGAAACCAGGCTTTCCTTTGGTGATATTGTATTGGAAAAATAACTACATTTTCTATTGATAAAAATATATTGTGACAGTGAGGTCCCTTTAATTTATTTATATACCACCAACATTTTACACCTCGTACATTCACATCAGTCCCTCCCCCGAGGGGAGTTTACAATCTATAGTCCCGATCTCACATTCATACCTGTATGTAGGCAGGTGCAGGTTTCCTGCCTTCCTGTAGGTGGCACTGTGCCATTATTACAGATGGTGTGGAGTCCCCCTGTGGACTTTGTCAGGGGCTCAGAAAAGACAGCTGTCCAATTGGACGCTGTAACCTACGAGGACCCCAGGAGGCCATCTTGGCTGGGAACTTTACACTCACTGGTGTTCTGCGGAAAACTCCAGCTCGCCAAAATTTCCAACCACGTCACTCCGCCGACTCCGGTGACTCCGGTGACTCTGCAGCAGCAATAACTGTAGATTTTGACGAGTTGCCTGTTTTCACAGAAGACTGGCAGCGTATACACTCCGGTACACCATACAATGACTGGACATTGTTAGTCTGCCCGACACTAACCAAAAACATGGCCGCCTGCAAGGCAGCGACAACTTTTTTCCTCCTTACCTGATTTTCTGTGAAAGCAGCCAACTCGTCCAAATCTCCAATTATTGCTGCTGGAGAGTCAACGGAAGTGATGTGGTTGGAGAATGTGGTGAGTTGGAGTTTTCGGCAGAACTCCAACCACTTTATTAGTTCCCCCTTGCTAATAGCAGGTTGGACCCCCTTTATTAAATCCTCCTTGCTAGTAGCGGGTTTGACCCCCATTATTAGGTCCCCCTTGCTAGTAGCAGGTTGGACCCCCATTATTAGGTTCCCCTTGCTAGTAGCAGGTTGGACCCCCATTATTAGGTTCCCCTTGCTAGTAGCGGGTTTGACTCCCTTTATTAGGTCCTCCTTGCTAGTAGCCGCAGAGCCGTCTTTAATATTGGGTTCCCCTTGCTAGTAGCGGGTTGTAGCCCATTTATTAGGTCTCCCTTGCTAGTAGCAGGTTGGACCCCCATAATTGGGTACCCCTTGCTAGTAGCGGGTTTGACCCCCATTATTAGGTTCACCTCACTAGTAGTGGGTTGGACCCCCTTTACTAAGTCCCCCTTGCTAGTAGTGGGTTGGACCCCCTTTATTAGGTCCCCCTTGCTAGTAGCTGGTTGGACCCCCTTTTATTAGGTCCACCTCGCTAGTAACGGGTTGGACCCCCTTTATTAGGTCCACCTTGCTAGTAGCCGCATAGCCGTCTTTAATATTGACTGGACCCTGGGCATACATTTTCTTGAGGTCCCCCCCCATGCAATTTCACTCTCCACCTGCTCTGAGACATACAATAAATAGCAGCTACACTTAAAATCAATTTACTGTATCAGCTCAGGCAGCAATTGCGATCGGTTGCTAGAGGTTACAGGATATCATTACTGCTTACTGACTGGTTGCTAGAGGTTACAGCACACATTACCGCTCACTGACTAGTTGCTAGAGGTTACAGAGGTTGTTAATTGGTTGCTAGAGATTACTGTACAGTAATACTGCTCACTGATTGGTTGCTAGAGGTTACAGAGGTTGTTAATTGGTTGCTAGAGATTACTGTACAATAATACTGCTCACTGATTGGTTGCTAGAGGTTACAGCACATCATCTCCTCACTGCAAGGGGGCATGATATACATATGAATGCCTCCTTTATTTGCATATCAATGCCACCAGCCTCACCTTTTTACTTAGGCCCCTTTCACACTGGGGCGGTTTTCAGGCGTTACAGCGCTAAAAATAGCGCCTGTGTAGCGCCTGAAAAAACCGGGCCCTTTCACTCCAGTGTGAAAGCCGGAGGGCTTTCACACTGGAGCGGTGCGCTGGCAGGACGGTAAAAAAAGTCCTGCTAGCCGCATCTATGGAGCGGTGAAGGAGCGGTGTATTCACCGCCCCTAAACCGCTCCTACCCATTGACATCAATGGGACAGCGCGGCAATACCGGCGGCAAAGCGCCGCTGTTGCGGCTCTTTGCGGTCGGTTTTAACCCTTTTTCGGCCGCTAGCGGGGGTTAAAACCACCCCGCTAGCGCCCGCAGACCGACGGTAAAGCGACGTCGGTAAAGCGCCGAAGGTAAAACGACGGTAAAGCGCCGCTAAAAATAGCGGCGCTTTACCGCCGACGGCCGCACTGCCCCAGTGTGAAAGGGGCCTTAGTAATGCCACTATTTACATATGAATGCCGGTTATTTCCATGTAAACACAGGTCTGCAAGAGAATAATCTGTACACAATAAGGCAGAGCTGGGCAGCACTAGCACCAGCACTACACACTGAGATATCGGGACACAGCACAGGACTAAAACTTCAAGGGAGTTTAAACTGGGATAGTTGACAAGTATGAGACAGCTGCTTTGGGCCCCACAACAATGACAGGGCCCAGGGCAACTACCCCTTTTGCCCTGCCTTAAAGACGGCCCTGCTAGGGTTAAAGCATAACATTACTGATTAATTGCTAGAGGTTACAGCACATCATTTCCGCTTGATGTTTTGGTTGCTACAGCTTACTGTACACCCTTACGGCTCACCCTAGCTGGGGCTGGTGGTGGGGGGGGGGGGGCAGTGTTGGTGGTGAGGGGTGGATTGGTATCAGTGGCATTAAGGGGGGGGGGAGATTGGAGGGTGTGATCAGTGTAAGTGGGGGGTTAGAGAGAGAAAGAGAGGGTGAGCTAGGGTGGTGAGAGAGTGAAGTGGATGAAAGAGAGAGGGGTGAGGGGACAAAAGAGAGGGGTGTGAGAGAGAAGGGGGTGGGTGAAAGAGAGTGTGGTGTGAGAGATAGAGAGGGGTGTGGGAGAGAGAGATGGAAGAGATAGGGTTGCTGAGTTGAGCTGGGAATTTTCTCTAGTTTTGTGAGAGAGAGGGGGTGAGAGAGAGAGAGAGAGGGGGTGAGAGAGAGAGAGAGGGGGTGAGAGAGAGAGAGAGAGGGGGTGAGAGAGAGAGAGAGGGGGTGAGAGAGAGAGAGAGGGGGTGAGAGAGAGAGAGAGAGGGGAGGGGTGAAATAGAGAGGGGTGAGAGGAGGGATGAGCTAGAGAGAGATGGGGTTGGGGATGAGAGAGGGGGGGGGGGGGTTGGGGATGAGCTAGAGAGAGATAGGGGTTTGGGATGAGAGAGAGAGAGGGGGATTGGGGATGAGAGAGAGGGCCTTTGGTTGCAGTCCCTTCTGTGCACCCCTGTCACAGTCTGTGTATTGGTGTGTATGATGACTGGTACCTCTTTCCATAGGACATTCACACTGTTGGGAATGAGAGAGAGCGGGGGATTGAGGTGAGAGAGAGGGGGGGGGGGTTGGGAATGAGAGAGAGAGAGAAAAGAGAGGGGGGGTTGGGGGTGAGAGAGAGGGGGGGTTGGGGGTGAGAGAGAGAGGGGGGGGATTGGGGATGAGAGAGAGAGAGAGAGAGGGGGTTGGGGATGAGAGAGAGAGAAAGAGAGAGAGGGGGGTTGGGGGTGAGAGAGAGGGGGGTTGGGGGTGAGAGAGAGAGGGGGGATTGGGGATGAGAGAGAGAGAGAGGGGGGTTGGGGATGAGAGAGAGAGAAAGAGAGAGAGGGGGGGTTGGGGGTGAGAGAGAGGGGGGTTGGGGGTGAGAGAGAGAGGGGGGATTGGGGATGAGAGAGAGAGAGAGGGGGGTTGGGGATGAGAGAGAGGGGGTGTTTGGGGAGGATAGAGAGAGAGAGAGAGAGAGGCTGGGGGATGTGAGAGAGAGCGAGAGAGAGGGGGGATTGGGGAGAGAGAGAGGGGGGTTTGTGTGGTGATAGAGAGGGGGGTTGGGAATGAGAGGGAGAGAAAGAAGGGGGTTGGGAATGAGAGGGAGAGAGAGGGGGGGTTTGGGATGAGAGAGAGATGGGGGTTTGGGATTAGAGAGAGAGGGGGGTTGGGGATGAGAGAGAGGGTTTGGGATGAGAGAGAGGGGGTTGAGGATGAGAGAGTGAGAGAGGAGTTTGGGAATGAGAGAGAGAGAGAGAGGGGGGTTTGGGATGATAGAGAGGGGGTTTGGGATGAGAGAGAGGGGGGTGGGGATGAGAGAGTGAGAGGGGGTTTGGGATGAGAGAGAGGGGGGTTGGGGATGAGAGAGAGAGAGGGGGTTGGGATGAGAGAGGGGTGAGAGGGGAGGATGAGAGAGAGGGGGCTTTGGCTGTGTATATGATGACTGTACCTCCTTCCATAGGACATTCACGCTGACCAGCACCTTCTCCTTCTGGATGGTGAGGATGGGGTGCTCTGCTCCTTCCAGCGGCATACTTCCTATACCACGGACTGACTGCAGGAGGTAGCAATAGCAGTCCCTGGCTGCATGTACCCCCCCGCCAGTCCCCGGGGGGCATCCGCCTGTCCTCGGCCGCTGTCAGAGCTTAAGGAGGAGGAGAGAGCAGGGAAGCAGTCCCTGTCTCCATGCCCCATCCGGCCGCTCCCCGGGTGAGGGGCGATCCGCCTGTCCTTCGGGCTGCTGTCGGAGCTTGGAGGAATCCACCCTCTGGGTGGCGCCGCCGCATTGGGGTTGCACCTGCCGCTCCTCACCTTCTGGTGGTTAGGGAGCTCTTTTCCCTCCCGGCTCTCGCTTCTCCTTGCTCCCGGTCCAGGACTACCCATGCCAAGGGGGCTCAAGGGGCACCTGCTTTGGGCCCATCAACAGTGACAGGACCCTGGGCAGCTGCCCCTTTTGCCCCACTTTAAAGATGACCCTGATGTCAATGGATCTTACTTTGTACAGTAACATTGTCTACGGGCCTTCCTTTATCCAGATACACCACGTCTACTGCCTTCCTTTATCTAGATACACCACATCTACGGGCCTTCCTTTATCTATAAACACCACGTCTACGGGCCTTCCTTTATCCAGATACACCACGTCTACGGGCCTTCCTTTATCTAGATACACCACGTCTACGACCTTCACTTATCTAGATACACCACGTCTACGGGCCTTCCTTTATCTATAAACACCACGTCTACGGGCCTTCCTTTATCCAGATACACCACGTCTACGGGCCTTCCTTTATCTAGATACACCACGTCTACGGGCCTTCCTTTATCCAGATACACCAGGTCTACGGGCCTTCCTTTATCTAGATACACCACGTCTACGGGCCTTCCTTTATCTAGATACACCATGTCTACAGGCCTTCCTTTATCCAGATACACCACATCTACGGGCCTTCTTTATCTAGATACACCACGTCTACGGGCCTTCCTTTATCTAGATACACCACATCTACGGACCTTCCTTTATCCAGATACACCACATCTACGGACCTTCCTTTATCTAGATACACCACATCTACGGGCCTTCCTTTATCTAGATACACCACATCTACGGGCCTTCCTTTATCTAGATACACCACGTCTACGGGCCTTCCATTATCCTGATACACCACGTCTACGGCGGGCCTTCCTTTATCCAGATACACCACGTCTACGGGCCTTCCTTTATCTAGATACACCACGTCTACGGGCCTTCCATTATCCTGATACACCACGTCTACGGACCTTCACTTATCCAGATACACCACGTCTACGGGCCTTCCTTTATCTAGATACACCACGTCTACGGGCCTTCCTTTATCTAGATACACCACGTCTACGGACCTTCACTTATCTAGATACACCACGTCTACGGGCCTTCCTTTATCTATAAACATCACGTCTACGGGCCTTCCTTTATCCAGATACACCACGTCTACGGGCCTTCCTTTATCTAGATACACCACGTCTACGGGCCTTCCTTTATCTAGATACACCACGTCTACGGGCCTTCCTTTATCCAGATACACCACGTCTACGGGCCTTCCTTTATCTAGATACACCACGTCTACGGGCCTTCCTTTATCCAGATACACCATGTCTACAGGCCTTCCTTTATCCAGATACACCACATCTACGGGCCTTCCTTTATCTAGATACACCACGTCTACGGGCCTTCCTTTATCCAGATACACCACATCTACGGACCTTCCTTTATCTAGATACACCACATCTACGGGCCTTCCTTTATCTAGATACACCACGTCTACGGGCCTTCCTTTATCTAGATACACCACGTCTACGGACCTTCCTTTATCCAGATACACCACGTCTATGGGCCTTCCTTTATCTAGATACACCACGTCTACGGGCCTTCCTTTATCTAGATACACCACGTCTACGGGCCTTCCTTTATCTAGATACACCACGTCTACGGGCCTTCCTTTATCCAGATACACCACGTCTATGGGCCTTCCTTTATCTAGTTACACCACGTCTACGGGCCTTCCTTTATCTAGATACACCACGTCTACGGGCCTTCCTTTATCTAGATACACCACGTCTACGGGACTTCCTTTATCTAGATACACCACGTCTACGGACCTTCCTTTATCTAGATACACCACGTCTACGGGACTTCCTTTATCTAGATACACCACGTCTACGGACCTTCCTTTATCTAGATACACCACGTCTACGGACCTTCCTTTATCCAGATACACCACGTCTATGGGCCTTCCTTTATCTAGTTACACCACGTCTACGGGCCTTCCTTTATCTAGATACACCACGTCTACGGGCCTTCCTTTATCCAGATACACCACGTCTACGGGCCTTCCTTTATCTAGATACACCACGTCTACGGACCTTCACTTATCTAGATACACCACGTCTACGGGCCTTCCTTTATCTAGATACACCACGTCTACAGGCCTTCCTTTATCCAGATACACCACGTCTACAGGCCTTCCTTTATCCAGATACACCACGTCTACAGGCCTTCCTTTATCCAGATACACCACGTCTACGGGCCTTCCTTTATCTAGATACACCACGTCTACGGGCCTTCCTTTATCTAGATACACCACGTCTACGGGCCTTCCTTTATCTAGATACACCACGTCTACAGGCCTTCCTTTATCCAGATACACCACGTCTACAGGCCTTCCTTTATCCAGATACACCACGTCTACGGGCCTTCCTTTATCTAGATACACCACGTCTACGGGCCTTCCTTTATCTAGATACACCACGTCTACAGGCCTTCCTTTATCCAGATACACCACGTCTACGGGCCTTCCTTTATCTAGATACACCACATCTACGGCCTTCCTTTATCTAGATACACCACGTCTACGGGCCTTCCTTTATCTAGATACACCACGTCTATCTTAGTACATACAAGATCCGTGAATATTCATGACTGCTCATCTATTCACAATATTGAGAATAATTACTACAATTAAGGACTGTGTGTGGGGTCTCTTCCTGATTGGGTACCTTGGGCCTAGGCCCCGCCTACATGCTTGGGCTTGAAAGGGTTCAAATATCCTGTCCGCATGCCCCTTGTGTGTTTGAGGATGGCCAAGCAATCACAGGGAGAGCGTACCAACTCCATGCAGATTGTAGTTGGGATTTGAATTGAGGGTGCTAGTATTACCAGGCAGCGGTGCTAACCACTAAGCTACTGTGCTGCCCAGTGGGACATGTCACCCACAGCCCAGTGTGAACATGCCAAACTGCGACCCCCCCCAAGATGTATGAGTATTATGTGTCAGTAAAAAATCCACACCCCCCCCCCCCCCAAAAATAAATAAATAATCTGCATCATTACCACTAAGCATGAAATCCCCCTCCCCCAGTACAAATCTGTCTCCTTGCTGAAATCCCCCCCCCCCGGCACACATCTCTGCCCTTCCCAATTGGTGGTCAGCAGTAGTGAAATATAACCCTGAACGTCTTGTGAGGGGGTGGACTTGGCCTTCTGGCTTGGGTCACCCTCTCTCTCAGGGGGTCTCCCTTCGGGGAAGCCCCAACCGAGTACTTGGGTGGGTCTGTTTCGGCAGACCTTCCAGAGAAAGGAGTTGTCTGGTCTCGGCCAGATGGACCAAGTAAAGTACCTCAGTTGCCGTCTGGAGCCTAACGCCCCGGGGGATCAGGGTAAGGTCCCTCCTAGGGGGGATCAGGGTAAGGTCCCTCCTAGGGGGGATCAGGGTAAGGTCCCTCCTAGGGGGGATCAGGGTAAGGTCCCTCCTAGGGGGGATCAGGGCAAGGTCCCCCCTAGGGGGGATCAGGGTAAGGTCCCTCCTAGTGGAGCACAGTGGTACACCCGTTGCACGTTTGTGTGTTCACTCTCTTTATGTGTGTGCACTTTTTTTTGGCACCGGGTGGAAGTTTTTGGGTGTGTTTTGCACGCCACAGGCTTTTCAAAAAAAAAAGTCGTGAAATATAACCCCCCCCCCATTGGTGGTCAGTGGCGGTGATATTTAACCCCCTCTATTGGTGGTCTGTGCCCACAAAGATCAGGTTTTGTTCACATTTGACCCCGTATGAACTTTTACTTAACACTAATCAGAACTAACTAACTTCTTCCTTCCTCTCCCCTTAGTTGTAGTTTTCTGATGTTTTATTTACACGTTTTTAACCATTAATACAATGTATTATCTTCCTTTCTTTTTCTTGTTTTTTTTTCCCATTTTTTTGCATTGCATTAAAAAAATATACAAAATCGATGAAAACATTATTTGTCTTGTAAATAGGTGTGCGATGCTTCTTATTAATCACATCATTTCAGTCATAATTGTAAATGAGTAATATTTATACTTTTGTATCCACTGAAGCACATTTATTTAGACTATTGAGCAAAGTAGAAAAAAAGTGATTTTTTTTCCGGTTAAGTTTTATCTGTGGTGGCAGAATCCTCCCAGCCCCCGACACCCCCAAAATGTGAGGACAGAGTGATTATCTTTGGGGGTCGGTTAACCCTTCACACGCAGACCATATCTGCCTCCAGCTGAGGGGATGGAAACGCACACCATTCACATCTTCAGTACACAGTAATACTTCTTTATGGCCACAAGATGTCCTCAGTCAGATGGATAGATAGATAGATAGATAGATAGATAGATAGATAGATAGATAGATAGATAGATAGATAGATAGATAGATAGATAGATAGATAGATAGATAGATAGATAGATAGATAGATAGATAGATAGATAGATAGATAGATAGATAGATAGATAGATAGATAGATAGATAGATAGATAGATAGATAGATAGATAGATAGATAGATAGATAGATAGATAGATAGAAAAATAGATAGATAGATAGATAGATAGATAGATAGATAGATAGATGGATGACAACCTAACAGCCATAACATTCTGACCACTGCCAGGTAAAGGATATAAAATTGATTATCTCATTACAATAGCATCTGAAAGTGGGAGGGATATATTTGGCAGCAAGTGAACATGTTGTCCCTGAAGCATAAGCGTTAGACCCCTTTCACACTGAGGCAGTTTTCAGGTGTTTTAGCGCTAGAAATAGCTGTAAAGCGCCTGAAAACTGCCTTCCATGCTGCCTGAGTGCTTTCACGGTGCGCTTGCTAGACATTAGAAAAAGACCTGCAAGCAGCATCTTTGGGCCGGTTTGTGCTCCCAAAATGACCCTGCCCATTGCAGGCGTATCAGAAGTGCCGCAACACGGGCGTTTTTAAGGTGGTGGAGGGGAAGGTTCATTGGTGGTGGTGGGGAGGGAAGGCTCATTGATGGAGGTGGGGAGGGAAGGATCATTGATGGAGGAGGGGAGGGGAGGCTCATTGATGGAGGTGAGGAGGGAAGGCTCATTGATGGAGGTGGGGAGGGAAGGCTCGTTGATGGAGGTGGGGAGGGAAGGCTCATTGATGGAGATGGGGGAGGGAAGGCTCGTTGATGGTGGTGGGGAGGGAAGTCTCGTTGATGGAGGTGGGGAGGGAAGGCTCATTGATGGAGGAGGGGAGGGAAGGCTCGTTGATGGAGGTGGGGGAGGGAAGGCTCGTTGATGGAGGTGGGGAGGGAAGGCTCATTGATGGAGATGGGGGAGGGAAGGCTCGTTGATGGTGGTGGGGAGGGAAGGCTCATTGATGGAGGTGGGGAGGGAAGGCTCATTGATGGAGGAGGGGAGGGAAGGCTCATTGATGGAGGTGGGGAGGGAAGGCTCATTGTTGGAGGTGGGGAGGGGAGGCTCATTGATGGAGATGGGGGAGGGAAGGCTCGTTGATGGTGGTGGGGAGGGAAGGCTCATTGATGGAGGTGGGGAGGGAAGGTTCATTGATGGAGATGGGGGAGGGAAGGCTCGTTGATGGTGGTGGGGAGAGAAGGCTCATTGATGGAGGTGGGGAGGGAAGGCTCATTGATGGAGGAGGGGAGGGAAGGCTCATTGATGGAGGTGGGGAGGGAAGGCTCATTGTTGGAGGTGGGGAGGGGAGGCTCATTGATGGAGGTGGGAGGGAAGGCTCGTTGATGGCGGTGGGGGAGGGAAGGCTCATTGATGGAGGTGGGGAGGGAAGGCTCATTGATGGATATGGGGGAGGGAAGGCTCGTTGATGGTGGTGGGGAGGGAAGGCTCATTGATGGAGGTGGGGAGGGAAGGCTCATTGATGGAGTAGGGGAGGGAAGGCTCATTGATGGAGGTGGGGAGGGAAGGCTCATTGATGGAGATGGGGGAGGGAATGCTCATTGATGGCGGTGGGGAGGGAAGGCTCATTGATGGAGGAGGGGAGGGAAGGCTCATTGATAGAGGTGGGGAGGGAAGGCTCATTGATGGAGGTGGGGAGGGAATGCTTATTGATGGAGGTGGGGAGGGGAGGGAAGACTCATTGATGGATGTGGGGGAGGGGGGGCTCATTGATGGAGGCGAGGAGGGGAAGGTTCATTGATGGAGGTGGGGAGGGAAGGCTGATTGATGGAGGTGGGGAGGGAAGGCTCATTGATGGAGGTGGGGAGGGGAGGCTCATTGATGGAGGTGGGAGGGAAGGCTCGTTGATGGCGGTGGGGGAGGGAAGGCTCATTGATGGAGGTGGGGAGGGAAGGCTCATTGATGGATATGGGGGAGGGTAGGCTCGTTGATGGTGGTGGGGAGGGAAGGCTCATTGATGGAGGTGGGGAGGGAAGGCTCATTGATGGAGTAGGGGAGGGAAGGCTCATTGATGGAGGTGGGAGGGAAGGCTCGTTGATGGCGGTGGGGGAGGGAAGGCTCGTTGATGGTGGTGGGGAGGGAAGGCTCATTGATGGAGGTGGGGAGGGAAGGCTCATTGATGGAGTAGGGGAGGGAAGGCTCATTGATGGAGGTGGGAGGGAAGGCTCGTTGATGGCGGTGGGGGAGGGAAGGCTCATTGATGGAGGTGGGGAGGGAAGGCTCATTGATGGATATGGGGGAGGGAAGGCTCGTTGATGGTGGTGGGGAGGGAAGGCTCATTGATGGAGGTGGGGAGGGAAGGCTCATTGATGGAGTAGGGGAGGGAAGGCTCATTGATGGAGGTGGGGAGGGGAGGCTCATTGATGGTGGTGGGGAGGGAAGGCTCATTGATGGAGGTGGGGAGGGAAGGCTCATTGATGGAGGTGGTGAGGGGAGGGGAGGGAAGACTCATTGATGGATGTGGGGGGGGGGAGGCTCAATAATGGAGGTTGGGAGGGAAGGCTCATTGATGGATATGGGGGAGGGAAGGCTCATTGATGGTGGTGGGGAGGGAAGGCTCATTGATGGAGGTGGGGAGGGAAGGCTCATTGATGGAGTAGGGGAGGGAAGGCTCATTGATGGAGGTGGGGAGGGGAGGCTCATTGATGGTGATGGGGAGGGAAGGCTCATTGATGGAGGAGGGGAGGGAAGGCTCATTGATGGAGGAGGGGAGGGAAGGCTCATTGATGGAGGTGGGGAGGGAAGGCTCATTGGTGGAGGTGGGGAGGGGAGGGGAGGGAAGACTCATTGATGGATGTGGGGGGGGGGGGCTCAATAATGGAGGTTGGGAGGGAAGGCTCATTGATGGAGGTGGGGAGGGAAGGCTCATTGATGGAAGCGGGGAGAGAAGGCTCATTGATGATGGTGGGGGGTGGGAGGAGGCTCATTGATGGAGGTAGGGTGGTGGGGCTCATTGAAGAAGGTAGGGGTTGAGGGAGAAGGATCATCGATGAAGTTCGGGGGGCTCATTGATCAAGGTGTAGGGTGGGGGGAGGCTCATTGATGGAGGTAGGGTTCGGGGGAGCTCATTGATGGAGGTGGGGGGGAGGCTCATTGATGAAGGTAGGGTGGGGAGGCTCATCGATGAAGGGGGGGCTCATTGATGAAGGGGGGCTCATTGATGGAGGTAGGGGGGCTCATTAATGGAGGTGGGGGTGGGGGAGAAAGCTCATTGATGAAGGTGGGGGGAGGCTCATTGATGAAGGGGGGGCTCATTGATGGAGGTGGGGGGTGGGGGAGAAGGCTCATTAATGAAGGTGGGGGAAGGCTCATCGATGAAGGAGGGGGCTCATTGATGAAGGTGGGGGGTGGGGGAGATGGCTCATCGATGACGGTGGGACGGAGGCTCATTGATTAAGGTGGGGGAGGCTCATTAATGGAGGTAAGGTTCGGGGGGCTCATTGATGGAGGTAGGGTAGGGGGATGCTCATTGATGAAGGTGGGGGTGGGGCAAGGCTCATTGATGGAGGTAGGGTGGGGGAGGCTCATTGATGAAGGTGGGGGGTGAAAGGGAGGCTCATTGATGGAGGTAGGGTGGGGGGAGGCTCATCGATGAAGGTGGGGGGAGGCTTATTGATGAACGAGGGGGGTCATTAATGGAGGTATGGGGGCTCATTGATGGAGGTAGGGAGACTCATCGATGAAGGTAGGGGGAGGGGGGAAGGCTCATCGATGAAGGTGGGGGGAGGCTCATTGATGAATGATGAAGGGGGGGCTCATTGATGGAGGTGGGGGGGCTCATTAATGGAGGTGGGGGAGAAGGCTCATTGATGAAGGTGGGGGAGGCTCATTGATGAAGGGGGGGCTCATTGATGGAGGTGGGGGGGCTCATTAATGGAGGTGGGGGGTGGGGGAGAAGGCTTATTAATGAAGGTGGGGGAAGGCTCATCGATGAAGGAGGGGCGCTCATTAATGAAGGTGGGAGGTGGGGGAGATGGCTCATCGATGACGGTGGGAGGGAGGCTCATTGATGAAGGTGGGGGGAGGCTCTTTAATGGAGGTGGGGGTGGAGGAAGGCGCATTGATGGAGGTAGGTTCGGGGGGCTCATTGATGGAGGTAGGGTGGGGGGAGGCTCATTGATGAAGGTGGGGCTGGGGGAAGGCTCATTGATGGTGGTAGGGTTGGGGGAGGCTCATTGATGAAGGTGGGGGGTGAAAGGGAGGCTCATGGATGGAGGTAGGGTGGGGGGAGGCTCATCGATGAAGGTGGGGGAGGCTTATTGATGAACGGGGGGGTCATTGATGGAGGTAGGGGGGCTCATTGATGGAGGTAGGGAGGCTCATCGATGAAGGTGGGGGAGGCTCATTGATGGAGGTAGGGTGGGGGGAGGCTCATCGATGAAGGTGGGGGAGGCTTATTGATGAATGGGGGGGTCATTGATGGAGGTAGGGGGGCTCATTGATGCAAGTAGGGAGGCTCATTGATGAAGGTAGGGGGCGGGGGAAGGCTCATCGATGAAGGTGGGGGGAGGCTCTTTCATGAAGGTGGGGGAGAGGCTCATTGATGAAGGTGGGGGGGCTCATTGATGGAGGTGGGGGGGAGGCTCATTGATGAAGGTGGGGGGTGAAGGGGAGGCTCATTGATGGAGGTAGGGTTGGGAGGCTCATCAATGAAGGGGGGGCTCATTGATGAAGGGGGGCTCATTGATGGAGGTGGGGGGGCTCATTAATGGAGGTGGGGGTGGGGGAGAAAGCTCATTGATGAAGGTGGGGGGAGGCTCATTGATGAAGGGGGGGCTCATTGATGGAGGTGGGGGGTGGGGGAGAAGGCTCATTAATGAAGGTGGGGGAAGGCTCATCGATGAAGGAGGGGGCTCATTGATGAAGGTGGGGGGAGGCTCATTGATGAAGGGGGGGCTCATTGATGGAGGTGGGGGGTGGGGGAGAAGGCTCATTAATGAAGGTGGGGGAAGGCTCATCGATGAAGGAGGGGGCTCATTGATGAAGGTGGGGGGTGGGGGAGATGGCTCATCGATGACGGTGGGACGGAGGCTCATTGATTAAGGTGGGGGAGGCTCATTAATGGAGGTAAGGTTCGGGGGGCTCATTGATGGAGGTAGGGTAGGGGGATGCTCATTGATGAAGGTGGGGGTGGGGGAGCTCATTGATGAAGGTGGGGGTGGGGCAAGGCTCATTGATGGAGGTAGGGTGGGGGAGGCTCATTGATGAAGGTGGGGGGTGAAAGGGAGGCTCATTGATGGAGGTAAGGTTCGGGGGGCTCATTGATGGAGGTAGGGTGGGGGGAGGCTCATCGATGAAGGTGGGGGGAGGCTTATTGATGAACGAGGGGGGTCATTAATGGAGGTAGGGGGGCTCATTGATGGAGGTAGGGAGACTCATCGATGAAGGTAGGGGGAGGGGGGAAGGCTCATCGATGAAGGTGGGGGGAGGCTCATTGATGGATGTGGGGGGGCTCATTAATGGAGGTGGGGGAGAAGGCTCATTGATGAATGTGGGGGAGGCTCATTGATGAAGGGGGGGCTCATTGATGGAGGTGGGGGGGCTCATTAATGGAGGTGGGGGGTGGGGGAGAAGGCTTATTAATGAAGGGGGGGAAGGCTCATCGATGAAGGAGGGGCGCTCATTAATGAAGGTGGGGGGTGGGGGAGATGGCTCATCGATGACGGTGGGAGGGAGGCTCATTGATGAAGGTGGGGGGAGGCTCTTTAATGGAGGTAAGGTTCGGGGGGCTCATTGATGGAGGTAGGGTGGGGGGAGGCTCATTGATGAAGGTGGGGGTGGGGGAAGGCTCATTGATGGTGGTAGGGTTGGGGGAGGCTCATTGATGAAGGTGGGGGGTGAAAGGAAGGCTCATGGATGGAGGTAGGGTGGGGGGAGGCTCATCGATGAAGGTGGGGGAGGCTTATTGATGAACGGGGGGGTCATTGATGGAGGTAGGGGGGCTCATTGATGGAGGTAGGGAGGCTCATCGATGAAGGTGGGGGAGGCTCATTGATGGAGGTAGGGTGGGGGGAGGCTCATTGATGAAGGTGGGGGTGGAGGAAGGCGCATTGATGGAGGTAGGTTTGGGGAGCTCATTGATGGAGGTAGGGTGGGGGAGGCTCATTGATGAAGGTGGGGGGGTGAAAGGGAGGCTCATTGATGGAGGTAGGGTGGGGGGAGGCTCATCGATGAAGGTGAGGGAGGCTTATTGATGAATGGGGGGGTCATTGATGGAGGTAGGGGGGCTCATTGATGCAAGTAGGGAGGCTCATTGATTAAGGTAGGGGGAGGGGGAAGGCTCATCGATGAAGGTGGGGGGAGGCTCTTTGATGAAGGTGGGGGAGAGGCTCATTGATGAAGGTGGGGGAGAGGCTCATTGATGAAGGTAAGGCTTGGGGGGACTCATTGATGGAGGTAGGGTGGGGGCGGCTCATTGATGAAGTTGGGGGTGGGGGGATGCTCATTGATGGAGGTAGGGTGGGGGCGGCTCATTGATGGAGTTGGGGGTGGGGAGGAAGGCTCATCGATGAAGGTGGGGGGTGGGGGGGGGCTCATTGATGGTGGTGGGAGGGGAAGACTCATTGATGGAGGTGGGGAGGGAAGGCTCATTGATGGTGGTGGGGAGGGAAGGCTCATTGATGGAGGTGGGGAGGGAAGGCTCGTTGATGGAGGTGGGGGAGGAAAGGCTCCTTGATGGAGGTGGGGGAGGGAGGCTCGTTTATGGAGGTGGGAAGGGGAGGGAAGGCTCATTGATGGAGGCGGGGAGGGGAGGCTCATTGATGGAGGCAGGGAGGGAAGGCTCATTGATGGAGGCAGGGAGGGGAAGGCTCATTGATGGAGGTGGGGAGGGGAGGGAAGGCTCATTGATGGAGGTGGGGAGGGGAGGCTCATTGATGGAGGTGGGGAGGGAAGGCTCATTGATGGAAGCTGGGAGAGAAGGCTCATCGATGATGGAGGTAGGGTGGAGGGGCTCATTGAAGAAGGTGGGAGTTGGGGGAGAAGGATCATTGATGAAGCTGGGAGGGGCTCATTGATGAAGGTAGGGTGGGGGAGGCTCATTGATGAAGGTGGGGGGGTGAAGGGGAGGCTCATTGATGGAGGTAGGGTGGGGGAGGCTCGTCGATGAAGGTGGGGCAGGCTCATTGATGAAGGGGGGGCTCATTGATGGAGGTGGGGGGGCTCATTAATGGAGGTGGGGGGTGGGGGGAAGGCTCATTGATGAAGGGGGGCTCATTAATGGAGGTGGGGTGGGGGAGAAGGCTCATTAATGAAGGTGGGGGAAGGCTCATTGATGAAGGAGGGGAGCTCATTGATGAAGGTGGGGGGTGGGGGAGATGGCTCATCGATGACGGTGGGGGGGGCTCATTGATGAAGGTAGGGGGGAGGCTCACTAATGGAGGTAAGGTTCGGGGGGCTCACTGATGGAGGTAGGGTGGGGGGAGGCTCATTGATGAAGGTGGGGGTGGGGGGAGGCTCATTGATGGAGATAGGGTTGGGGGAGCTCATTGATGAAGATGGGGAGGCTCATTGATGAAGGGGGGGCTCATTGATGGAGGTGGGGGGGCTCATTAATGGAGGTGGGGGGTGGGGGGAAGGCTCATTGATGAAGGGGGGCTCATTAATGGAGGTGGGGGTGGGGGGGAAGGCTCATTAATGAAGGTGGGGGGTGGGGGAGAAGGCTTATTAATGAAGGGGGGGGAAGGCTCATTGATGAAGGAGGGGGGCTCATTGATGAAGGTGGGGGGTGGGGGAGATGGCTCATCGATGACGGTGGGGGGGGCTCATTGATGAAGGTAGGGGGGAGGCTCACTAATGGAGGTAAGGTTCGGGGGGCTCACTGATGGAGGTAGGGTGGGGGGAGGCTCATTGATGAAGGTGGGGGTGGGGGGAGGCTCATTGATGGAGATAGGGTTGGGGGAGCTCATTGATGAAGATGGGGAGGCTCATTGATGAACGGGGGGGTCATTGATGGAGGTGGGGGGTGGAGGAGAAGGCTCATTAATGAAGGTGGGGGAAGGCTCATTGATGAAGGAGGGGGGCTCATTGATGAAGGTGGGGGGTGGGGGAGATGGCTCATCGATGACGGTGGGGGGGGCTCATTGATGAAGGTAGGGGGAGGCTCACTAATGGAGGTAAGGTTCGGGGGGCTCACTGATGGAGGTAGGGTGGGGGGAGGCTCATTGATGAAGGTGGGGGTGGGGGAGGCTCATTGATGGAGATAGGGTTGGGGGAGCTCATTGATGAAGATGGGGGAGGCTCATTGATGGAGATAGGGTTGGGGGAGCTCATTGATGAAGATGGGGGAGGCTCATTGATGAACGGGGGGGTCATTGATGGAGGTATGGGGGCTCATTGATGGAGGTGGGGGGAGGCTCATCGATGAAGGTGGGGGGAGGCTCATTGATGGAGGTAAGGTTCGGGGGGACTCATTAATGGAGGTAGGGTGGGGGGGGCTCATTGATGAAGGTGGGGGGGATGCTCATTGATGAAGGCAGGGGGGAGGCTCATTCATGGAGTTGGAGGTGGGGAGGAAGGCTCATCGATGAAGGTGGGGGGAGGCTCATTGATGGAGGTAAGGTTCGGGGGGACTCATTGATGGAGGTAGGGTGGGGGGGCTCATTGATGAAGGTGGGGGGGGTGCTCATCGATGAAGGTGGGGGGTGGGGGGAGGCTCATTGATGAAGGTGGGGGGGTTCATTGATGAAGGTAGGGTAAGCTCATTGATGGAGGTAGGGTGGGGTGGCTCATCGATCAAGGTGGGGGCGGGGGAGGCTAATTGATGGAGGAGGGGGAGGCTCATTGATGAAGTTCGGGGGTGGGAAGAAGGCTCATTGATGAAGGTGGGGGGTGGGGGGAGGCTCATCGATGAAGGTGGGGGGTGGGGGTGAAGGTTCATTGATGAAGGTGGGGGGTTCATTGATGAAGGTACGGGAGGATCATTGATGGAGGTAGGATGGAAGGGGCTCATCGATCAAGGTGGTGGTGGGGGAAGGCTCATTGATGGAGGTGGGGGGGCTCATTGATGGAGGTAGGGCTTGGGGGGATTCTTTGATGGAAGTGGGGGAGGCTCATTGATGAAGGTGGGGTCAAGGAGAGGCTCATTGATGGAGGTAGGGTGGGGGGAGGCTCATTGATGGGGGTGGGGGTCGGGGAGAGGCTCATTGATGGAGGTAGGGTGGGGGGAGGCTCATTGATGGGGGTGGGGGTTGGGGAGAGGCTCATTGATGGAGGTAGGGTGGGGGGAGGCTCATTGATGGAGGTGGGTAGTGATATTTCCCAGAAGGCTGCAGGAGGGGGGTGAATCTGAACTTCTGCTCAGATTGCCATGGCGATCTGACCCGAAGTGGGAGTGAGTACCTAGCAAAACCAGATAACTGCTCCCCCCTAAAATGGTACAAATGTGGCAGTGGAAGAGGGGGTAGGGTTAGCACCTGTCCGGGATTCACCCAGACAGTTCTGGTTTGGAATCATGCGTCAGGCGGTCTGAAACCCGGACACATTATTCAGACTGGACTATGGCTTCCTGCCTCTGAGTGAGTACACTAAGGTAAAGCAGGGTTCTCAGAGCAACCTTACATCAAAGTTCCTCTGTACACCAGAGTTCTCAGTGTTGCCCTAGGGGCCTAAGAGGGGGGTGGGGAGGGTGCAAACAAGCGGAACTGATCAATGAGGCTGGTTGATCTACGGCTCCTCCAGGGTCTGGAACTTAACTGCAAGGGAAGGCCTCTCTCTCCATTGGCCTCCAGCAACAGAGAATTTATTACCTCTCTCTGGAGTTTTACATGGGTGGAACGCTCCAGAATACCGTGGTAAATCTGGGTCTTGAAAATGCCCCGTGATGAGGCTACTTATCAGGAATACACTGGACACTCCTTTTGGATATCGTATATGGCTCTGAGAGCCGGAATCGCATTTAAAGGCACAGTACCCCTGTAGGGGTGTATCTGTTGGAAGAGCTGTATTACATATGGGCCTGAATATTGGAATCGCATAAAGACTGATCTGAAGGCACGGTACCCCTGTAGGGGGCGTATCTTTCTGGTGAGGGGGGGGGGGGGGCACGCAGTCACCTGAAGAATATATTCGCAAGCACTAAAGTCACTTTTTTCTGCTGGATTTGCACAATCAAGGAATTTTTTTGATTTTTTTATTCATTTTTTATTTTTCACGTGTGGACATTAATAGACTTTTTGCTTTTCTTCTCTTTTTTGTTTTCTTTTTTCTTTCATTTTGGTTTTATTGTTTTTTTTTTTTCTCAAAAACATTTTTTATTACAATTCTTATTTCATTTTTTATGCACATAATTATTTCTTTGTTTATGATATATAAGAAAGTTGTTTGATATATATATATATCCCACGTATATATACACCCATTTTGGATGTTTTCCTTTGCGATTTTGCACCATTAGATATATGAGGTTTGGAGTATATGGTTATAAACTTTATAGCCATACCGTGTGGTTTTTCATACGTTTGCACTTTAATTTGATTATTTGATTGTTTGTAGTTCATTAGTGGTGATTAATTCAACACACAGTGGGAATTGTGGGAATTTCAGTATCAATTGCATTAAGTATCTTATGTTGCACTTATTTTTGCACAGGAGCGCTCTATATGGGCATTTGCAGGCCCTTTTTTTCACAATTTATTGAATTTATATGGCGATTATTCGAATACTCTCAACTAATTTAGAAAGGTTTATGTATATTAAAGCGGAAGTCCACCCTAAAGTGGACCTTCCACTCATCGGAACCCTCCCCCCCCCTCCGGCGCCACAATTGGCACCTTTCAGGGGGGAGGGGGGTGCAGATACCTGTACAGTACAGGTATCTGCACCCACTTCCGGGATAGCTCTCTGCGGAAAGGGGCGTAGATTACACTAGGGTTGCCACCTGTCCGGGATTCACCCGGACAGTTCGGGTTTGGAGTCATGCGTTCGGGTTTCAGACCACCTGCAACCCGGACACATTATTCAGACCAGACTATGGATTCCCAGCAGGGTTGTTGGCTGCAGATGTTTAGGCCGAGAGGGCTTGAACTAGTCCTCTTCCTCCCGCCCCTACCCCTCTGTGTCTGCCCACACTTCAATCCCTGGTGCTGTGTCTCAGAAAAGGAAAGCGGAGGCCAGAAATTTGAAGTCCAGCTACATCTGGATGAGAGGTGCTGACTGCCAAGGGGTGAGTGAGCTCACCATCCATCCCTGCTTTTGACTGAAGTCTCCCCCTTATCTCTCCTGCCTCTGAGTGAGTACTCTAAGGTAAATCAGGGTTCTCAGAGCACCCCTTACATCAAAGTTCCCCTTTACACCAGAGGCCACAGTGTTCCCCTTACATCAGAGTCCTCCGTACATCAGAGTTCTCAATGTTCACCCTGAGATCAGGGTTCCCAGAGCATCCCTCTACAGTGTAAAGGAGCTCCATGAGTTCAGATGTAAAAGAGGAACTCTGTGAACTCTGATATAAAGGGGGACTCTTGTGATTCATTTAGTTTGATTAGAAATGTTATTTAATTGCAAAATATGTGCATAATTTCTACTAGAAAAAAAATATTGGTGTGCGCCGCTAAAGTGTTTGGGTTTGACTTGAAGAAAAGGGGAAACACACAGATCCCAGAGGCAGCGGGGACCGTCCTTATTGCGCAGCGCGACTCGCGCATGCGCAGTAGGGAACCGGGAAATGAAGCCGAAAGGCTCCATTTCCTGATTCCCATACCCAAGATGGCGGCGGCAGCACCCGAGAGACGATCTAGAGATCGGCTTCGGGTGCCGACATCGCGGGCGCGCTGGGCAGGTAAGTGTCACTATTTTAAAAGTCAGCAGCTGCAGTATTTGTAGCTGCTGGCTTTTAAAAAAAAAAAAGCGGCGGACTCCCGCTTTAATAACCGATTGATTTGAGGTGACACTTGGCCGGTGGAAACAACGGTGGTCCTCCTTTTTAATATTAGGTAGCGCCGGACACCCCACACATTTTTTTTGAGATTATAAACAAGCGGAACGTCCCCTTTTGGGTGAAGTTCCAATTTAAATTGTATCAAGAGATTCTCCCGCCGATCGGAGCTCTGGATAAATCTGCTGGTTACAATACATTGGAAGACATCTGTAAAATACGTTCACTTTCCACAGAAACCTCAGAATGAACAACACCTCGATCGAAGAATGTGCCGGTGTGATCTCTATGTCTGCAGGTCTATGACATCCTGATGTGACCCCCCCCCAGCTGTGACCCAGCGGGGGGTGGGAATCCATTATATAGCAGATCAAAGTCCTTCATCATCATGTTTATCTCGGGGGGATCATTGTGCTGCATGTGATCAGGATAAGGCCTGAGGTTGCAGGATGTTCACTAGAGGGTCAGAGGTCACCGGCAGTATGGCTGCCTCCGCCCAGCACAGAGAAATCACCTCCTGACACTTCCTTATCACTCAGGAAATACCGAAATAACAAAAGGAGCTAGCCATCTATTCCTGACACTAATTCCAGAATTATTCGCAGCGTGTCCTGCGAGGGAGGCGAAACCCCCGAAGGGTCGTTTAAAAGGACTGGGGAAAAAAATCGATTTAAATCTTGAATGGAGTTGAGAGGTCAAATCGATTAGAAATTTCAGTAAATCGTTTTTTTTTTTGTTCACCAGGACCGGCGCTGGCCGCGAGGTCGGACACCATGGACAAGGCCGAAGCCGCTGCCTCGCCTAAAAACTCCTGCCCGCAGCTCCTCAGGACCGGCATGGTGTCCATCAAAAAAAAAAAAAAAACCTCAATTTGAATGGTGACTCAAGTTTTTTTTTTAAAAGTCGCAGATTTTTTTTTTTTTTTTAGAAAATCGCCCAGCTCTAGCGTTTTAACCACTTGCTTACCGGGCCAATTCTGACACTTCGCTCATATATGTAAAAATCTTGAGCTTTTTTTTTTTTGCTAGAAAATTACTTAGAACACCCAAACATGATATGTTTTTTAACCACTTGCCGCCCGCCCTATAGCAAATAGACGGCGGCAAAGTGGTTGCATAATCCTGACCGGACGTCATATGACGTGATCAGGATTATGAGCCCCCGGGGGCGCGCATCGCGGCGATCGTTGTTGCGGGGTCAGTCTGACACCCGGCAACTACGATCTCGGTAGAGAGTCTCCGACGGAGACTCTTTACCACGTGATCAGCCGTGTCCAATCACGGCTGATCACAGTGTAAATAGGAAAAGCCAGTGATCGGCTTTCCCTCACTCGCGTCTCTCAGACACAAGTAGAGGAGAGCCGATCGGCTGCTCCTCTGACAGGGGGGGTCTGTGCTGATCGATTATCAGCACAGCCCCCCCGAGGATGCCCACACTGGACCACCAGGGATGCCACCAGACCACCAGGGATGCCAAGGACAAGGTATGCCACCCTAGACCACCAGGGATTCCAGTCAGTGCCACAATGGATGCCAATCAGTGCCCATAATGGATGCCAATCAGTGCCCACAATGGACATCACTGATTGGCATGCATTATTGATTGGCACTGATTGGCATCCATTAGTACAATATATTATAATACAATGCCGCCTATCAGTTCCCATCTGTGCCGCCTATCAGTGCCTACCCATGCCCACCTGTGCCGCCTACCCATGCCCACCTGTGCCGCCTAACCCATGCCCACCTGTGCCACCTATCCATGCCCATCCATGCCAATCTGTGCCAATTTGTGCCACCTATCAGTGCCCATCCGTGTCGCCCATCAGTGCCACCTGTCAGTGCCGCCTATCAGTGCCACATATCGGTGTCCATCAATGCCACCTCATCAGTGCCACTTCATTGGTGCCACCTCATCGGTGCCCATCAGTGCCGCCTTATCATTGCCCATCAGTGTAACCCCATCAGTGCCCATCAGTGAAGGAGAAAACTTACTTATTTGCAAAGTTTTGAAACTGAAACAAAAAAAAAAAACATTTTTTTTTTTTTTCTAAATTTTCGGTATTTTTTTATTTGTTTAGCAAAAAATAAAAACCGTAGAGGTGATCAAATACCACCAAAAGAAAGCTCTATTTGTGGGGAAAAAATGATAAAAATTTCATTTGGGTACAGTGTAGCACGACCGCGCAATTGTCATTCAAAGTGCGACAGAGCTGAAAGCTCAAAATTGGTCTGGGCAGGAAGGTGTTTAAGTGCCCCCCGGTATTGAAGTGGTTAAAGCAGAGACCCTAGAGAATAAAATGGCGATCATTGCAATTTGTTATGTCAAACGGTAAACGGTATTTGCGCAGCGACTTTTTAAACACAATTTTTGGGGGGAAAAATAAATACACTTTAATGAATTAAAAAAGAACCAAACAATATATAACACATTTATTTTTTTTTTTTTATGTGAAAGATGATGTAATGCCAAGTAAATTGATACAGAACATGTCACGCTTTAAAATTGCTTACCGTACTTAAAGTGGTTGTAAAAACCCTTACAAAGCACTTTGACCTACAGGTGAGCCTAGATTAAGGCTTACCTGTAGGTCCAAGAAATATCTCCTAAACCAAAAAGACAGGGCGGCGGCGCACAGGCGCACTGAGTATGCCGCTGCTAACGGTGATATGCCGTTAGTGGAGGCTCCCGTGCGCATGCGTGGGAGTGACGTCATCGCTGCTCCGGCGCTGTGAGTGGCCCGGAGCAGCGATACCCGGAAGAAGATGGACGCTCCGAGCTACAGGGGACAGCGGTGACATCGCTGGCTCCTGTGTCAGGTAAGTGACACATAATGGGATGCGATGAGATGCGATGCGATGCACAGTCGCCCATTATGCTTTACCTTTGCAGGGAGACAAAGAGGAAGTAACACCCATCAGGGTTTAAGTGATGCTTTCAAATTTTCTATGGGTGACCAGTTTAGAGTTACATAGCATGTTTAGCGCTAAAATGATTGCTCTCACTCTGACGTTTGCGGCGATACCTCACATGTGGGGTTTAACCACTTGCTTACTGGGCACTTAAACCCCCCTCAGTCCCAGACCAATTTTCAGCTTTCAGCGCTGATGCACTTTGAATGACAATTGCGCGGTCATACAACACTGTACCCAAATGACATTTTTATCATTTTTTGCCCACAAATAGAGCTTTCTTTTGGTGGTATTTAATTACTGCTGGGAGTTTTATTTTTTGCTAAACAAACAAAAAAAATGCAAAAAAAAAAAAAAAATCATGTTTAATAGTTTGTTATAAAATTTTGCAAACGGGTCATTTTTCTCCTTCATTGAAGTGCGCTGATGAGGCGGCACTGATAGGCTGCACTGGTGGGCACTGATAGGCTGCACTGGTGGGCACTGATAGGCTGCACTGGTGGGCACTGATAGGCTGCACTGGTGGGCACTGATAGGCACAGTTAAGGCGGCACTAATAGGCACAGATAAGGTGGCACTGATAGGCACAGATAAGGCAGTACTGATGGGCACAGATAAGGCGGCACTGATGGGCAAAGATGGGCACAGATAAGATGGCACTGATGGGTGGCACTGATGGGTGGCACTGATAGGTACCACTGATAGATGGGACTGATGGGCACTGATAGGTGACACTGATAGGTGGCTCTCATAGGTGGCACTGCTGGGCACTGATGGGAACTGATGGGCACTGGTAGATGACACTGATGGGCACGGATATGTGGCACTGGGGTGCAGCACTGTTGTTGAGGCAGATTGTGGGCACTGATAGGTGGCACTGTGGGTACTGATGGGTGGCACTGTGGGCACTGATGGAGGGCACTTTTTTAATATGTAGGTGGCACTGCCAGGGGGCAGCTGGGCACTGATGAGCTGGCCGTGATCAGGACTGAAGTCCCTCTCAGGGCCGCCGGTGATCGGCTTTTTTATTTTTCTCCTCGCGCTATCAGCGCGAGGAGGAAAAATAGCCGATTATCGGCTCTGTTGTGTCACATGATCAGCTGTCATTGGCTGACAGCTGATCATGTGATAAGGGGTCGGGATCGACCCCTTGCTCCGATCCGTGATCAGGCAAGTCTCATAGACTCGCCGATCACAGAGCACACCGCACGCGCCCCTCAGGGGGCGCACAGGCCATTCGTGCACGGGACGACGTCAATAGATGTAGTCCCGGCAAAGCAAGTCCGCGCTGTAGCCGTCATTCGGCTATAGCGCGGATCTCTAGAGGTTAAACACGTCTACATATGTAAGTGTGGTCTATTCACCACTGCGCGTTAGTGCGTGCATGAGGGGGGGGGCTGGGGTTGGGGTGTTTTTTTTTTTTTAAATGCTCTTACTATATATTTTATTACATTTTTTTATTTTTACACTGTTCCTTTATAAAAAAAAATGTTTTTTGATCACTTTTATTCCCATCGGAAGTAAAGTAAACAAATAAGCAGTGACAGGTCCTCTTTATGGAGAGATGTGGGGCCAATAAGACCTCAAACCTCCTTCTCTATAATGTAAAGCATCAGATCAAAAACCAAAAAAATTTAAAAAAATTAAAAATAAAAGGCCTCCTAGGCCTTAAAGATGAGCGGGAGTCATCCTTCCACCACTCATCACCCTGACCGGCACCCGCAGCCAGTTCTCTGGCTTCCTGATCTGCCAGGTAAGCCCAAAAAAACAATGCCCCCCCCCGGCGCTTTTAAAAGTGATCCAGATTTTCAATGGGATTTAGGTCTGGACTGTGACTGGGCCATTCTAACACATGAATATGCTTTGATGTAAACCATTCCATTGTAGCTCTGGCTGGATGTTTCGGGTCGTTGTCCTGCTGGAAGGGGAACCTCCGCCCCGGTCTCAAGTCTTTTGCCGACTCTAACAGGTTTTCTTCTAAGATTGTCCTGTATTTGTCTCCATCCATCTTCCCATCAACTCTGACCAGCTTCCCTGTCCCTGCTGAAGAAAACCATCCCCACCACATGATGCTGCCACCACCATGTCTCACGGTGGGGATGGTGTGTTCGGGGGATGGGCGGTGTTAGTTTCCCCCACACATAGCGTTTTGCTTTTAGGCCATAAAGTAGAATTTTGGTCTCCTCTGACCAGATCACCTTCTTCCACATGTTTGCTGCCCCCTCCCCCACATGGCTTCTCACAAACTACAAACAGGACTTCTTATGACTTTCTTCCTCCATTGTCTTTCTTCTTGTCACTCTTCCATAAAGGGCAGATTTGTGGAGAGACGACTAATAGTTGTCCTGTGGACAGATTCTCCCCCCTGAGCTGTGGATCTCTGCAGCTCCTCCAGAGTTACCATGGACCTCTTGGCTCTTCTCTGATTAATGCTCTCCTTGCCCGGCCCGGTCAGTTTAGGTGGACGGCCGTGTCTTGGTAGGTTTGCGGTTGTGCCCATACTCTTTCCATTTTCCGATGATGGATTGAACAGAGCTCCGTGAGATGGTCAAAGCTTGGGAGATTTTATTATAACCAAACCCTGCTTTATACTTCTCCACAACTTCATCCCTGACCTGTCTGGTGTGTTCCTTGGCCTTCATGATGCTGTTTCACTAAGGTTCTCTAACAAACCTCTGAGGGCTTCACAGAACAGCTGTATTTATACTGAGATTAAATGACACACAGGTGGACTCTATTTACTAATTAGGTGACTTCTGAAGGCAATTGGATACACTAGATTTTAGGTAGGGGTATCAGAATAAAGGGGGCGCCATACAAATCCCCCCCCCACACTTTTCACATATTTATTTGTATCATTTTCCTTCCACTTCACAATTATGTGACACTTTGTGTTGGTTTATCACATAAAATCCCAATAAATACATTTATGTTTTTTGGTTGTAACATGAGAAATTTCAAGGGGTATGAATACTTTTTCAAGGCGCTGTATATACAGTATACACACATGTGGGGGGCACTCGTATGGAAGTCTTGGTACTAGAACCTCATTGGTTGTTATGGAAATGGTGGCTGGCACCGTGCCAACTCATGATGATCCGGGACACACCGAGTCTCGCGCTCGCGGCACCCTGACTGAGAAACACGACTCTAGAGAATGTGCGGTGGAAGCATCGCTGCGATCCCTCTGCGAGTCTAAGGCTGGATTCACATCTGTGGCAGGTTTAGTGCTTTTTGCATTTTGCAGGTTTGCACTGCAGATCGTCTTCCATAGGAATCCATTATATATGGACTGCAGTGCAAATCTGCAAAATGCAAAAAGCACTAAAACTGCCACAGATGTGAATCCAGCCTAATAAATGAGATGAAGTTCTTGGGATCTGACACTAGTGGGCGCTCTCCTCCTCTCATAATGATCACAATGCAGATGTTACAATCAGTTGATACAAATTGATTGATAACAATCAGGAATGACTTGTCCAGCTCAAGTTTCCCAGAGAAGAATGACAATATGAATAAGACTTGTGACCCCCCCCTGCCCTCCTCCCCTCCCCCCCCCGCCCCCCCCCCTTCTCCTGGGTCCTGTGAATAGGATGTCGGCTCACCTGGAAATGACAGGTCCTCAAACAAGGACTGACATCGCTGAGAGCAGATTACTGCCAGAGCCGGGCTCAGCAAACACAGGGGGACAAAAGCCTCTCTGCAGATGTTTGCTGGAAGCTGACAAGCGGGAAGGTGATGATAAGCCGCAATCAGAGGAGTGACTGCGGTGACCCCCGAGACACCAAACGCCCCCCTCGCCCCCTCGCCCCCTCGCCCCCTCACCCCCTCGCCCCCTCGCCCCCTCACCCCTCACATGTCATCCATAGAGAGAAGATTAAAGGGGATTCCGATATGAAGAAGTAAAGACTTGACCCAAATTGGTATTAAACCCCCCTCCCCCCCCATGTATTATATTGCAGATCACTCGTTATTAGATGCGGTGGCTGCATTTGTTTTCTTTTCATCAGGAAGGGGTTAAAGTAGTCCCAAGTGGTCTTACCTTACTGCTGCTATAGGGTGACAACTCTGCCATCGTCTCCCAATTGTATTCCTGTGTTGTCACAGAGCTGTACTGCACCCTGTACATTACATACGCCTGACCCCTGTACTCTGTACATCACATACGCCTGACCCCTGTACTCTGTACATCACATACGCCTGACCCCTGCACTCTGTACATTACACACTCCTGACCCCTGCATTCTGTAAATTACACACTCCTGACCCCTGTACTCTGTACATTACACACTCTTGACCCCTGTACTCTGTACATCACATACGCCTGACCCCTGCACTCTGTACATTACACTCTTCTGACCCCTGCACTCTGTACATTACACACTCCTGACCCCTGTACTCTGTACATTACACACTCCTGACCCCTGCACTCTGTACATTACACACCCCTGACCCCTGCACTCTGTACATTACACACTCCTGACCCCTGCATTCTGTAAATTACACACTCCTGACCCCTGTACTCTGTACATTACACACTCTTGACCCCTGTACTCTGTACATTACACTCTCCTGACCCCTGCACTCTGTACATTACACACTCCTGACCCCTGTACTCTGTACATTACACACTCCTGACCCCTGCACTCGGTACATGAAACACTCCTGACCCCTGTACTCTGTACATTACACACTTCTCACCCCTGCACTCTGTACATTACACACTCCTGACCCCTGTACTATGTACATTACACACTTCTGACCCCTGTACTCTGTACATTACACACTCCTGACCCCTGCACTCTGTACATTACACACTCCTGACCCCTGCACTCTGTACATTACACACTCCTCACCCCTGTACTCTGTACATTACACACTCCTCACCTCTGTATTCTGTACATTACACACTCCTCACCCCTGTACTCTGTACATTACACACTCCTGACCCCTGTACTCTGTACATTACACACTCCTCACCCCTGTACTCTGTACATTACACACTCCTCACCTCTGTATTCTGTACATTACACACTCCTCACCCCTGCACTCTGTACATTACACACTCCTGACCCCTGCACTCTGTACATTACACACTCCTCACCCCTGTACTCTGTACATTACACACTCCTCACCTCTGTATTCTGTACATTACACACTCCTCACCCCTGCACTCTGTACATTACACACTCCTGACCCCTGCACTCTGTACATTACACACTCCTCACCCCTGTACTCTGTACATTACACACTCCTCACCTCTGTATTCTGTACATTACACACTCCTCACCCCTGTACTCTGTACATTACACACTCCTGACCCCTGTACTCTGTACATTACACACTCCTCACCCCTGTACTCTGTACATTACACACTCCTGACCCCTGTACTCTGTACATTACACACTCCTGACCCCTGCACTCTGTACATTACACACTCCTCACCCCTGTACTCTGTACATTACACACTCCTCACCTCTGTATTCTGTACATTACACACTCCTGACCCCTGTACTCTGTACATTACACACTCCTGACCCCTGTACTCTGTACATTACACACTCCTCACCTCTGTATTCTGTACATTACACACTTCTCACCCCCCCCACTCCTGACCTCTGTGCTCTGTGCATTTTTTACTCCTGATCCCTGCGCTCTGTGCATTATTTATGCTCTGTATAATTTGAACTCAAGTTTTATCCCCCCCCCCCCCAGGGGGAGCACAATGTTGCCACATGCACAATTTGCTGGGGCAAAAAAGGTTTCTAAGGCTGCCCCCCCCCCCCCCCCCCATATATGGACTGCTCTGAAAAATGCCGCGCAGCCACCGCTGAAGTTTATAGCCAGGAAGTGGCAGCAGATCAACATCTCTGATACATAACAAAGGGTGAAAACGTTTTCTACTCCTGGGGGCAATTATTTGCTACAAATCGCACAGAGAAAACGAATGGCGCCGATATCCCGGAACCCCAGAGATCCCGGCTCAGCGCTCACAAGGGCCTCTCACAGGAAAAGGCCGCCGATCTCCTCTCCATATACAGAAAACTCCGGCAGCAAAAGATAAAGAAGAGATAAAATCCAGGGGAAGGTGCTGGCCCAGCGAGCGCTTTGTACTGGGATGACTGGGGACACTGGTCAGGGAATCGCACTCCCTTTGTGTATAAAGTGGCAATTATTCTTCAGAATGGTCCAATCAGAACTTCTACACCGTGGTGGGGGGAGGGGCCAGCCCACTTCTATGGACAATAATCTCACCTGGGGACAGGTGGAAGGGACGGGGGGGGTCCCTGGGGTAAGTGGGGGGGGGGTTCCTGGGGTAAGTCGCTGCAGCCAGGGGCAGTCATCTGCGCCCTGAGGGATCAGCGCTGATATCGGGACGCACAATCAGATTTTTATTTGTTCAGCAGGAAGTCGTTCCCACTTATCTGCACCGCTGACACGGCCAGTTTTTCCTGTTTGCTCGTCTCTCTGCACTGTGCTGGCAGCCATGCGTCTCTGCGGGGCGTGCAAAGGATCCGATGGAGGCGATAGTAAGGGCCGGGAACTCCAAACAAAAACTAGTTCACTATGAGGTCACCGACTCCCATCACCTCCGGCCATACAGAGCGATGCGATGCTTGCTGAAGCCCTCTGAGCAATAAAAAAGGGAACTGAGAAACCACAGCACACAGGAAGAGTGCCTGAGCTGAGCTGAGTTGAGTTGAGCTGAGTTGTGTTGTGTTGAGTTGAGCTGAGCTGTTGAGTTGAGTTGAGTTGAGCTGAGTTGTGTTGAGCTGAGTTGAGCTGAGTTGTGTTGAGTTGGGCTGAGTTGTGTTGAGCTGAGTTGTGTTGAGTTGAGCTGAGTTGTGTTAAGTTGAGCTGTGTTGAGCTGAGTTGAGCTGAGTTGTGTTGAGTTGGGCTGAGTTGTGTTGAGCTGAGTTGTGTTGAGTTGAGCTGAGTTGTGTTAAGTTGAGCTGTGTTGAGCTGAGTTGAGCTGAGTTGAGCTGAGCTGAGCTGAGCTGAGTTGAGTTGAGCTGAGTTGTGTTGTGTTGTGTTGAGTTGAGCTGAGCTGTTGAGTTGAGTTGAGTTGAGCTGAGCTGAGTTGTGTTGAGCTGAGTTGTGTTGAGTTGGGCTGAGTTGTGTTGAGCTGAGTTGTGTTGAGTTGAGCTGTGTTGTGTTGAGTTGAGCTGTGTTGAGCTGAGTTGTGTTGAGCTGAGTTGAGCTGAGTTGAGCTGTGTTGTGTTGAGTTGAGCTGTGTTGAGCTGAGTTGTGTTAAGTTGAGCTGTGTTGAGCTGAGTTGAGCTGAGTTGTGTTGAGCTGAGCTGTGTTGAGCTGTTGAGTTGAGTTGAGCTGAGTTGTGTTGAGCTGAGTTGAGCTGAGTTGTGTTGAGTTGAGCTGTGTTGAGCTGAGCTGAGCTGAGCTGAGTTGTGTTGAGTTGAGCTGAGCTGAGCTGTTGAGTTGAGCTGAGTTGAGTTGAGCTGAGCAGAGCTGAGCTGAGTTGAGTTGAGCTGAGTTGTGTTAAGTTGAGTTGAGTTGAGTTGAGCTGAGTTGAGTTGAGCTGAGTTGAGTTGAGTTGAGTTGAGCAGTTGAGTTGAGTTGAGTTGAGTTGAGCTGTTGAGTTGAGTTGAGTTGAGTTGAGCTGAGTTGAGTTGAGTTGAGCTGTTGAGTTGAGTTGAGTTGAGTTGAGCTGAGTTGAGTTGAGTTGAGTTGAGTTGAGCTGAGTTGAGTTGAGTTGAGTTGAGTTGAGCTGAGTTGAGTTGAGTTGAGCTGAGTTGAGTTGAGTTGAGCTGTTGAGTTGAGTTGAGTTGAGTTGAGCTGTTGAGTTGAGTTGTGTTGAGTTGAGTTGAGCTGTTGAGTTGAGTTGAGTTGAGCTGAGTTGAGTTGAGTTGAGTTGAGCTGTTGAGTTGAGTTGAGCTGAGCTGAGTTGAGCTGAGTTGAGTTGAGTTGAGTTGAGTTGAGTTGAGCTGAGCTGTTGAGTTGAGTTGAGTTGAGTTGAGCTGAGCTGTTGAGTTGAGTTGAGTTGAGCTGAGTTGAGTTGAGTTGAGTTGAGCTGAGTTGAGTTGAGTTGAGTTGAGTTGAGCTGAGCTGTTGAGTTGAGTTGAGTTGTGTTGAGTTGAGCTGAGCTGTTGAGTTGAGTTGAGTTGAGCTGAGTTGAGTTGAGTTGAGCTGAGCTGTTGAGTTGAGTTGAGTTGAGTTGAGTTGAGTTGAGTTGAGCTGAGCTGTTGAGTTGAGTTGAGTTGAGTTGAGCTGAGCTGTTGAGTTGAGTTGAGTTGAGCTGAGTTGAGTTGAGTTGAGTTGAGCTGAGTTGAGTTGAGTTGAGTTGAGTTGAGTTGAGCTGAGCTGTTGAGTTGAGTTGAGCTGAGTTGAGTTGAGTTGAGTTGAGCTGAGTTGAGTTGAGTTGAGTTGAGTTGAGCTGAGCTGTTGAGTTGAGTTGAGTTGTGTTGAGTTGAGCTGAGCTGTTGAGTTGAGTTGAGTTGAGCTGAGTTGAGTTGAGCTGAGTTGAGTTGAGCTGAGTTGAGTTGAGTTGAGTTGAGCTGAGTTGAGTTGAGCTGAGTTGAGTTGAGTTGAGCTGAGCTGTTGAGTTGAGTTGAGTTGAGTTGAGCTGAGCTGTTGAGTTGAGCTGAGTTGAGTTGAGTTGAGCTGAGTTGAGTTGAGTTGAGCTGAGCTGTTGAGTTGAGTTGAGTTGAGTTGAGTTGAGCTGAGCTGAGCTGTTGGGTTGAGTTGAGTTGAGTTGAGTTGAGCTGAGCTGTTGAGTTGAGTTGAGTTGAGTTGAGTTGAGTTGAGCTGTTGAGTTGAGTTGAGTTGAGTTGCGTTGAGTTGAGTTGAGCTGAGTTGAGTTGAGTTGAGTTGAGCTGAGCTGTTGAGTTGAGTTGAGTTGTGTTGAGTTGAGCTGAGCTGTTGAGTTGAGTTGAGTTGAGCTGAGTTGAGTTGAGCTGAGTTGAGTTGAGTTGAGCTGAGTTGAGTTGAGCTGAGTTGAGTTGAGTTGAGTTGAGTTGAGCTGAGCTGTTGAGTTGAGCTGAGTTGAGTTGAGTTGAGTTGAGCTGAGCTGTTGAGTTGAGCTGAGTTGAGCTGAGTTGAGTTGAGCTGAGTTGAGTTGAGTTGAGTTGAGTTGAGTTGAGTTGAGCTGAGCTGTTGAGTTGAGTTGTGTTGAGTTGAGTTGAGCTGAGTTGAGTTGAGTTGAGTTGAGCTGTTGAGTTGAGTTGAGTTGAGTTGAGTTGAGTTGAGCTGAGTTGAGTTGAGTTGAGTTGAGTTGAGCTGAGCTGTTGAGCTGAGTTGAGTTGAGCTGAGCTGTTGAGTTGAGCTGAGTTGAGCTGAGTTGAGTTGAGCTGAGTTGAGTTGAGTTGAGTTGAGTTGAGTTGAGTTGAGCTGAGCTGTTGAGTTGAGTTGTGTTGAGTTGAGTTGAGCTGAGTTGAGTTGAGTTGAGCTGAGCTGTTGAGTTGAGTTGTGTTGAGTTGTGTTGAGCTGAGCTGAGCTGTTGAGTTGAGTTGAGTTGAGTTGAGCTGAGCTGTTGAGTTGAGTTGAGTTGAGCTGAGTTGAGTTGAGTTGAGTTGAGTTGAGCTGAGTTGAGTTGAGTTGAGTTGAGTTGAGCTGAGCTGTTGAGTTGAGTTGAGTTGAGCTGAGTTGAGTTGAGTTGAGTTGAGCTGAGTTGAGTTGAGTTGAGTTGAGCTGAGCTGTTGAGTTGAGTTGAGTTGTGTTGAGTTGAGCTGAGCTGTTGAGTTGAGTTGAGTTGAGCTGAGTTGAGTTGAGCTGAGTTGAGTTGAGCTGAGTTGAGTTGAGTTGAGTTGAGCTGAGTTGAGTTGAGCTGAGTTGAGTTGAGTTGAGCTGAGCTGTTGAGTTGAGTTGAGTTGAGTTGAGCTGAGCTGTTGAGTTGAGCTGAGTTGAGTTGAGTTGAGCTGAGTTGAGTTGAGTTGAGTTGAGTTGAGCTGAGCTGTTGAGTTGAGTTGAGTTGAGTTGAGTTGAGCTGAGCTGAGCTGTTGGGTTGAGTTGAGTTGAGTTGAGTTGAGCTGAGCTGTTGAGTTGAGTTGAGTTGAGTTGAGTTGAGTTGAGCTGTTGAGTTGAGTTGAGTTGAGTTGCGTTGAGTTGAGTTGAGTTGAGCTGAGTTGAGTTGAGTTGAGTTGAGCTGAGCTGTTGAGTTGAGTTGTGTTGAGTTGAGCTGAGCTGTTGAGTTGAGTTGAGTTGAGCTGAGTTGAGTTGAGCTGAGTTGAGTTGAGTTGAGCTGAGTTGAGTTGAGCTGAGTTGAGTTGAGTTGAGTTGAGTTGAGCTGAGCTGTTGAGTTGAGCTGAGTTGAGTTGAGTTGAGTTGAGCTGAGCTGTTGAGTTGAGCTGAGTTGAGCTGAGTTGAGTTGAGCTGAGTTGAGTTGAGTTGAGTTGAGTTGAGTTGAGCTGAGCTGTTGAGTTGAGTTGTGTTGAGTTGAGTTGAGCTGAGTTGAGTTGAGTTGAGTTGAGCTGTTGAGTTGAGTTGAGTTGAGTTGAGTTGAGCTGAGTTGAGTTGAGTTGAGTTGAGCTGAGCTGTTGAGCTGAGTTGAGTTGAGTTGAGTTGAGCTGAGCTGTTGAGTTGAGCTGAGTTGAGCTGAGTTGAGTTGAGCTGAGTTGAGTTGAGTTGAGTTGAGTTGAGTTGAGTTGAGCTGAGCTGTTGAGTTGAGTTGTGTTGAGTTGAGTTGAGCTGAGTTGAGTTGAGTTGAGTTGAGCTGAGCTGTTGAGTTGAGTTGTGTTGAGTTGTGTTGAGCTGAGTTGAGCTGAGTTGAGTTGAGCTGAGTTGAGTTGAGTTGAGTTGAGTTGAGTTGAGCTGAGCTGTTGAGTTGAGTTGAGTTGAGTTGAGTTGAGTTGCGCTGAGTTGAGTTGAGTTGAGTTGAGTTGAGTTGAGCTGAGCTGAGTTGAGTTGAGTTGAGTTGAGTTGAGTTGAGCTGAGTTGAGTTGAGTTGAGTTGAGTTGAGCTGAGTTGAGTTGAGTTGAGTTGAGCTGAGCTGTTGAGTTGAGCTGAGTTGAGTTGAGTTGAGCTGAGTTGAGTTGAGTTGAGTTGAGTTGAGCTGAGCTGTTGAGTTGAGTTGTGTTGAGTTGAGTTGAGCTGAGTTGAGTTGAGTTGAGTTGAGCTGAGCTGAGCTGTTGAGTTGAGTTGTGTTGAGTTGAGTTGAGCTGAGTTGAGTTGAGTTGAGTTGAGCTGAGCTGAGCTGTTGAGTTGAGTTGAGTTGAGTTGAGTTGAGCTGTTGAGTTGAGTTGAGTTGAGTTGAGTTGAGCTGAGTTGAGTTGAGTTGAGTTGAGTTGAGCTGTTGAGTTGAGTTGAGTTGAGTTGTGTTGAGTTGAGCTGTTGAGTTGAGTTGAGTTGAGTTGAGTTGAGTTGAGTTGAGTTGAGCTGTTGAGTTGAGTTGAGTTGAGTTGAGTTGTGTTGAGTTGAGCTGTTGAGTTGAGTTGAGTTGAGTTGAGTTGAGTTGAGCTGTTGAGTTGAGTTGAGTTGAGTTGAGTTGTGTTGAGTTGAGCTGACAAACGCTCCTGAATCGCACGGCTCACCTGAAATCCCCTGCGGTGGCGGCTCCGGTACAACCCTTTTTGCAGGCCGTCCCTGCTGCTGCGCCAGTCTCTGGGCAGGCACCCGCCTCTATAAGTTTAAATTTGAAATGTGATACAAAATATCAAACTGCACCCAGTAAGAAACCTTCTAATATATATAATCAATTTCTAACTGAAAACGTAAATGGTATCACAAATGCCAGAAACACAAAATATAGTCCATTAGTATATTGAATAATAATTCATATTCAGCACCAATCCTGCCAGTATAAAGTGCTGCCAGTCAAAAAGTGGCAAAAGTTTCTATCAGATCGTTCAGATTCACAGTAGTCCACCACCCCCCCTCCTGTGCAAATCCCTATAGGTTATGCACTTACCAGAAAACTCTGGTTTAAAAGCACATCTCATATCACCGGGAGACGATCGTATCATTCGCTCTCATGTATAGCAAGGCATCGGATGTGTCACATCGGATGTATAATAGTCACTTTCCCAGAAGGTATTTTGCACATATAAAGGAATGGAGAAACTACATAGCGCAATTATCGTACGTATATTTAGTTTAACCACTTCAATACCGGGGGGCACTTATACACCTTCTTGCCCAGACCAATTTTGAGCTTTCAGCGCTGATGCACTTTGAATGACAATTGCGCGGTCATGCTACACTGTACCCAAACTAAATTTTTATCATTTTGTTCCCACAAATAGAGCTTTCTTTTGGTGGTATTTGATCTCCTCTGGGATTTTTATTTTCTGATAAACAAATAAAAAAAGACAGAAAATCTTGAAAAAAAACATGTTTTTTTTGTTTCAGTTACAAAACGTTGTAAATAAGTACGTTTTCTCCTTCACTGATGGGCACTGACAGGGCTGCAGTGACGGGCACTGATAAGGCGGAACTGATGGGCACCGATTAGGTGGCACCAATGAAGCGGCACTGATAGGTGGCACTGATATGCGACACAGATAACACAGATAGACACTGATAGGTGGCACAAATAGGCACTGATAGGTGGCACGGATTGTCATGGATATGTGGCACAGATGGGCATGGATAGGCGGCACGGATAGGCATTGATAGGCGGCACGGATGGGCGGCACGGATGGGCATGGATAGGCGGCACAGTTGGGCATGGATGGGCACTGATAGGCGGCTAGGATGGGCACTGATAGGCGGCTAGGATGGGGACTGATAGGCGGCTAGGATGGCCACTGATAGGCAGCTAGGATGGGCACTTATAGGTGGCATGGATGGGCACTGATAGGCAGCATTGTAATTTAAAGTTTTGTAGGGATGGATGCCAATCAGTGCCAAACAATAATGCATGCCAATCAGTGATACCCATTGTGGGCACTGATTGGCATCCATTGTGAGCACTGATTGGCATTCATTATGGGCACTGGCTGGAATCCCTGGTGGTCTAGGGTGGCATACCTGGTGCTGGGCATCCCTGGTGGTCTGGTGGCCTCCCTGGTGGTCCAGTGTGGGCATCCTCGGGGGGGCTGTGCTGTTAATCAATCAGCACAGACCCCCCCTGTCAGAGGAGCAGCCGATCGGCTCTCCTCTACTCACGTCTGACAGACACAAGTGAGGAAAAGCCGATCACCGGCTCTTCCTATTTACACTGTGATCAGCCGTGATTGGACTCGGCTGATCACGTGGTAAAGAGTCTCCATCAGAGACTCTCTACCGAGATCGTAGTTGCAGGGGGGGGGTCAGACTGACACCCCGCAACAACGATCGCCGCGATGTGCGGCCCCCGGGGGGCACGCAGCGGCTTAATATCCTGATCACGTCATATGACGTCCGGTCAGGATATTACAACCACTTTGCAGCCGTCATTTTGCTATATGGCGGGCGGCAAGTGGTTAAAACCACTTGTAAAATTGCGCACTCACAAAGTAAACATCTTGAATAGTGCATAAAATTCAAACTCAAAATCCGATCGGTATGGTCTAACCTTACACCGCCGTCCGCGGTGTTCCCGGGAAGGGTAGACTGTCCAACGATCGTACAATCAGGTAAGCTGCGTGACCACGCCCTGACGCGTTTCAGTCATCACTTTCGTCAGAGGGTGCTGTCCGATTGGATTTTGAGTTTGAATTTTATGCACTATTCAAGATGTTTACTTTGTGAGTGCGCAATTTTACGAGTGTTTTTAACATAAATAAATCTTTTGATACAAATTACTCTATGTAGTTTCTCCATTCCTTTATATGTGCAAAATACCTTCTGGGAAAGTGACTATTATACATCTGATGCCTTGCTATACATGAGAGCGAATGATACGATCGTCTCCCGGTGATATGAGATGTGCTTTTAAACCAGAGTTTTCTGGTAAGTGCATAACCTATAGGGATTTGCACAGGAGGGGGGGTGGTGGACTACTGTGAATCTGAACGATCTGATAGCAACTTTTGCCACTTTTTGACTGGCAGCACTTTATACTGGCAGGATTGGTGCTGAATATGAATTATTATTCAATATACTAATGGACTATATTTTGTGTTTCTGGCATTTGTGATACCATTTACGTTTTCAGTTAGAAATTGATTATATATATTAGAAGGTTTCTTACTGGGTGCAGTTTGATATTTTGTATCACATTTCAAATTTAAACTTACAGTTGGATGTTTAAGTTTTAAAAATAATAAAGAGCTGCTAGGGCCTTAGTGCGGTTCACCATTTGGTGACTGTCTTGGGCTCCATTTTTTAGTTCTTTTTTGATTAATATAGCAGCAGCTACAATTTATGTTTCACCGTGAGCGCTGAGGGAGTAGGACTTTTAGTTTTCGAATATCTTGCTCTTATTTCCTTTCTATAAGAGGTATGTCTGGTTCTGCTCCGCTTCTCCAGCGATTTGGGGGCGATCCAGTTCAATGCAGAGGGATTCTCAATCAGGTTGAGATATACTTCAAAATGCTGCCCCAGGCGTTTCCCACGGACAGAAGCAAAGTAGGTTTGGTGATATCTTTGCTTTCTGAGAGAGCCTTGGCCTGGGCAAACCCTCTATGGGAGACGCAAAAACCTGTTGTCTTGAGTTACCCTCAGTTTGTGGCCTCCTTTAAAAGGGTATTTGAGGTTCCACACGCTCCACTTCTGCTGCCAAGTGTCTCATGTCCATCAATCAGAGTACGAGAACTGTTGCCGACTACGCCATTGAATTCCGTACTCTGGCAGCAGAGGTTGCTTGGAACAATGAGGCCCTCGTGGCTGCTTTTTCTCGTGGTCTCTTGGATTCCATCAAGGATGAGATAGCAGCCCGAGATATACCCACTGAGCTGGAGAGCTTGATCTCGTTTGCCATCCTCATTGACTCCAGACTCAGAGAAAGACTTTCTCTTAAGGAGCGCTTGCAGAAGCCTCCTGTACGTTTGCCTCCAAGCTTTGTAGTCCCACCCATGCCTCCCTCACCTCCCATGCCTCCCTCACCTCCCATGCCTCCCTCACCTCCCATGTCTCCCTCACCTCCCATGCCTCCCTCCCCTCCCATGCCTCCCTCACCTCCCATGCCTCCCTCACCTCCCATGCCTCCCTCACCTCCCATGCCTCCCTCACCTCCCATGCCTCCCTCCCCTCCCATGCCTCCCTCACCTCCCATGCCTCCTGGTACCGAGTTGGTCAGTGAAGATGAACCCATGCACCTGGGCTTCACGCATCTCTCTGCGGATGAGAGAGCCTTTAGTAGGAGGGAGAGATTGTGCCTTTATTGTGGCCCGGCAGGCCACTTTTTGAAGTCTCGTCCTACCCGTCCAGGGAACGCCCGAACCTTGAGGTCCTGTCATGGACAGACCTTAGGTGGCGTTGTTTCGTCCCCAGTTATCCAGAAGGATAAGCCCCTGGTTTTGGTCACCCTTTCTTGGGCTGAGTCGTCCATCGAGATACAGGCTCTAATCGACTCTGGGGCTGCAGGCCTGTTCATTGATGCTGCTTTTGTTTTGCAGCACTCGATTACGCTGCAGCTGCGTGACACTCCAATTGCAATTGAGGCTCTTGATGGGAGACCTTTACAGCCTGCCCATGTGACTCATGAGACGGTTCCGTTGTCCATGGCCGTAGGGGCTCTTCACCATGAGATAATCCAATTCCAAGTTATTTCCTCACCCAGGTTTCCACTGGTTATTGGTTATCCTTGGCTACAGAGGCAGAACCCCTCTTTTGATTGGCTCCGTGCTGAGGTTCTCTCCTGGTCACCACAATGCAGTGAGACATGCTTCCTGAAGGTATCCAAGGTCCTGTGCACCGCTTCACTCCCCTCCTTGCTGGAGGAGTACCGCGATTTTAGCGATTCTTTGACAAAGGTCAAGCCGATAGTTTGCCCTCACAGCAGTCATATGACCTTCAACCTGGTGCCATACCTCCTCGTGGCCGGGTTTACCCTTTGTCAGTCTTGGAGGATAAGGCCATGGAGGAGGATGTTGCTGACACACTTTCTTGAGGTTTCATCCGCAAATCCTCGTCTCCTGCTGGTGCTGGTTTCTTCTTTGTGAAAAAGAAGAGGGGTGAACTGAGACCTTGTATAGATTATAGCAGTCTCAATCATTTTACGATTAAGAATGCCTATCCGATTCTGTTGATTACAGAGTTATTTGACCGCCTCAAGGGAGCAACGGTTTTCACAAAGCTTGACTTGAGAGGGGCATACAATCTCCTGAGGATTAAGGAGGGCGACGTGTGGAAAGCCACGTTTAATACCAGAACAGGCCATTATGAATACCTGGTAATGCCTTTTGCCCTTTGTAATCCCCAGGCAGTTTTCCAGGAATTCATTAACGATGTCCTCCAAGATTTGTTGCAGTTATGTGTGGTGGTTTATCTCGATGATATCCTCATATTTTCCAAGTCCCTGGAGAGCCACCACACAGATGTCTGTCGTGTGCTTCAGAAACTAAGAGAGAACAATCTCTATTGTAAACTGGAGAAGTGCGAGTTCCATGGTCAACAGGTTACATTCTTGGTCTATGTCATTTCCACTGCTGGTTTTTCGATGGACCCAGAGAAACTGTCGGCAGTTCTACAGTGGCCTCGACCCGTGGATTTACGTCCTCTGCAGCGTTTCCTGGGCTTTGCCAACTACTATCAGAAGTTTATTCGTAACTTCTCGTCTCTGGTCAAGCCCCTGACTGATATGACCAGAAAGGACGGTAACCCACAGAGTTGGTCTCCGGAGTCCATTAAGGCCTTTGAGACTCTCAAGGCTGCCTTTGTTTCTGCTTCTTTGTTGGCACATCCTGATTCCTGATCCTACATTACCTTTTATTCTTGAGGTTGATGATTCTGAGACTGGAGATGGCGCCCTTCTGTCTCAATGTCCTAACTCTGAGAGCGCTATGCATCCGTGTGGTTACTTTTCTAAGAAATTGTCACCTGCTGAGTGCAATTATGATATTGGTGACAGAGAGCTGTTGGCGATCATTTTAGCCCTGAAAGAATGGAGACATCTCCTCAGAGGTACCACTGTGCCCGTTCTTATTCTTTCTGACCATAAGAATCTTATATTCTTGTCTCAGGCTAAACGCCTCTCTTCCAGAAGGGCACAATGGGCTCTTTTCTTGTCAAGATTCAATTACATTGTCTCATTCTTACCCGGTACTAAGAATGTAAGGGCTGACATCTTGTCACGACAATTCTGTGCAGTGGACGTGGTATACTTGGACAGAGGAGTGGCTGTGGACATGGTATACTTAGACAGAGGGGTGGCGGTGGACGTGGTATACTTGGACAGAGGGGTGGCTGTGGACGTGGTATACTTGGGCAGAGGGGTGGCAGTGGACGTGGTATACTTGGGCAGAGGGGTGGCAGTGGACGTGGTATACTTGGACAGAGGGGTGGCTGTGGACGTGGTATACTTGGGCAGAGGGGTGGCAGTGGACGTGGTATACTTGGGCAGAGGGGTGGCAGTGGACGTGGTATACTTGGACATGGATCCACACACAGACACTCATGTGTAAGGTAAAGTCTACAGGTTTGGAAATATCAGTTTGTAAATGGATAGAAAACTGGCTAACAGACAGAATTCAGAGAGTCGTGGTTAATGATTCTTACTCTGAATGGTCTGAGGTTATCAGTGGTGTACCCCGAGGTTCAGTGCTGGGACCCTTACTTTTTAATATCTTTATAAATGATATGGGGTCTGGGATTTCCATCTTTGCAGATGACACCGAGCTATGCAGTGGAATAACGTCCTTACAGGATGTCTCCAATTTACAAACCGACCTCCATGCTCTGTATGATTGGGTGACTATGTGGGGTTGGGGAACTATGTGGCAGAGGAGGGGTTGGTAAATGTTGATAAATGTAGGGTGCTCAACTGGATGGAATAGACACCCGGAGTACAACTGGGGGGATCCATAGTGAGAAGGATCTGGGGAGTCCATGGTGGAGAAGGATCTGGGGGATCCATAGTAGAGAAGGATCTGGGGGATCCATAGTGGAGAAGGATCTGGGGGAATCCAGTGGAGAAGGAATTGTGGGGATCCATAGTGGAGAAGGATCTGGGGGAGTCCATGGTGGAGAAGGATCTGGGGAGATCTATAGTGGAGAAGGATCTGGGGGGATCCATAGTGGAGAAGGATCTGGGGGGTCCATAGTGGAGAAGGATTTTGGGGGATCCATAGTGGAGAAGGATCTGGGGGGATCCATAGTAGAGAAGGATCTGGGGGATCCATAGTGGAGAAGGATCTGGGGGGGTTCATAGTGGAGAATGATCTGGGGAGATCCATAGTGGAGAAGGATTTTGGGGGATCCATAGTGGAGAAGGATCTGGGGGGATCCATAGTGGAGAAAGATCTGGGGGATCCATAGTGGAGAAGGATCTGGGGGGGTTCATAGTGGAGAATGATCTGGGGAGATCCATAGTGGAGAAGGATCTGGGGGATCCATAGTGGAGAAGGATCTGGGGAGTCCATAGTGGAGAAGGATCTGGGGGGATCCATAGTGGAGAAAGATCTGGGGGATCCATAGTGGAGAAGGATCTGGGGGGGTTCATAGTGGAGAATGATCTGGGGAGATCCATAGTGGAGAAGGATCTGGGGGATCCATAGTGGAGAAGGATCTGGGGGATCCATAGTGGAGAAGGATCTGGGGAGTCCATAGTGGAGAAGGATCTGGGGGGATCCATAGTGGAGAAAGATCTGGGGGATCCATAGTGTTGAAGGATCTGGGGGGGTTCATAGTGGAGAATGATCTGGGGAGATCCATAGTGGAGAAGGATCTGGGGGATCCATAGTGGAGAAGGATCTGGGGGATCCATAGTGGAGAAAGATCTGGGGGATCCATAGTGGAGAAGGATCTTGGGGGATCCATGGTGGAGAAGGATCTGGGGGATCCATAGTGGAGAAGGATCTGGGGGGATCCATAGTGGAGAAGGATCTGGGGGATCCATAGTGGAGAAGGATCTGGGGGGTCCATAGTGGAGAAGGATTTTGGGGATCCATAGTGGAGAATGATCTGGGGGGATCCATAGTGGAGAAGGATCTGGGGGATCCATAGTGGAGAAGGATCTGGGGGATCCATAGTGGAGAAAGATCTGGGGGATCCATAGTGGAGAAGGATCTGGGGGGATCCATGGTGGAGAAGGATCTGGGGGGATCCATAGTGGAGAAGGATCTGGGGGGATCCATAGTGGAGAAGGATCTGGGGGATCCATAGTGGAGAAGGATCTGGGGGGGTTCATAGTGGAGAATGATCTAGGGAGATCCATAGTGGAGAAGGATTTTGGGGGATCCATAGTGGAGAAGGATCTGGGGGGATCCATAGTGGAGAAGGATCTGGGGGATCCATAGTGGAGAAGGATCTGGGGGGATCCATGGTGGAGAAGGATCTGGGGGGATCCATAGTGGAGAAGGATCTGGGGGGATCCATAGTGGAGAAGGATCTGGGGGGATCCATAGTGGAGAAGGATCTGGGGGATCCATAGTGGAGAAGGATCTGGGGGGATCCATAGTGGAGAAGGATCTGGGGGGATCCAGAGTGGAGAAGGATCTGGGGGGATCCATAGTGGAGAAGGATCTGGGTGATCCATAGCGGAGAAGGATCTGGGGGGATCCAAAGTGGAGAAGCATCTGGGGTTTTTGGTAGATCATAAGCTCAATAATAACATGCAATGCCAAGCTGCGGTCTCTTTCCTGTATAGGAGAGGTATGGACTCCAGAGAGAGAGATATCATCTGTACAAATCATTAGTAAGACCTCATCTGGAAAATGCCGTTCAGTTTTGGGCTCCAGTTCTCAAAAAGGATATCGGGGAACTGGAGAAAGTGCAGAGAAGGGCAATCAAACTGATAAGAGGCATGGAGGAGCTCAGCTATGAGGAAAGATTAGAGGAACTGAATTTATTCTCTTGATAAGAGGAGATTAAGGGGGGATATGATCACCATGTATAATATATAAGGGGGGATATGATCACTATGTATAATATATAAGGGGTCCATATAGGGAACTTGGTGTCGAGTTATTCTCTTTACAGTCATCACAGAGGACAAGGGGCACTCTTTACGTCTAGAGGAAAAGAGATTTCATCTCCAAATACGGAAAGGTTTCTTCACAGTAAGAGCTGTGAAAATGTGGAATAGACTCCCTGCAGAGGTGGATCTGGCCCAATCAGTGGATTGCTATAAGAAAGGTCGGGATTATTTCCTAAGTGTACAGAATATAACTGGATGACATTTATAGGGAAAGGTGATCCGGGGAAAATCCGATTGCCTCTCGGGGGATCAGGAAGGAATTTTTTCCCCTGCTTTAGCAAATTGGATCATGGCTCTGCTGGGGTTTTTTGCCTTCCTCTGGATCAACTGTGGGTATAGAATTGTGTATATGGGATTGTATGATATTATTATTATTATTTTTGTAGTTGAACTGGATGGACTTGTGTCTTTTTTCAACCTGACTAACTATGTAACGACTGGTCAGACCTCTTACCGTCGGCAGAGTTTTCTCACAATGGTGCCTTGAATTCTGCCTCCCGATTGTCTCCATTTATGGTGAATTATGGTTTCCAACCTTCCATGTTGCCTGACTCCTTTGTTCCGCAGAGTATTCCTGCGTTAGAGGAGCATCTCCGTGGTCTTCGTTCCACTTGGGTACAAGTCCAGGAGGGTTTGTGACATGTTAATGATAGGTACAGACTCCATGCTGACCGCAGACCAGGCTGAGGACGGGGTCTGGCTGTCATCTCACAACCTCACTGAAGTTCTCACCTCGGTTTATTGGGCCTTTCCGTATCCTTCTCAGGATTATCCCAGTAGCTAACGCGTTGGACCTTCCTCCTAACATGCGTATTTCAAATGTATTTCATATCTCCTTATTAAAACCTTTGGTCTGCTTTACCACCTCGGTGCCACCTCCTCACCCTGTACAGGTTAAGGACCATGAGGAGTATGAAGTACAGTCCATTGTTGACTCCCTTAGGTTCCGTGGGTGCATACAGTACCTGGTGCATTGGAAAGGGTACGGTTCAGAGGAACGCTCTTCGGTCTCATCCTCGGATGTACATGCCCCTGTCCTCCTTGCCCCTGTCCTCCTCCGTGATTGCCATAGACGTTTTCCCCTCAAGCCTGGTGGTCCTCCAAGGGGGAGGGGTCGTTGAGGAGGGGGTACTGTCAGGGAATGGGCTTCCTTCTCTGAGCTGGCCGCTCAGCTGTCGGCTAATTGTCAGCTCCTATCTCTCCACAGGTACTCAGCTGTTGATGATATTCTGCTCGTCAGTCCTGCCTACTTAACCTGTCCAGCTCAGAGTATCTCTGCCTTCGCCTTAGTTAACATCAGAGAGACGCTCTCCTGCATTCCTATTAAAAGACTTGCTTGGCTCACATCCCTTCTGGCTCCAGATCCTGCTTGCTGTTTTACCACGCTCATCTCTGGCTCCCTGAAGTTTGGCTTGCCTGACTATCCGTTCTGCTTCCTGAACTCTGGCTATGTTTTGACTACGTTTGTTCTATTTATTTTTATTATTAAACGAGTGTGATTTTACTGTACTTCTGTGTCTGTATGAGCTCATGGTTTCTGACACTTGGCAATCTTCTTATAGCCTAGACCATCTTTATGTAGAGCAACAATTCTTATGTTCAGATCCTCAGAGAGTTCTTTGCCATGAGGTGCCATGTTGTACTTCCAGTGACCAGTATGAGAGAGTGAGAGCGATAACACCAAATTTAACACACCTGCTCCCCATTCACACCTGAGACCTTGTAACACTAACGAGTCACATGACACCGGGGGAGGGAAAATGGCTGATTGGGCCCAGTTTGGAGATTTTCACTTAGGGGTGTACTGACTTTTGTTGCCGGCGGTTTAGACATGAATGGCTGTGTGTTGAGTTATTTTGAGGGGACAGGAAATTTACACTGTTATACAAGCTGTACACTCACTACTTTACATTGTAGACAAGTGTCATTTCTTCAGTGTTGTCACATGAAAAGAGAGGAGAAATGTGACTGAGGGGTGTACTTACTTTTGTCACATACTGTGTGTATATGGGATGTATACATTGTCTCTCTCTATATGTGGAATGTCTATGCAATGTACACAGTATATATATATATATGGGATGTATACATTGTATATAGGGGAGATGTATATATTGTATATGGAAAGTATACATTGTATATATGTTGGATGTATACATTGTATATAGGGAGGGATGTATACAGTATATATATATATATGGAAATTATACATTGTATATATGGAGGGATGTATACATTGTATCTATATGGAAAGTATACATTGTATATAGGGGGTGTATACTTTGTATATATAGGGGGTGTATACATTGTATATATATAGGGGGTGTATACTTTGTATATATAGGGGGTGTATACATTGTATATATATATATATATATAGGGGGTGTATACATTGTATATATATATAGGGGTGTATACTTTGTATATATAGGGGGTGTATACTTTGTATATATAGGGGTGTATACAGTGTATATATAGGGGTGTATACATTGTATATATATAGGGGGTGTATACTTTGTATATATAGGGGGTGTATACAGTGCATATATAGGGGTGTATACTTTGTATATATATATATATATATAGGGGGTGTATACAGTGTATATATAGGGGGTGTATACTTTGTATATATATATATATATATATATATATATATATAGGGGTGTATACATTGTATATATATATAGGGGTGTATACTTTGTATATATATATAGGGGTGTATACTTTGTATATATAGGGGGTGTATACATTGTATATATATATAGGGGGTGTATACTTTGTATATATAGGGGGTGTATACAGTGTATATATAGGGGTGTATACTTTGTATATATAGGGGGTGTATACTTTGTATATATATATATAGGGGTGTATACAGTTTATATATAGGGGGTGTATACTTTGTATATATAGGGGGTGTATACTTTGTATATATAGGGGGTGTATACTTTGTATATATAGGGGAATTATATACTTTGTATCTGTAGCTGGAATGTCTATACAATGTACACAGTGACAGCTGGCCTCCCCTCACACATGGCTCCTCCCCTCCTTCCTGGCCTTTCTTGTTTTCAGCCAATCAGCGCTCTCCTTCGGCGCTCGCTCCCGTCGGCCGGCCAATGGTGTCCCGCAGGCGGCGCGCAGTGCGCTCCCCGCGGCCAATCGGCGGTGTGCGGTGCGGAGCGTGCCCGCGCGGCGCGGCCCCGGCGCCCAGTCAGTCAGTCAGTCGGCGGTGGCGGAGGACATGGCGGAGGCTGAGCGATCTCCTCCGCCGGTGAAGCGGCTGTGCTCCCGACCCGCCCCTCCCCCTCGGGGCCCTCCAGCCCGGGGCCCTCAGCACCTCCACCAGCCCGAGTCTCTGCTGGACTGCGCGGCCAAGGCGGTGGCGGAGAAATGGGCCTTCGAGCGGGTGGAGGAACGCTTCGAGCGGATCCCGGAGCCCGTCCAGCGCCGCATCGTCTACTGGTCCTTCCCCCGGAACGAGCGAGAGATCTGCATGTATTCGTCCTTCCAGACCCCGGAACCCCCCGCCTCCATCCCGGGGCCCGGGGCCCCCACCGCCACCGACAACCTGCCCTTCCGCCGGGGGATCCGCCTGCTGGACGCCCAGTGTGTGGACAATGTGCTGCAAGTCGGTGAGTGACACCCCGGGGGAGGGGAGAGGGGTCACCTGAGGGACAACAATGTTACCTGAGGGGCCACGGGGTCACCTGAGGGACAACAATGTTACCTGAGGGGCCACGGGGTCACCCGAGGGGTGAGAGAGGGGCCACGGGGTCACCTGAGGGACAACAATGTTACCTGAGGGGCCCCGGGGTCACCTGAGGGACAACAATGTTACCTGAGGGGCCACGGGGTCACCTGAGGGCTGAGAGAGGGGCCACGGGGTCACCTGAGGGGGTGAGAGAAGGCCAACAATGTTACCTGAGGGGCCACGGGGTCACCTGAGGGCTGAGAGAAGGCCAACAATGTTACCTGAGGGGCCACAGGGTCACCTGAGGGACAACAATGTTACCTGAGGGGCCACGGGGGTCACCTGAGGGCTGAGAGAAGGCCAACAATGTTACCTGAGGGGCCACGGGGTCACCTGAGGGCTGAGAGAGGGGCCACGGGGTCACCTGAGGGACAACAATGTTACCTGAGGGGCCCCGGGGTCACCTGAGGGACAACAATGTTACCTGAGGGGCCACGGGGTCACCTGAGGGCTGAGAGAGGGGCCATGGGGTCACCTGAGGGACAACAATGTTACCTGAGGGGCCACGGGGTCACCTGAGGGCTGAGAGAAGGCCAACAATGTTACCTGAGGGGCCACGGGGTCACCTGAGGGCTGAGAGAGGGGCCACGGGGTCACCTGAGGGACAACAATGTTACCTGAGGGGCCCCGGGGTCACCTGAGGGACAACAATGTTACCTGAGGGGCCACGGGGTCACCTGAGGGCTGAGAGAGGGGCCACGGGGTCACCTGAGGGGTGAGAGAAGGCCAACAATGTTACCTGAGGGGCCACTGGGTCACCTGAGGGGTGAGAGAGGGGCCACGGGGTCACCTGAGGGACAACAATGTTACCTGAGGGGCCACGGGGTCACCTGAGGGCTGAGAGAGGGGCCACGGGGTCACCTGAGGGGTGAGAGAAGGCCAACAATGTTACCTGAGGGGCCACTGGGTCACCTGAGGGGTGAGAGAGGGGCCACGGGGTCACCTGAGGGACAACAATGTTACCTGAGGGGCCACGGGGTCACCTGAGGGGTGAGAGAGGGGCCACCTGAGGGACAACAATGTTACCTGAGGGGCCACGGGGACACCTGAGGGGTGAGAGAAGGACCACGGGGTCACCTGAGGGCTGAGAGAAGGACCACGGGGTCACCTGAGGGCTGAGAGAAGGACCACGGGTTCAGCTGAGGGGTGACAGAAGGGCCACGGGGTCACCTGAGGGGGGAGAGAAGGGCCACGGGGTCACCTGAGGGGGAGAGAAGGGCCACGGGGTCACCTGAGGGGGGGAGAGAAGGGCCAACAACATTACCTGAGGGCCAATAGAGGGGGCACAGGGTCATCAGAGGGGTGAGAGAGGCGCCGCAGTGCCTCCCTTAGACTAATAAAGGAGTGACAGTGCAGCGACTGTGGACAGCCCACAGTGCCACCTGAGGACTGATCTTGGATGAGAACACCATTAGAGGGTGGATATGAGGGACGGGGGGGGGGGGTGAGCGAGGACTAATAAAGGGGTGACAGCCCTGGCTAAGGACTGATCGAGGAGTGACAGGACCAGGTGAGGATTGATGGGGACACCTGAGAACATCCTATAGGGCGGTGTGGGGGGGGGGGGGCTGATTGAGGACTAGGTGGGTGTGATGGGATTGATTTGAGGTCGGTGGATCTGGGTGAGAAGGTTGGATAAGGACTGTTGAAGACCGGTAGGACTATTCATATGGGGTGGGGGATGGGTGATTATATTGCGGGTGTTTATTTCTGCATATCAGATGAAAGTTAGTGGCGGGATCTCGGTGATGGGACCAGTTCAGGACCACGGAGGAGTCATGGAACCCTTCTCCATGGGGTGATGAAGCAGATAAATGATACCGGACTCTGTTGGAAGTTGAAGAACTGTCGGGGGACCATGAGAGAGCGCTGTAACCAGTGTGGGAGTAGGGATGGGAAACGGCTGAGTCCGGGGTGACTGATCCCTCCAGACACGTGATGATTGGGTTGACGAATCCAGAGCTGTGGATGAGGGTTGGGCCAGATATGGCTCACATATTACTGATGGGACTATCCGAGGACTGTAGAGGGGTGCTGGTGGTGATCACATTCATTCTTCTGACTAATTCAATATTATGGATGAAATCGGGTCATGACCACGGCTGAGTGAAAGGACTAGACGAGGACTGTGGTCTTTACATTAATGGCTGAATTGTGGGATCAGGTTGGTACACGTGACTAGTGGAGGGGTCCTTTATTAATAATACCGTAATCATTTCTGGATCGTGATTGAGTGCTGGACCAGCTCAGGGCCATTCAGAAGTTACTGGCGGGGGGACTAGGCTTGGTATTATGATGCTATGGACTGGCGGTGGGACTAGGCTTGGTATTATGATGCTATGGACTGGCGGTGGGACTAGGCTTGGTATTATGATGCTATGGACTGGCGGGGGGACTAGGCTTGGTATTATGATGCTATGGACTGGCGGGTGGGACTAGGCTTGGTATTATGATGTTATGGACTGGCGGTGGGACTAGGCTTGGTATTATGATGTTATGGACTGGCGGGGTGACTAGGCTTGGTATTATGATGCTATGGACTGGCGTGGGACTAGGCTTGGTATTATGATGCTATGGACTGGCGGGTGGGACTAGGCTTGGTATTATGATGTTATGGACTGGCGGTGGGACTAGGCTTGGTATTATGATGTTATGGACTGGCGGTGGGACTAGGCTTGATATTATGATGTTATGGACTGGCGGGTGGGACTAGGCTTGGTATTATGATGCTATGGACTGGCGGGTGGGACTAGGCTTGGTATTATGATGCTATGGACTGGCGGGGGGGACTAGGCTTGGTATTATGATGTTATGGACTGGCGGTGGGACTAGGCTTGGTATTATGATGCTATGGACTGGCGGGGTGACTAGGCTTGGTATTATGATGCTATGGACTGGCGGGGGGACTAGGCTTGGTATTATGATGCTATGGACTGGCGGTGGGACTAGGCTTGGTATTATGATGTTATGGACTGGCGGTGGGACTAGGCTTGGTATTATGATGCTATGGACTGGCGGGGTGACTAGGCTTGGTATTATGATGCTATGGACTGGCGGGTGGGACTAGGCTTGGTATTATGATGCTATGGACTGGCGGGGTGACTAGGCTTGGTATTATGATGCTATGGACTGGCGGGGGGACTAGGCTTGGTATTATGATGCTATGGACTGGCGGTGGGACTAGGCTTGGTATTATGATGTTATGGACTGGCGGTGGGACTAGGCTTGGTATTATGATGTTATGGACTGGCGGTGGGACTAGGCTTGGTATTATGATGCTATGGACTGGCGGGGTGACTAGGCTTGGTATTATGATGCTATGGACTGGCGGGGGGACTAGGCTTGGTATTATGATGCTATGGACTGGCGGGGGGGACTAGGCTTGGTATTATGATGCTATGGACTGGCGTGGGGGACTAGGCTTGGTATTATGATGCTATGGACTGGCGTGGGGGACTAGGCTTGGTATTATGATGCTATGGACTGGCGTGGGGGACTAGGCTTGGTATTATGATGCTATGGACTGGCGTGGGGGACTAGGCTTGGTATTATGATGCTATGGACTGGCGGGGGGACTAGGCTTGGTATTATGATGCTATGGACTGGCGGGGGGGACTAGGCTTGGTATTATGATGTTATGGACTGGCGGGTGGGACTAGGCTTGGTATTATGATGCTATGGACTGGCGGGGGGACTAGGCTTGGTATTATGATGTTATGGACTGGCGGGTGGGACTAGGCTTGGTATTATGATGCTATGGACTGGCGGGGGGACTAGGCTTGGTATTATGATGTTATGGACTGGCGGGGGGGACTAGGCTTGGTATTATGATGCTATGGACTGGCGGGGGGGACTAGGCTTGGTATTATGATGCTATGGACTGGCGGGTGGGACTAGGCTTGGTATTATGATGCTATGGACTGGCGGGGGGACTAGGCTTGGTATTATGATGCTATGGACTGGCGGTGGGACTAGGCTTGGTATTATGATGTTATGGACTGGCGGGTGGGACTAGGCTTGGTATTATGATGCTATGGACTGGCGGTGGGACTAGGCTTGGTATTATGATGTTATGGACTGGCGGGGGGACTAGGCTTGGTATTATGATGCTATGGACTGGCGGTGGGACTAGGCTTGGTATTATGAGGCTATGGACTGGCGGGTGGGACTAGGCTTGCTATTATGGTACAATGAACTTTAAATTCCACGTACGTCTTCACACGGGTCCGCTGGGCGTCCATTGCGGTGTTAAAAATACCGCTTGCTGCATTTTAGTGCATATTTGGTCAGTTAAAAAAAACAAAAAACACTTGTGTTGAGTTTTTGGGATATTTGAGTCACAGGCCTATGGAAAACGCACAGTAAACGTGGTAAAATGGCGGCTAAAAAGCAGATATATGCCTTTTGACCGCGTTTTTCGGCGGCCATTATCGGCCCTTTTTTTTTTTTTTTTTTTTTTTTATTGGCAAAACGCCGATACCCGTATTTTTGTCGGATATATCGGGGCATCCCCATGTCAGGGTAGCTCAGGAACCTTTTTTTGAAGATGCTGCATCTCGAGTCGCATAGATTGGGGCGGGTCCCATTGAAATGGGGTTCTGACGTGTCATGCGATTTATGGGTCGCGAGTCGTACTCGAGGGAACCTCGCCAGGAGGCGGTTTAGGTCCTAGGTGAACGCTATGGTTCCCACGGGCGGGTTAATGCTTTTTTTTATTTTCCAGGAAAGTGGAGTTGCCCTTTAAGAAAATTGAACTTGAACGAACACAAGAGCTCACTATCAAGAACACCCCAACATGAACGGGATGGCCTGCATGGGGGATGCATGGGACACCTGTGCAACCCCGTGTGAGGTCCGCGTGTTCCCTGTGTAGGGATGCACAGGTGTCCCATGCAGGCCGTCCCGTTCATGTTGGGGTGTTCTTAATCCGCCTGCAGGTACCCAGCTTTCACCTAGAACCTAATCCGCCTGCGGGTACCCAGCGTTCACCTAGGACGTAATCCGCCTGCGGGTACCCAGCGTTCACCTAGGACGTAATCCGCCTGCGGGTACCCAGCATTCACCTAGAACCTAATCCGCCTGCGGGTACCCAGCATTCACCTAGAACCTAATCCGCCTGCGGGTACCCAGCGTTCACCTAGAACCTAATCCGCCTGCGGGTACCCAGCGTTCACCTAGGACGTAATCTGCCTGCGGGTACCCAGCATTCACCTAGAACCTAATCCGCCTGGGGGTACCCAGCATTTACCTAGGACGTAATCTGCCTGCACGTACCCAGCGTTCACCTAGAACCTAATCTGCCTGCACGTACCCAGCGTTCACCTAGAATCTAATCCGCCTGCAGGTACCCAGCCTTCATCTAGAACCTAATCTGCCTGGGGGTACCCAGCATTTACCTAGAACCTAATCTGCCTGCACGTACCCAGCGTTCACCTAGAACCTAATCCGCCTGCACGTACCCAGCGTTCACCTAGAACCTAATCCGCCTGCACGTACCCAGCGTTCACCTAGAACCTAATCCGCCTGCGGGTACCCAGCGTTCACCTAGAACCTAATCCGCCTGCGGGTACCCAGCGTTCACCTAGAACCTAATCCGCCTGCGGGTACCCAGCGTTCACCTAGAACCTAATCCGCCTGCGGGTACCCAGCGTTCACCTAGAACCTAATCCGCCTGCGGGTACCCAGCGTTCACCTAGAACCTAATCCGCCTGCGGGTACCCAGCGTTCACCTAGAACCTAATCCGCCTGCGGGTACCCAGCGTTCACCTAGAACCTAATCCGCCTGCGGGTACCCAGCGTTCACCTAGAACCTAATCCGCCTGCGGGTACCCAGCGTTCACCTAGAACCTAATCCGCCTGCGGGTACCCAGCGTTCACCTAGAACCTAATCCGCCTGCGGGTACCCAGCGTTCACCTAGAACCTAATCCGCCTGCGGGTACCCAGCGTTCACCTAGAACCTAATCCGCCTGCGGGTACCCAGCGTTCACCTAGAACCTAATCCGCCTGCGGGTACCCAGCGTTCACCTAGAACCTAATCCGCCTGCGGGTACCCAGCGTTCACCTAGAACCTAATCCGCCTGCGGGTACCCAGCGTTCACCTAGAACCTAATCCGCCTGCGGGTACCCAGCGTTCACCTAGAACCTAATCCGCCTGCGGGTACCCAGCGTTCACCTAGAACCTAATCCGCCTGCGGGTACCCAGCGTTCACCTAGAATCTAATCCACCTCCTGGCTCGGGTCACACTATATGCAGATCCAGGGTTCCGTGTAGTCGCACGCTTTCCCGCATAGCAGATATGCGGGGTTGCCATTCATTCTTAATTGCTCCCCCACACACTGGAACCTGCATAGCTCCATGCGGTCTCCCAGCGGCTGCGATTTTGGAAGAGGCATCGGGACTTTCCCTGCATATTCAGTCAGTAGGTATGAATGAGCTGCTGTGTCCTGGCAAATGCGGCCCCCGGGAAACCTGGAGCAGCCTCACCCTGATCCGCTGAGCTTCGGCCGCAGCGCAATGTAACCCTGCGTGCAGAAAGCGCAACAGAACCGCAAAAATGTAATAGAAGTCTATGGGCCCGAGAGAACCGCGCTGCACCGGAGCTGCGGCCGAAGCGCAGTGGGGACCGTGTGAAAGCCCCTCGGTAACCCTTTCATCTCTTGTGCCTTCAGAATCTTTTGTTACATTTTATAAAAGTATTTATAACATTGTAACAAATGGCGAGAATTCCCGGCAATGGATCTCTGTGAACATCCTACAGACTGAAGAGTGATTGGCCGGCTCCGGGAACCTCTGTCTGGATCTGCCCCCCTCATTGCTGGATCCCCAGTTCTGTAGCACCCCGTTATTGGACTATGGATGCTATTTTGTGGTGGTGTTGGGGGGGTCCCCAGTCCTGTAGCACCCCCGTTATTGGAATATGGATGCTATTTTGTGGTGGTTTTGGGGGGGTCCCCAGTCCTGTAGCACCCCCGTTATTGGAATATGGATGCTATTTTGTGGTGGTTTTGGGGGGGTCCCCAGTCCTGTAGCACCCCCGTTATTGGAATATGGATGCTATTTTGTGGTGGTTTTGGGGGGGTCCCCAGTTCTGTAGCACCCCCGTTGTTAGTTGGGAGATGATTGTTATTTTGTGGTGGTGTTGGGGGGGGTGTCCCCAGTTCTGTAGCACCCCGTTATTGGAAGATGAATGTAGGTATTCTGTGGCCCTGTTGTTGTGGGGGGGTCCCGGGTGTGTGGGGGAGGGGGTCCCGGGTGTGTGTGGGGGGGGGGTCCCAGGTGTGTGGGGGAGAGGGTCCTGGGTGTGGGGGATCCCGGGTGTGTGGGGGAGAGGGTCCCGGGTGTGGGGGGGAGGGGGGGTCGCGGGTGTGGGGGAGGGGGTCCCGGATGTGTGGGGGAGGGGGTCCCGGATGTGTGGGGGAGGGGGTCCCGGGTGTGGGGGGGAGGGGGCCGCGGGTGTGGGGGAGGGGGGTCCCGGATGTGTGGGGGAGGGGGTCCCGGATGTGTGGGGGAGGGGGTCCCGGGTGTGTGGGGGAGAGGGTCCCGGGTGTGGGGGTGAGGGGGGTCCCGGATGTGTGGGGGAGGGGGTCCCGGGTGTGGGGGTGAGGGGGGTCCCGGGTGTGTGGGGGAGGGGGTCCCGGATGTGTGGAGGAGAGGGTCCCGGGTGTGGGGGTGAGGGGGGTCCCGGATGTGTGGGGGAGGGGGGTCCCGGATGTGTGGGGGAGGGGGTCCCGGGTGTGTGGGGGGGGGGGTCCCGGGTGTGGGGGGGAGGGGGTCCCGGGTGTGGAAGGTTGGTTCTGTTGCCGGGATTTTGCACATCATCTTGTGAGCCGGTTTTCTTTTTTTTTTTTTGTAATTCTGTTTGTTTCCTAGGAAGCTTTGTTAATAAGTGACATTCTCCAGACGGTGGGTGGGGGGTGCAGATTATACTTCTAGCCCCCCCTCCCCCCCTCTTATCAGTAATGGATTGAGTCAGGCTTTGTCGGGTGAAATCCCCGGCCAGACAATCCCCAGCCTGTCACACTGTCCTGCCCGCCGTGTCAGAGGGCAATTCCCTTCTCTTCCTGGGGGTGGGAGGCAGCAGAAATCTCATCTCAGTCGTGTTATTCTTTTGCTGATGGATCCCGGCTGCTGGTCGCCTCGTATAGCAGCCCCCCCTCCCCCCCCACCGTTATTTCACATGATGATGAACAAGCCGATTGGCACTCTGATAAATTCAGTTTTCTGGAAATAAGAGAATAAGGAAAATTTTATTTGGCTTGTTGGGGACAATCCCAGCAAGTTCTGATTTCCCGGAGTTTGTTGTAAACTGACGATTGGAAAGCTTGCGTTCCTCCAGATGGTGAATGTCGGTGATGGTGGGACTTGTAGTGCCTCAGGGGACATCATCAGGGGAATAAAAGATTCCTAGATTTATCTCATGAGATTAATGTGTTTGCAGTTTTATTTTCTTGACATTTTTGATCCATTACAATGAAATGAAACAATTATTGGTGTATTTATAAAGCAGAAATAAAGCCTTCTTCCCTTGGGGTGGGGGTGGGGGGGGCAGTTTGCACCTCTATAGTGTTGTGGGGTGGGGGGGTCCACTGAAAAACAAAACTTGTTTTTGGCACATCAAGATGCGGCGCGGTGCCCCACAATGCACTGGTGACAATAGAGCTTAACGTGTAATAAGAGGCATTTCTTTTTGTGTTGGATGGAGTGGAGAGGGATGTGACTCCCTGTCAAGTTTTTATTGCTATCTATCTGTGTCCCCGTTAGGGAGACCCCCCCCCCACCCCCTCATATATCCTGCTTACCATTATCTGTAAAAGTCTAACATTTTGTGTTGTCCCCAAAAAAGTAATAGAGAGAAAAATCTTTCAATGGGGACACTAGTTCTGGTAATCTGGGGGGGGGGGGGTCCCCAAGGGATTCCCTAATTTGCGGTGATTTCCTCTAACTTCCTGTTTGGTTATGGGACAGGAAGTGAAGGCAAATCTCCCCAATAGGACACAAAGATGGCAAAAATAAACCTTACAGGGGTTATAACCTTCCCTTACTCCATCCAAAATGAAAAAAAAAAGTTTTGCCTATAGTTCAACTTTAATAGGATTTCACTTGTGAAGTTTCAATAAAGTTCCTAAAAAAATAAAATAAATAAGGACCTCCGCATGATTTCTCTGAAACGCACCCCAGTGCCTGTGTGTAGCGCCCCCTCAGAATACAATAGTGCATCAGGGAGTTGTGGGGGGGGGGGGGGATCGGTTCAGTGATGTATGGCCGGCTTTAGTCTGGGCCTGGGAACTACAAAAGGAACTTGTCTTATCCTCTGCTCCCCTTGCCCTCGCACATGGAACCCTCCTATACTCTGGCAGTGGACTGTCCTTTGACATCCTCTTGTCTAATATGTGGCTAGAGACCCTGATACCACTGGAGCATAGGGGGAGCATATATATATAATATGATCTGGCATACAGGTACCGCCTTGTTTCAGTAAAACTGCTACTGGGCGGACCTGAAGAGGGTAAAGACCATTGGTGTCGTGGAGTTGGCTCTGTCAAGTAGTGATGGACCTGGATCTTTGAAGGCACCATCAGATGTGAGGTCCACTAGCCACAGCTCAAGGAACCCCTATAACCTATGGAGGAACCCCGGGGTTTCATGGGACCCTGGTTGAGAATGACTTCTCTTAACTAAGATTTCAGCGTGGAGCGCAGGACCTGCTTCTACTGGCCAAGGCGGGCATGCAGGACCGAGGTCTCTCCATTGGAGAATCCATGAAAACAGACCTTCTGGTAACCACCAATGAGATCTCCGTTTTGTTGAAGACAGAGGCCTTCAGAGGTACCAATCATCAGCTGATCCTATAAGACGAACGTTGCTGGTCGCCAGACTCGGGCAGCGAATGCCAACAAGCTCCGATCCTTTGTTGACACGGCACCGTACTTGGGAAGAGCCGGGAGAGATCTTCACATCTCGTTGTTAATTTGTAGAAGTTGATAGTAACAAATGTCAGGCTGTTGCTCTTCTAGTTTATCTTTCCAAAGAAGCATCGTGCTGTGCGTGTATCTCGCTTGTGCACAGCGAACCATCACCCCCCCCCCCCCCCCCCATGCATGGTTCCTATTGGTTTACAGGTCATAGATTTTGGGAGTTGATTAAATTACAGCGAGGCATCAATCAATCTTTTTCTTCCGTTTTCCTGACATCTTGTCTCCATTGGGGAAAGGCGATGGAGGAACAGCTGTGATTTCCCCCCCCCCCCGTCTGTAGATTGCAAGCTTGCTTGTTAATACCTTAACAGGATACAGGACGAGTCTTGTGTCTCCAGGGCTTGGCTCGGTTTGCTTCGCTTCAGATCTGAGCTTATCGCTTGGATCCTCCATGTTTGCATATGGCTGGCTTTTATGTGATTTGGGCAAGGGGCCTAAGGAGGTAATTAGGACCTTAATTTGACTAATAATTGGTGCAAACAAGTGGTGGCCACAGTGCAATTGTTTTGTGGAGCCTCCCCCCTCCCCCCCCCCCCCTCGGGGCGGCTCACACCTCGCCCTCCCTCCCTCACTTTGTGAACTTTCTTCATTGTGGTGGACAGAGAGACGGAACGGGAGCAGGAATACTGACGTTGGACTAAACAAAGTAATTATAGTGCAAAGAGGAGCCAAATACCAAAGAAGATATTTAAAGTAGAACTGAAGGGGGAAAACTTTTTTTTTTTTTTTTTGCTTTGGATTGGTCGGGGGGGGGGGGGGATTAGACCCCCTGTTGGGTTTTTATTGCTGTCTGTGCACCCTGGGTCAGTATATTCCCCCTCTCTGTTTCTCCTGTTTACCATTATCATTGAAAGTAAAAGAAAATTCCAAATTTCAGGTTGTCCCCAGAAAAGTAATAGAGGGGAAATCTTCCAATGGGGACACTAGTTCTGGTGATCTGGGGGGGGGGGGGGTCCCAATAGAATCCCATTAATTTGCAGGGATTTCCTCTCCCTTCTTGTTTTTTCTATGGGACAGGAAGTGAAGGGAAATCTCTGCAATGGGACACGGATGGCGGGGAAAAGAAAAAAATAATCCAACAGAGGTTATAACCCTCCCTTACATTATCCAAAATGAAAAATGTTTTGCCTAGCATTCTACTTTAAAGCGGTAGTAAACCCGCAGATTTTATTTTATTTTTTTAAACCTGTAAGGCAAAAGGCATAATGAGCTAGTATGCACCACATACTAGCTCGTGATAAAATACTTACCTTAGAACGAGGCGCCAGCAGGCGTTCTCGATCCACACCGAGGGAGCGGGTATCGCGGCTCCGGTGCTGTGAGTGGCCGGAGCCGTGGCGTCGTCATTCCCGCGGATGTGCGCTGGAGACTTCTTTCTGGACCTTTCAGCTTGGAAATTCAGAGTGCATGCAAGGGGAAGATCTCTTAAACCGTACAGCTTTCTTTTTACCTACAGGTCAGCCTTATTATAGACTTACCTGTAGCCCAAAGTCAAGAAAAATTGTTATACATCCGCATTAAAATTAAAGTGATGGTAAATTCTCTTTTTTTTTTTTATTAAACATACCAAACATGATAACATTACCTGCTCTCTGTAATGGTTTTGCACAGAGCAGCCCCAGTCCTCCTCTTTTGGGTCCATCTTTGGTGATCCTGGCCCCTCCCTCCTGTCGAGCACCCCCCACATTAAGGCACTTGCTATGGGGGGGGCACCCGAGCTGAGCCACAGCTTCCTGTGTCCAGTCCCCGTTCGCTATCTCTCCTCATTGGCTAACTGACTTTGATCGCCAGCAGCGGGAGCCAATGGCGCCTTGCTGCTGTCTCAGCCAATGAGGAGGGAGTCCCGGGCATATGAGATACTGCTGCAACATTGCTGGATCTAGGGGGGCTCGGGTAGGTATGAGGAGGGGGGCTGCTGCACACAGAAGGCTTTTTATCTTATTGCATAGAACTCACCTTCTGCCTTTACAACCACTTGAAAAAAAATGTCCACTTGGAACTCAAAGTTCATGTGATGATCCCGTTCTTCACCGAGAAATCAAATGAATCGGTTCATCCTCCAGCAGTGTAATAAATCGTCACCAAAAAATGTATGGCGGCTCACCAGAGTTCCATGACCTCCCAAATGAATAAATCACATAACTGGATGAATAGAAGCTCCCTGCACTCTGTAGGACACTCGGCTTGATTACAGATCAGATGCAAAGCCACCCAATGATTTTTTATTATTATTATACAGGATTTATATAGCGCCAACAGTTTTCTCAGCGCTTTACAACATGAGGGCAGACATTACAGTTACATTACAATTTGGTACAAGAGGAATCAGAGGGCCCGGCTCATTAGAGCTTACAATCTAATGATGTCAGATTGTTCTCACATTAACCACTTGAAAACCAGACCGCCGCCTTCTGACACAATTTTTGGTTTACAAGTTGAAATCAATATTTTTTGCTAGAAAATGACTTAAATCCCCCAAAAATTATATATATATATATATATATAATATATATTTTTTTTTTTAGCAGAAACCCTAGAGCTGGGGTAGGCAACCTCGGCCCTCCAGCTGTGGTGAAACTACAACAAATCCCATCATGCCTCTGCCTCTAGGATTCATGCCTGTGATGGTCGGGGTCTTGCAATGTCTCATGGGACTTGTAGTTTCACCACAACTTGAGGGCCGAGGTTGCCTACCCCTGACCTAGGGAATAAAATGTCAATTTTTGTTGATGTCACATGGTATTTGCGCAGTGGTTTTTCAAACGCAATAAAAAAATAAAAAATAAAATAAATTTTAATGCAAAAAAAAAAAAAAAATAGAATATAAAAGATGTTATGCCGAGCAAATAATCACCTAACATGCCACATTTTAAAATTACGCATGCTTGTGGAATAGTGACAAAACGCAATACTTAAAAAGAATCTCCATAGGCGACGTGTTAAACATTTTTACAGGTTACCAGTTCAGAGTTAGAGAGGAGGTCTAGTGCTAGAATTATTGCTCTCACTCTAATGTTTACAGCGATACCTCACATGTGGTGTGAACACTGTTTGCATATGAGTGTGTGACTCTGCATGCGAGCACACTGGGGGGGGGGGGGGCTATGTATTTTTAAATTATTTTATTTATTTTTACACTATCACTTTAATTTTTTTTATCACTTTTATTTATATCTCAAGAAATGTAAACATCCCTTGCGCTATCAATCCTGCATGACAGGTCCTCTTTATGGAGACATCTGTGATCTATAAGACCCCCTCATCTCTCCTCTACCCTGGAAAGTCTGAGATGAAAAAGAACAAAACAATCATCTGGTGATTTCCAAAAAAATAAAAATTCTTTACATCTGCCCTAGACTGAAACTGAGGTCAAGACGCCGCTCCCGTCCTCCTAGATCAGGGGTCTCCAAACTACGGCCCTCCATTTGTTCAGCAACTAAAATTCCCATCATGCCCAGTCATGTCTGTGAATGTGAGAGTTTCCCAGTGCCTCATGGGACGTGTAGTTCTGCAAAAGCTGGAGGGACATAGTTTGGAGATACCTGTCGTAGATCATAGAGGGGACAAGAGATGATCTGGTCTCTCTTCACCTCTATGGCCAGCAGTGCGAACCGCCGTATCATTTCCTAGACTGGAGGGGAGGGGACGACCCCTTCCGCTGCTTCTAAGTGATCCAGCGGTTAATCAGCTGCTTGGATTGCTTTTATGAGATGTAGAATTGCCTGCTGAAAAAAAAAAAAAACAAAAAAAAACGGAGGTTGTGGCTGATGGCTTCATTCGTAATGCCATTAAACCACTTCAAAGCCGCAATTTATATTTATGTACTGCGGTCGGCAAGTGGATAACCACATCAACATGATGGACACATCCAGAGCACGATGACGTCACGTGAGCGCAGCCCCGCCCTGACCGGTTTCGTCAAACATGACATTTTCAAAGGTCGGGTGAAAGAGGTTGTAAACTCCAAGAAACAAACTGTAAGACGAAGGCATAATGAGGTGCATTGCGTACTAACTCAGAATGAAGCCCCCGCCACGACGCCTGCACACCGCTGAGACGGCTGACGTCTTCCCCGGTGTGTTTCTTCCGGGTTCACAGGCTAGGCGCTGTGAGTGGCCAGAGCCGCGATGACGTCACGGCTCTGAAGAAACGGCATGGGCAGCCGTTCGTTCAGAATGAATGAATGACTTGTTCAGAGCGCGTGCGCCAATGATGTCGGCGAGGTATACAGTGCAAGCTTAAGAGATTTTTACAGTACCTATTAGGTGATCCTATAATGAGGCTTCCTTATAGGTACAAACATCCTAGGGGCGTTTACTTCCTCTTTAATATCCAAAGGACAATCCATTCCGCTCGTCACAAGTCAGATCCCGGCAGAACGTTTCCAGCAAAGCCTGTGTGCGTTTCGGGTCACCCAATGCGAACAGTCATTTGTCTGTGAGCGGACACCATTCCTAAAACAGGATATTTGTGCCGCCAGATCTGTGGAATTCACTTAACGTCTTCCAGAACCCAAAAGCCCCTAAAATACAACATTTGGCATGCAGGGTTTCCAGGGGAGGGACAGAATAAGCCTTCATCCAGCCGCTGAAAACTTTTTAAATGCAGCTTCTTTCATCCCTCAAAGAGGCTTTTTTTTTTTTTTTTTTTAATTCCCAGTACCAAATTCAAAGGGATTTAATTAGGCATTTAGAAAAAAAAAAGGAACAAAGCAGCTCAGAAAGAGGCCATCAGCGTTTGTAGTGTGCGGGGCTGGCTGTGTAATCACATGTGCCTATAGGCTGCCTGTGTTTATGTTCCAGAACTTCACACAGCCTGGTGTTCATCTCCCGCACGGTGGAGGGGTCCTCCAAAAGGTAGCCCTGGTGTCAGCGACTGGGGGATGTGCAGCACAGGAGCCTTGTATATGTTATATATAGATATAGGTCACGTGACTCGCGTTCATTTCATCGTGTGGTAATCAGACTTCGTATGACGGATTGGAGGCTCGGTTCAGGTTGGGTACAGTAAAGCCTCCAGCGCCCGTCACTGGGTCATCCATCGGCTCTGCTCTTCAAACGTTCTCCTCTTGGGGGGTCTTGTCCATGTGTCTGCAGAGTCTGGTATGTGCCAGGCTTTGCTAACCGTGTCCGAGCAGTACCACCCGTCTAGAAGCTCTGCCGTCTACTGTGCTGTTTGGTGCAGTACCGAGAGGTCCAATACCCCCAGGGGGCCCAACGTTTACTGTAGGACTAGGTCAAGTAACATTCATCTTTTTCCCCTAGAAAATTACCCCTAAACAATTATTATTATTATTTTTTTTTTAAGCAGAGGCCTTTCAAAACAAAATGTTGGGCGCTGGTATTTGTGCAAAGGTTGTGTTTTTTTTTTTATTTTATTTTAAATAAACCCAATTTAAAAAAATAAATAAATAAATAAATAAATTTTATGAATTTTAATAATTACAAAAAAAAACTAATATACCCAATTGTTTGGTATCGATTTACTCGACTTATATTTTATATATCACTAAACATTTAATTCTTTAAAATTGCGCAGGCTCCTGGATAGTGCTGAAATACAAAATCTCCATAGGCGACACGTTAAAATCCTTTACAGGTTACCAGTTTAGAGTTACACGAGGTCTGGCACTACAATTATTGCTCTCGCTTGGACTTTCGTGAGGGTCCTCTGGTGTTTGGAGGTGTCTGGGCTCAGGTCCCCCCATGTTTAGAGGTGTCTGGGCTCAGGTCCCCCCATGTTTAGAGGTGTCTGGGCTCAGGTCCCCCCATGTTTAGAGGTGTCTGGGCTCAGGTCCCCCCATGTTTGGAGGTGCCTGGGCTCAGGTCCCCGCCATGTTTAGAGGTGTCTGGGCTCAGGTCCCCCCATGTTTAGAGGTGTCTGGGCTCAGGTCCCCCCATGTTTGGAGGTGTGTGGGCTCGGGTCCCCGCCATGTTTGGAGGTGTGTGGGCTCAGGTCCTCGCCATGTTTGGAGGTGTGTGGGCTCAGGTCCCCCCATGTTTAGAGGTGTCTGGGCTCAGGTCCCCCCATGTTTGGAGGTGTGTGGGCTCAGGTCCTCGCCATGTTTGGAGGTGCCTGGGCTCAGGTCCCCGCCATGTTTAGTGGTGTCTGGGCTCAGGTCCCCCCATGTTTAGAGGTGTCTGGGCTCAGGTCCCCCCATGTTTAGAGGTGTCTGGGCTCAGGTCCCCCCATGTTTGGAGGTGTGTGGGCTCAGGTCCTCGCCATGTTTGGAGGTGCCTGGGCTCAGGTCCCCGCCATGTTTAGAGGTGTCTGGGCTCAGGTCCCCCCATGTTTAGAGGTGTCTGGGCTCAGGTCCCCCCATGTTTGGAGGTGTGTGGGCTCGGGTCCCCGCCATGTTTGGAGGTGTGTGGGCTCAGGTCCTCGCCATGTTTGGAGGTGTGTGGGCTCAGGTCCTCGCCATGTTTGGAGGTGTGTGGGCTCAGGTCCCCCCATGTTTGGAGGTGTCTGGGCTCAGGTCCTCGCCATGTTTGGAGGTGTCTGGGCTCAGGTCCTCGCCATGTTTGGAGGTGTGTGGGCTCAGGTCCTCGCCATGTTTGGAGGTGTGTGGGCTCAGGTCCCCGCCATGTTTGGAGGTGTGTGGGCTCAGGTCCTCGCCATGTTTGGAGGTGTGTGGGCTCAGGTCCCCGCCATGTTTGGAGGTGTGTGGGCTCAGGTCCTCGCCATGTTTGGAGGTGTGTGGGCTCGGGTCCCCCGTCATGTTTAGAGGTGTCTGGGCTCAGGTCCTCGCCATGTTTGGAGGTGTGTGGGCTCAGGTCCTCGCCATGTTTGGAGGTGTGTGGGCTCAGGTCCCCGCAATGTTTGGAGGGGTCTGGGCTCAGGTCCTTGCCATGTTTGGAGGTGTCTGGGCTCAGGTCCCCGCAATGTTTGGAGGGGTCTGGGCTCAGGTCCTTGCCATGTTTGGAGGTGTCTGGGCTCAGGTCCTCGCCATGTTTGGAGGTGTGTGGGCTCAGGTCCTCGCCATGTTTGGAGGTGTGTGGGCTCAGGTCCCCGCCATGTTTGGAGGTGTGTGGGCTCAGGTCCCCGCCATGTTTGGAGGTGTGTGGGCTCAGGTCCTCACCATGTTTGGAGGTGTGTGGGCTCAGGTCCTC